>NC_081400.1:1959184-2294184 GCF_030684315.1 Stegostoma tigrinum | reverse complement strand
GCTGGAAAAGCTCAGCAGGTCTGGCAGCATCTGTGAAGAAATAAAACACAGAGTTAACGTTCGGGGTCCGGTGACCCTCCCAGGGAATGTGAAATGGAGAAGGCAGTAGACAGACGTTCCAGAGCAGAAGAATCTCCATGTTTATTAGAGATAGTGGGAACTGCCGATGCTTGGGAGTGTTCATCCAGCTTTACACCTTGTTATCTCTGTGTTTATTACATGCACAACGTCAGTATAACATAAGAAATAGAGGTGTTCTGCTGCAGGTTCAGTGCTGGACTGGTTGGTAAGTGTCCTTACATCGCTGGGCTCCACCCCGCGCTATTTACATCCTCAGTTGCTAGCTCTCTGTCTCTCTCACTCACTCTGCAACATTAGAGCTCCTCTACGAAGTTCTGCTGCTGGAGGAGACAACGTTCACCCAGAGCGTCAGAAATAAACAGTGAAACTGCAGAGGCTGGCCACTCAGATAGCTACCCAGTGACAGAGACAGAGACAGAGGGAGTGAGTGGGGGTGGGTGGGTAGAGGCTCTGGTGCAGCTAGAGGGGTTTCGGTGGGAGTACACTCCCTGGTTTGACCTTAACTAAGACAATGACACTTTAGACAGTGCAGCCTTCCCTCGGCACTGACCCTCCAAATGTGCCCACTCCCTCAGCACTGACCCTCCAAATGTGCCCACTCCCTCAGCGCTGACCTTCCAACAGCATGGCAGTCCCTCAGCCCTGACCCTCCGACAGAGCAGCGCTCCCTCAGCGCCGACCCTCTGACAGCATGGCACTCTCTCAGCACTGACCCTCCAACAGTGCCCACTCCCTCAGCACTGACCCTCCGACAGTGCCCACACCCTCAGTACTGACCCTCCAACAGTGCCCGCTCCCTCAGCACTGACCCTCTGGCAGTGCCCGCTCCCTCAGCACTGACCCTCTGGCAGTGTCCTCTCCCTCAGCACTGACCCTCTGGCAGTGCTCGCTCCCTCAGCACTGATCCTCCAACAATGCAGTGCTCCCTCAGCACTGACCTTCTGGCAGTGCCTGCTCCCTCAGTACTGACCCTCTGGCAGTGCCTGCTCCCTCAGCGCTGGCCATTTGACTGAGAATGGGTTTCAGGAGGGAATTCCAGAGCTTAGCTCCACAAGCAGCTGATGATATTGTGTGAAGGAAACAGTTGATGCCTTAAACATTCCTCAGTGTCCTCAGTCAGTGAGGCCATGCTTGATCTCCTGAGACTAGGGGATTTGGGCTAGTACATCTCTTCAACTCACCTCATGTGCCTTTTGAAAGACAATGAACGGATTCTTGTTCTACTACTGAGGCCACTGAGTTTGCCATGAAACTGGGGCTCACTGACTGCTTTTATTCTGGGAAGGGAGTCACTTCCTGCAGAGCACAATCCCAAACTGGCGATGCTTGAGCGAGGCCTGTTTAACCATTCACATGCCACTGTGATCCACCACTAGCCTAACTGGAGCTCAGGTATTGTCTAAAGGACAGGTATGCATTGCAGGGCCAGTATGTGATCAAACAATGGCTCAGAAACTCAGAGACAGTAATTTGAAATAATTGGCCTGGTGACATCCCCTCTCCCACAGACTAATGGAGTGGGACTGCAGGGTAATGGGTAATTTTGTCTCCTGACAGAAAATATGACACCAATGTGCAGCCACACATGGTTGAAAATCCTGCTTCCCCGAGTTTTGAGAGTTTATTCAGAAGTACATGTTGATAATTTTCATTCTCTCATCAGATGTGAGTGTTACTGGATAGATCAGCACTTCTTACACATCCCTAAATGCCCCTTGAGATGGTGGGGGTGAGATACCTTCTTAGACCAATGCAGTCCATATGGGATGGGATTTTGAGACAGTGAAGAGATGGTGATGTATTCCTGAGTCAGGATGCTGAGTGTCTGAGAGGGAATATTTAGAGAGTGGGTGTTCCCATGTATCTGCTGCCTTTGCCCTTCTACATGGAAGTGATCCTGGGTTTGGAGGGTGCTGTCTAAGGATCTGTGGTGAGTCACTGCAGCTCATCTTACAGAGGGTACACACTGCTGCTATTCAGTGGTGGAAGGAATGGATGTGGTGCCAATCCCAGCAGGAACTGCTTTGTCCTGGATGGTGTCGAGCTTCTTTAGTGTTGCTGGGGCTGCCCCCATCCAGGCAAATGGGGAATATCCCATCCCACTCCTGACTTATGCCTTGTTGATTGTGGGACAGGCTTTGTGGGGGGTGGGGGGGGGGGGTGGGGGAGATTCTTAGCCTTTGACCAACTCCTGTAGCCACTGTGTTTATGCCATGGGTCCAGCCCAGTTTCTAGTCAATGGTAGCCCCCAGAATTATACAAGATGCAGGAGAAGACAGCTGAATCCTGGGAGATGGGACAAAAGGGAAGAATTCTGTTTCCTGTGAATGAAGATGTCTAAAGTTGCAAGAAAAGCACTTGCATTCATCCCAAGAGGATTTTAGGCTTAGTAGGCTGTGGAAGATCATGATGGGAAAGATGCTCCAAAGAGGCAGAATAATTTTTATTTTCCTTTCTAAACCAGCATCTCACTCACTCACTCCCTGTCTAGGATCTGGGGAATGTAGATTGGGAGAAACTGTTTGAAGGTAAATCCACATTTGATATGTGGGAGGCTTTTAAAGAGCTGTTGATTAGCGCGCAGGAGAGACATGTTCCTGTGAAAATGAGGAATAGAAATGGCAATAGTGAGTTTTGAGAAGATTTGTAGCTCAGGTTGAGGTTCTGGATGTGAGTTTGCTCGCTGAGCTGGAAGGTTAGTTTTCAGACGTTTCATCACCATTCTAGGTAACATCATCAGTGAGCCTTCGATGAAGCGCTGGTGTTATGTCCCGGTTTCTATTTATCTGGTTAGGTTTCCTTGGGTTGGTGATGTCATTTCCTGTTCTTTTTCTCAGGCGATGGTAGATTGACTTGGAGCCAATGTGTTTGATGGAGTTCCGGTTGGAATGCCATGCTTCTAGGAATTCTCGTGCGTGTCTCTGTTTGGCTTGTCCTAGGATGGATGTGTTGTCCCAATCAAAGTGGTGTCCTTCCTTATCTGTATGTAAGGATACGAGTGATAGTGGGTCATGTCGTTTTGTGGCTAGTTGATGTTCATGTATCCTGGTGACTAGTTTCCTGCCAGTTTGTCCAATGTAGTATTTGTCACAGTTCTTGCAAGGTATTTTGTAGATGACGTTCGCTTTATTTGTTGTCTGTATAGGGTCTTTTAAGTTCATTAGCTGCTGTTTTAGTGTGTTGGTGGGTTTGTGGGCTACCCTGATGCCAAGGGGTCCGAGTAGTCTGGCAGTCATTTTGGAAATGTCTTTGATGTAGGGGAGAGCGGTTATGGTTTCTGATCCCGTTTTGTCTGTTTGTTTGGGTTTGTCGCTGAGAAATCGGCAGACTGTGTTCATAGGGTACCCATTCTTTTTGAATACGCTGTATAGGTGATTTTCCTCTGCTCTGCGTAGTTCCTTTGTGCTGCAGTGTGTGGTAGCTCGTTGGAATAAACCATCCCAACACCCACAAACGAAGCTGCATTAGAACATTATTCCAACGAGCCACCACACACTGCAGCACAGAGGAACTACGCAGAGCAGAGGAAAATCACCGATACAGCGTATTCAAAAAGAATGGGTACCCTATGAACACAGTCCGCCGATTTCTCAGCGACAAACCCAAACAAACAGACAAAACGGGCTCAGAAACCATAACCCCTCTCCCCTACATCAAAGACATTTCCGAAATGACTGCCAGGCTACTCGGACCCTTTGGCATCAGGGTAGCCCACAAACCCACCAACACACTAAAACAGCAGCTAATGAACTTAAAAGACCCTAAACAGACAACAAATAAAGCGAACATCATCTACAAAATACCTTGCAAGCACTGTGACAAACACTACATTGGACAAACTGACAGAAAGCTAGCCACCAGGATACATGAACATCAACTAGCCACAAAACGACATGACCCACTATCACTCGTATCCTTACATACAGATAAGGAAGGACACCACTTTGATTGGGACAACACATCCGTCCTAGGACAAGCCTAACAGAGACACGCACGAGAATTCCTAGAAGCATGGCATTCCAACCGGAATTCCATCAACAAACACATTGACTTGGAGCCAATCTACCATCGCCTGAGAAAAAGAACAGGAAATGACATCACCAACGCAGGAAATGACATCACCAACCCAAGGAAACCTAACCAGATAAATAGAAAGCGGGACATAACACCAGCGCTTCGTCGGAGGCTCACTGATGTTGTTACCTAGAATGGTGACGAAACATCTGAAAACTAACCTTCCAGCTCAGCGAGCAAACTCACATCCAGAAATGGCAATATTAGGGAACTATGGATGACAGGTGAAATTGTGAGACAAGCTAAGAAGAAAAAGGAAGCATACATAAGGTCTGGGCGACTGAAGACAGACGAAGTTCTGGAAGAATATCGGGAATGTAGGGTGAATCTGGAACAAGGAATTAAGAGGCGATACGAGATATTGTTAGCAAACATGGTTATGGAAAATCCCAAAGCCTTTTATTCATATATAAAGGGCAAGAGGGTAACTAGAGAAAGGATTGGCCCACTTAGGGACAAAGAAGGAAAATGGGTGACATTCTTAACGAGTACTTTGCATCGGTCTTCACTGAGGAGAGGGACATGACAGATGTTGAGGTGAGGGATAGATGTTTGCTTACTCTAGGCCATGTCGGCATAAGGAGAGAGCAAGTGTTGGGTATCCTAAAAGACATTAAGGTGGACACGTCTTCAGGTCTGGATGGGATCTATCCCATGTTATTGAGGGAAGCGAGAGAGGAAATAGCCGGGGCCTTAACAGATATCTTTGCGGCATCCTTAGACACGGGTGAGGTCCAGAGGACTAGAGACTTGCTAATGTTGTCCCCTTGTTTAAAAAGGGTAGCAGGGATAATCCAGGTAATTATCGACCGGTGAGACTGACGTCAGTGGTAGGGAAGCTACTGGAGAAGATACTGAGGGATAGGATGTATTCCCATTTGGAAGAAAATGGGCTTATCAGTGATAGGCAGCATGGTTTTGTGCAGGGAAGGTCATGTCTTACCAACTTAATAGAATTCTTTGAAGACGTGACAAAGTTGATAGATGAGGGAAGGGCTGTAGATGTCATATACATGGACTTCAGTAAGGCATTTGATAAGGTTCCCCGTGGCAGGCTGATGGAGAAAGTGAAGTCACATGGGGTCCAGGGCATGCGAGCTAGATGGATAAAAAACTGGCAGAGAGTAGTAGTAGAAGGGAGTTTCTCAAATTGGAGACCTGTAACCAGTGGTGTTCCACAGGGATCTGTGCTGGGACCACTGTTGTTTGTGATATATGTAAATGATCTGGAGGAAGGTGTAGGTGGTCTGATCAGCAAGTTTGCTGATGACACTAAGATTGGTGGAGTAGCAGACAGTGAAGGGGACTGTCGGAGAATGCAGCAGAATATAGAAAGACTGGAGAGTTGGGCAGATACTTGGCAGATTGAGTTCAATCTGGGCAAATGCGAGGTGATGCATTTTGGAGATCTAATTCAAGAGTGAACGATACAGTAAATGGAAAAGTCCAAGGGAAAATTGTTGCAGAGAGATCTGGGTGTTCAGGTCCATTGTTCCCTGAAGGTGACAATGCAGGTCAATAGGGTGGTCAAGGAGGCACATGGCATGCTTTCCTTCATTGGGCAGGGTATTGAGTACAAGAGTTGGCAGATCATGTTGCAGTTGTATAGGACTTTGGATCAGCCACATTTGGAGTACTGTGTACAGTTCTGGTCGCCAATTTACCAAAAGGATGTGGATGCTTTGGAGAGGGTGCAGAGGAGGTTCACCAGGATGTTGCCTGGTATGGAGGGTGCTAGCTATGAAGAGAGGTTGAATAGATTAGGATTATTTTCATTAGAAAGATGGAGGTTGAGGGGGACCTGATTGAGGTCTACAAAATCATGAGGGGTATAGACAGGGTGGATAGAAAGAAGATTTTTCCCAGAGTGGGGGACTCAATTACTAGGGGTCTTGAGTTCAAAGTGAGAGGAGGAAAGTTTAAGGGAGATATGCGTGGAACGTTCTTTACACAGAGGGTGGTGGGTGTCTGGAATGCGTTGCCAGACACGTTAGCGTCTTTTAAGATATATTTGGACAGGTACATGGATGGGCGGGGAGCAAATGGACACAGACCGTTAGAAAATAGATGGCAGGTTAGACAGAGGATCTTGATCAGTGCAGGCTTGGAGGGCCGAAGGGCCTGTTCCTGTGCTGTAATTTTCTTTGTTGTTTGTTGTTCTGCTGAGGCAATGAATGGGGACCAATCCAACAAGATGTGACTCAGTGTCCTGGCCACGGAGGCAGAGACAGGGTGACTCATGAGTGTGTGCTCGCAAGATGTGCTGAGCCCTCAAGCACACTGACACCTTCACCTGGAGGGGTGTTGGTTCAATCGCTATCGTGTCAGCAGCTACACATTATCATTGCTAGTGCAGCACAGTGTGGGGCCAGAGCGGGAATAACACAGTGTGGAGCTGGAGCGGGAATAACACAGCGTGGGGCCGGAGCGGGAATAACACAGCGTGGGGCCGGAGCGGGAATAACACAGCGTGGGGCTGGAGCGGGAATAACACAGTGTGGAGCTGGAGCAGGAATAACACAGTGTGGGGCTGGAGCGGGAATAACACAGTGTGGGGCTGGAGCGGGAATAACACAGCGTGGGGCTGGAGGAACACAGCAGGTCAGACAGCAGCAGGGGAGTGGGAATAACACAGTGTGGGGCTGGAGCGGGAATAACACAGTGAGGAGCTGGAGGAACACAGTGAGGAGCTGGAGGAACACAGCAGGACAGGCAGCAGCAGGGGAGTGGGAATAACACACTGTGGAGCTGGAGGAACACAGCAGGTCAGGAAGCAGCAGGGGAGCGGGAATAACACAGTGTGGAGCTGGAGGAACACAGCAGGTCAGGCAGCAGCAGGGGAGTGGGAATAACACAGCGTGGAGCTGGAGGAACACAGCAGGTCAGGCAGCAGCAGGGGAGTGTGAATAACACAGTGTGGAGCTGGAGGAACACAGCAGGTCAGGCAGCAGCAGGGGAGCAGGAATAACACAGTGTGGAGCTGGAGGAACACAGCAGGTCAGGCAGCAGCAGGGGAGCGGGAATAACACAGTGTGGAGCTGGGGCGGGAATAACACAGTGTGGAGCTGGAGCGGGAATAACACAGTGTGGAGCTGGAGGAACACAGCAGGTCAGGCAGCAGCAGGGGAGCAGGAATAACACAGTGTGGAGCTGGGGCGGGAATAACACAGCGTGGAGCTGGAGGAACACAGCAGGTCAGGCAGCATCAGGGGAGCGGGAATAACACAGTGTAGAGCTGGAGGAACACAGCAGGTCAGGCAGCAGCAGGGGAGCGGGAATAACACAGTGTGGAGCTGGAGCGGGAATAACACAGCGTGGAGCTGGAGGAACACAGCAGGTCAGGCAGCAGCAGGGGAGCAGGAATAACACAGTGTGGTGCTGGAGGAACACAGCAGGTCAGGCAGCAGCAGGGGAGCGGGAATAACACAGTGTGGAGCTGGGGCGGGAATAACACAGCGTGGAGCTGGAGGAACACAGCAGGTCAGGCAGCATCAGGGGAGCGGGAATAACACAGTGTAGAGCTGGAGGAACACAGCAGGTCAGGCAGCAGCAGGGGAGCGGGAATAACACAGTGTGGAGCTGGAGGTACACAGCAGGTCAGGCAGCATCAGGGGAGTGGGAATAACACAGTGTGGAGCTGGAGGAACACAGCAGGTCAGGCAGCAGCAGGGGAGCGGGAATAGCACAGTGTGGAGCTGGAGCGGGAATAACACAGTGTGGAGCTGGAGGAACACAGCAGGTCAGACAGCATCAGGGGAGCGGGAATAACACAGCGTGGAGCTGGAGGAACAAAGCAGGCCAGGCAGCAGCAGGGGAGCAGGGAATAACACAGTGTGGAGCTGGAGGTACACAGCAGGTCAGGCAGCAGCAGGGGAGCGGGAATAACACAGTGTGGAGCTGGGGCGGGAATAACACAGCGTGGAGCTGGAGGAACACAGCAGGTCAGGCAGCATCAGGGGAGCGGGAATAACACAGTGTAGAGCTGGAGGAACACAGCAGGTCAGGCAGCAGCAGGGGAGCGGGAATAACACAGTGTGGAGCTGGAGGTACACAGCAGGTCAGGCAGCATCAGGGGAGTGGGAATAACACAGTGTGGAGCTGGAGGAACACAGCAGGTCAGGCAGCAGCAGGGGAGCGGGAATAGCACAGTGTGGAGCTGGAGCGGGAATAACACAGTGTGGAGCTGGAGGAACACAGCAGGTCAGACAGCATCAGGGGAGCGGGAATAACACAGCGTGGAGCTGGAGGAACACAGCAGGCCAGGCAGCAGCAGGGGAGTGGGAATAACACAGTGTGGAGCTGGAGGAACACAGCAGGTCAGACAGCAGCAGGGGAGCGGGAATAACACAGTGTGGTGCTGGAGGAACACAGCAGGTCAGACAGCAGCAGGGGAGCGGGAATAACACAGTGTGGGGCTGCAGCAGGAATAACACAGTGTGGGGCTGGAGCGGGCATAACAGTGTGGAGCTGGAGGAACACAGCAGGTCAGGCAGCAGCCGGGGAGTGGGAATAACACAGTGTGGAGCGGGAGCAGGAATAACACAGTGTCGGGCTGGAGAACACAGCAGGTCAGACAGCAGCAGGGGAGTGGGAATAACACAGCGTGGGGCTGGAGCAGGGAATAACACAGTGTGGAGCTGGAGTGGGAATAACACAGTGAGGAGCTGGAGGAACACAGCAGGTCAGGCAGCAGCAGGGGAGTGTGAATAACACAGTGTGGAGCTGGAGCGGGAATAACACAGTGTGGAGCTGGAGGAACACAGCAGGTCAGGCAGCATCAGGGGAGCGGGAATAACACAGTGTGGAGCTGGAGCAGGAATAACACAGTGTGGAGCTGGAGGAACACAGTAGGTCAGGCAGCATCAGGGGAGCGGGAATAACACAGTATGGAGCTGGAGGAACACAGCAGGTCAGACAGCAGCAGGGGAGCGGGAATAACAGTGTGGAGCTGGAGCGGGAATAACACAGTGAGGAGCTGAAGGAACACAGCAGGTCAGACAGCAGCAGGGGAACGGGATAACACAGTGTGGAGCTGGAGCGGGAATAACACAGTGTGGAGCTGGAGCGGGAATGACACAGTGAGGAGCTGAAGGAACACAGCAGGTCAGGCAGCAGCAGGGGAGCGGGAATAACACAGTGTGGAGCTGGAGGAACACGGCAGGTCAGGCAGCATCAGGGGAGCGGGAATAACACAGTGTGGAGCTGGAGCGGGAATAACACAGTGTGGAGCTGGAGGAACACAGCAGGTCAGGCAGCATGAGGGGAGCGGGAATAACACAGTGTGGAGCTTGAGGAACACAGCATGTCAGGCAGCAGCAGGGGAGCGGGAATAACACAGTGTGGAGCTGGAGCGGGAATAACACAGTGAGGAGCTGAAGGAACACAGCAGGTCAGGCAGCAGCAGGGGAGCGGGAATAACACAGTGTGGAGCTGGAGCGGGAATAACACAGTGAGGAGCTGGAGGAACACAGCAGGTCAGGCAGCAGCAGGGGAGCGGGAATAACACAGTGTGGAGCTGGAGCGGGAATAACACAGTGTGGAGCTGGAGGAACACGGCAGGTCAGGCAGCATCAGGGGAGCGGGAATAACACAGTGTGGAGCTGGAGCGGGAATAACACAGTGTGGAGCTGGAGGAACACAGTAGGTCAGGCAGCAGCAGAGGAGTGGGAATAACACAGTGTAGAGCTGGAGGAACACAGCAGGTCAGGCAGCAGCAGGGGAGCGGGAATAACACAGTGTGGAGCTGGAGGAACACAGCAGGTCAGGCAGCAGCAGGGGAGCGGGAATAACACAGTGTGGGGCTGCAGCAGGAATAACACAGTGAGGAGCTGGAGGAACACAGCAGGTCAGGCAGCAGCAGGGGAGCGGGAATAACACAGTGTGGAGCGGGAGCGGGAATAACACAGTGAGGAGCTGAAGGAACACAGCAGGTCAGGCAGCAGCAGGGGAGCGGGAATAACACAGTGTGGAGCTGGAGCGGGAATAACACAGTGAGGAGCTGGAGGAACACAGCAGGTCAGGCAGCAGCAGGGGAGCGGGAAGCTGACATTTCAGGTTGGGACCCTTGATGGCAGTTCCTCCCTCTCTGTATTTCTTTCAGAGCCCCTTTCCCCTCCCACATTTTCTGAAGAAGGGTCCCAACCTGAAATGTCAGCTTTCCTGCTCCTCTGATGCTGCCCACCCTGCTGTGTTCCTCCAGCTCCACACTGTGTTATCTCAGACTCTAGTATCCGCAGTTCTTGCTACCAACGCTAGTCTGTTTGATAACCATCGTGTTACACCCATTATTATAGCTGAACCTGCAGGAGAGGGCACCCCATACCCCAGTGAGGGTCAGCACCCTGAGGAGGGGGGACCCCGTACCCCAGTGAGGGTCAGCACCTTCAGGAGGGGGACCCCATACCCCAGAGAGGGTCAGCATCTTCAGGAGGGGGGGGCTCGTACCCCAGTGAGGGTCAGCACCTTCAGGAGGGGGACCCCGTACCCCAGAGTGGGTCAGCATCTTCAGGAGGCGGGAGCCCGTACCCCAGTGAGGGTCAGCATCTTCAGGAGGGGGGAGCCCGTACCCCAGTGAGGGTCAGCACCTTCGGGAGAGGACCTGGTGGGAACACAGCGTGGGGGATCTTGTTCTGAACAGAATTTGCACCTTGTGTCGATGTCAGGTAGCCTGTCGCTCTCCACAGAGGAAAGGTTGATGATCCATCTGCTGAACCAGCACATAACATCAAACTGATCCACCCAGCAGCTTGTAACTGGAGCTGGTGCAACTGATGATGTCTTTCAAGCAACCTGCCAGTGAGGTGAGTATGATTCATATTCAGGGGATGGGAGAGAGGGAAGGGAATGGATAGAGAGAGAAAGATATACAGAGTGAGTGAGAATAGGAGAGAGTGCGTAGATGATAGTTGGTGGATACAGAGGGAAAGAGAGACAGAGTGGGAGAGACTGAGAAACAGGGTCAGTGTGGGATAGACTGTGCGTGAGAATGAGAACGAGTGAGAGTCAGTGTGAGAATGAGAGAGAGTGTGAGAGAATGTGACAGAGAGTGAGAATGAGACAGTGAACATGTGCAGAAACAGAAAAGTGAGGGAGACAGAGGTTTGGCAGACAGAGAAACAGGGTGATGCTGGGGGAGCAATAATGGATTGCAGAGAACTTGGTTCAGTCTCTCCTCTGGTGCCCCACCTGATGCATGGATAAATAGCTCCACAAGTCTTCAATCGGATCAGACAGACAGACAGACAATTTCTCAGTGGCCTTAAAACCATGGTGTACTATCATCAGTCCGAGCATGTGTGGGAACAGATAATGATCCCTAATGTCTGACTAACAGTGGTCAGTAAAAACATGTCACCCCCTCCAAAGGGAGGTTTTACTCTGAATCTAACCCCATGCTGTCCCTGTCCTGGGAGTGTTTGAAGTGGTCTGTCCTACCGCGTAAATGGTCTGCCTTGGTTTTCACAGATCCTACCACTTTCAACCATTCTGCCTGGCCCAAGCCCTAACATGTTGGTGATCTTTCTACAGGAATGGACTGATTACCAACTCTTCCGGAACCAAACTGAATATGATGGGATCACAAAGTCCAGCTGCCATCCATGCACAGCTGGCTGCCGGATGTGCTTCTGTACAATGCGCAGGTAGCAGCTTTCTTCTTGCCTGCAGCTTCTTTTACAAGGCAGGAGCAGAGGGAACTGAACTGCAAAACATTGGCCTTCTAAGCGAAGAGTTGAAGGGAAGACCTGGGAAGATTGGCTGCCGTCTCCCTAATCAATTCACTCTCACCTTCCACCTAATCCAGAAGGCTCTTGCTGAGAGCCCAAGGGCACTGCCCACCCATGGAACAGTGGGTTTGACAGAGTCACTTCTGTGCCACATCAAGAGGCAAAGAAACCAGGAGCAGGAGTGGACCATTCAGTCCTTACTGTCTGTTCCACTAGTCACTGGGATCACGGCCAATAATCCACCTCAATGCCTTATTTTCTGAAGCCCTTGACGCCTTTAAAATCTAAACTTTTTAAAAAAATCTCTCTTCAGAATCAGATCTGAAGAAAGTTCACTGATCTCGAACCATTCCTGCTGTTTCTATCTCCAGAGGTACTGCATAGACCTGCTGAGTTTCTCCAGCAATTTCTGTTTTGGTTGGTTTCAGATTTCCACTGTCCACCATTCTGTTATATTTTCTCTATTGCCACCCCACTTTTGTAAAAATCATTGACAGCTTGTGGGCAATCTCTCTCTCTCACACACACACCTGGAGATCCATACCACCCAGATATCCTAAATAAATCTAGTCCCATTTGCCAGCATTTGGCTCATATCCCTCTAAACCCTTCCTATTCAGGTCCCCATCCAGATGCCTTTTAAATGCTGTAACTGTACCAGCCCCCACCCACTTCCTCTGGCAGCTTGTTCCATACACACACTGCTCACTGTGTGAAAATGTTGCCCCTCAGGTCCCTTTTAAATCTTTCCCCTCTCACCTTAAACCTATGCCACCCTAGTTTTAGACTCCACTACCCTGGTGAAAGGACCTTGACTACTCACCCTCTCCATGCCCCTCATGAGTTTATAAACCTCTATAAAGGTCACCCCTCAGGCTCTGCTGCTCCAGGAAAAATAGCCCCAGTCTAATCAGCCTTTCCCCATCCCTCACACCCTCCAAACCTGGCCACATCCTCGTCAATCTTCTCTGAACCTTTTCAAGTTTAACAAGATCCTTCCCATAGAAAGGAAAACAAAATTATATGCAGTATTCATAAAGTGGCCTCCTTCTGTAGATAGCAGAGACATCTCCTTATGGAGATGGGCATTCATCGAGACTTGGCATTAGCCAGGTGCCAACACACCTCAAGTCTCTCTCTCTCTCCCTCTCCCCCGAGACTCCTGAAGTCTTGCTACGCAGAATACACCTGTTAGCATTTCTTGGGACCAAACATTAAAAACAAAAACAAAAAGTTGCCTGTGAAACACTCTGGGACATCCAGTGGTCACACAGCTGTGTAGAAATATAGAAAAGAAAGCCCCGTGACTCTGCACCAGCATTCAATACTATCACAGCTGATTATCCAACTCTGTCCCCTGTTCCTGATTTCTCCGTTTTCCTCCAAACACAAATATTATCATCCACAACTCAGCGACCATCCACCACAATCATCGTGATTTTTTTTCACTTTTTAGAAACAATTACTGACCACCACCTGTAAGAACACACTTCCAGCCAATTTGATATTTACAATCAAAGCCTTTTATGAGGAATGCAAAACATCATAAGTAAGGGAGGAGATAGGGAGAGGGGAAGGGGGCTAAGTGAAAATGGATATGGAAGGGAAAATAAAGCACTGTATCTCCTACAATGCCCACCCCTCTCTAAAGGGACACTGCAGGCTTCCCTCTCAAATGATGACTGTAATTGTGGTAGAGGGGTAGACAGTTAGCAGAGATGACCCCTCCACAACTCACTATCTAAATTTATTTATAACCAGATGGGGCCAGGTCTTTTGATCCCTTTAGATCTATGTCTAATTCCTTCTTGAATACTTTGGCACCAGTCACTTTCTGAAGCAGAGAATCCAACACACTCTCCACCCTCTGGGTGAAGATATTTCTTCTCATCTTGGTCCTCCTTCAGAGTGTTTCCCCCACCCTCCGTTCTGGTCTCTCCTACCCTGGTCGTCAGGAACATTCTTGATCCCTGTCTAGTCCTTGTTGGAATTTTATAGGTTTATGAGATCCGACCTTCCCCACT
Organism: Stegostoma tigrinum; assembly: GCF_030684315.1. NCBI lineage: Eukaryota > Metazoa > Chordata > Chondrichthyes > Orectolobiformes > Stegostomatidae > Stegostoma > Stegostoma tigrinum. The sequence continues at coordinate 2,280,281 of NC_081400.1, read as the reverse complement.
CTCCTAGCCTCGGGTCTTTGCTGCCACAGGTGCCTGGTCTTGCCTCTTGTCCCACCCTTGCTGATGAGGTGTCATTTTACTCCAATGCCGTGGTCTCGTGTGATGGCTGCATCTCCTGGTTACTCCCCACCACCTCCAGAAGCAGCCGCAGGATCGAGGTCGAGCACTTCCCCTTCGACCAGCATAACTGCATCCTCAAGATCTGCTCCTGGTCCTGTAGTCAGACAGAGGGGGACCTAGTGTTGCACTCGAGTGTGGCTAGCCTGGATGACTTTGTACTGAGTGGGACATCGTGGTCCTACTGGGCCAGTGTAACGAGACCACACCCATGTGGATGTGAAGTATGACTTCATCATCCAGAGGAAGCATCTCTTCTACACCATCAACCTCATCGTCCTCTGCACACTAATCACCTCCTCAGCCATTCTCTACCAACCCTCAGACTGTGGGGAGAAGGTGACCCTGGGCCTCTTCCTGCTCTTCATCTCCAAGATTGAGCCACCGCCTTCCCTGGAGGTGCTGTCCGCGATGAGACTGCTTTTGGAATGCTACATTTAGTTCTGGTCTCCCTGCTATAGGAAAGCTGTTAAACTTGAATAAAGCTTCAGAAAAGATTCACATGGATGCTGGAGATGGCAAGAACTGCACATGCTGGAGTCAGAGACAACACAGTGAGGAGCTGGAGGAACACAGCAGGTCAGGAAGCATCAGAACAGCAAGCAAGTTGATGTTTCGGGTCGGAGCCCTTCTTCAGAAGCATGTTGCTGGGATTACAAGTTTTGAGTTATCAGGAGAGGCTGAATGGGCTGGAGCATTTTTATCCTCAAGCTTCAGAGGCTGAGGGGGTGACCTTACAGAGGTTTATAAAATCATGAGGGGTGTGGATAGCGTGAATAGCCAAGGTCTGTTCCCAGGGTGGGGGTGGGGCCCAAAACTAGAGGGGCATAGGTTTAAGGTAAGAGGGGAAAGAGTTAAAAGGGACCCAACTTTTTCACGCAGAGGGTGGTGCGTGTATGGAATGAGCTGCCAGAGGAATTGGTGGGCACAATTACAACATTTAAACAGAACAGTCCAGCACAGTACAGGCCCTTTGGCCCACAATGTTGTGCCGGCCTGTCATCCTACTAAGATCAAACTACTCTGCACACCCTACATTATACTATCATCCACATGCCAATCCAGGAGTCGCTTAAATGCCTCTAAAGTATCTGACTCCACTACCACAGCTGGCAGTACATTCCACAGGCCCACCACTCCTGTGTGAAGAACCTACCTCTGTCATCTCCCATATACCTTCCTACAATCACCTTAAAATTATGCCCCCCAGTAAGAGTCATTTCTGTCCTGGGAGAAAGAGTGGATAGCCAGAGACTATCTGTGCCTCTTCACCATTTTGTACACCTCTATCAAGTCACCTCCCATTGTTCGCCACTCCAATGAAAAAGGCCCTAGCTCCCTCAACCTTTCCTCATAAGACCTGCCCTCCAGACCAGGCAGCATCCTGGTAAATCTCCTCTGCAACCTCTAAAGCTTCCACAATCTTCCTATAATGAGGTGACCAATACTGAACACAATATTCCAAGTGTGGTCTAACCAGGGTTTTATAGAGCTGCAGCATAACCTCACGGCTCAAGCTCAATTCCCCTGCCAATGAAAGCGAACACACCATATGCCTTCTTGACAACCCTATCAACTTGGGTCACAATTTCGAGGGATCTATGGATGTGGACCCCAAGATCTCTGTTTCTCCACACTGCCAAGAATCCTGTCTTTAACCCTGTATTCTACATTCAAATTTGACCTTCCAAAACAAATCACTTCACAATTTTCTGGGTTGAATTCCATCTGCCACTTCTTTGCAGAACACCACAGGTCACTGGGCTCCAGGCTGAATACTTTCCCTCTACTACCACCCTCTTTTACTGGACAGCCAGTTTTGTATCCAGACAGCCAAATTTCCCTGAATCCCATGCCTCCTTACTTTCTGAATGAGCCTACCATGCGGAACCTTATCAAATGCCTTGCTAAAATCCATATGCACCACATCCACTGCTCTGCCTTTTATCCATGTGTTTTGTCACATCCTCAAAAAAAATCAACAAGGCTTGTGAGGCATGACATGCCCCTCACAAAGGCATACTATTTCTAATCAAACTGTGCTCTTCCCCAGTTTTTTTTAAAATGCATCTGTATGGGTACCTGACTAGGAAGGGTATAGAGGGATATGGGCCAAATGCTGGCAAATGGGACTGGATTAATTTAGGAAATCTGGTCAGCACAGACGAGTTGGACAAAGGGTCTGTTTCTGTGCTGTACAGCGCTATAACTCAAGTCTTGGTGCCCCTGGCTAGATGTGTACAGCAGACTGAAACACGAACAGGTCCTTTTTGCTGCCTCATCACACTCTTGTCCAGGGGAATAGCAACAGCTCTGTCAGCCAGGAGACTGGGAATTGCTGTCTTGATTTTCAGAAGGCAGCGGGTTATGGAGGAGAATAGTACTGAAATGAAAGGACGGTTTCTGCAGTAAGTGAGTGAGGATAACAAGATCAGGTGCTGCTAAACGTGCATGGATTTGTAGAAGAGAAATGACTGCAGACAAATCTAAAAAGGGGTTTCAGAGGAAGCTGATGGACAAAAAGACATCCTACCAGATGCTGTGTATATGGACATTCTACACGGCCAGGAGAGTCTGCCACAGAACATGGTGTATTGGTACAGATCTGTTAAAGGGAGCTTGGCCCAGGGCTAGGAAGCAAAGCTCAGGGGCACAGGAAACTGAAATTGGAGGAATGTAAACAGTGAAACTACTAAACTTCAGTAGTTATTCAGAACCCATTGTGCAGGAGATGGGGAATGTGACCAGTCAAAGCATCTGTAAAGTGGTCTTTAACTGTGGTTCAGCATCATCCACCCTCCCTTGGCAAAGTCTGGAGGTCTTGAGCCTGCAACTAGTTCCAGAAAACTCAGAACAAACCCTATCCAACTCCAATCTCAGTAGTTCTGAAGGAACGCTACTCTCTCTCTGATGAGCCATTAGAACCTGAGTCACTTGACCAGTGCATCAAAGAGCAGGAGAGATTCTCTTTCAGAACATGCGCACCCCTCAAACAACAAGACATGGGCGAGGTCATTGTCTCGTTACAGCTTGGCTTCAGTAAAACTTGCTGGGAATGCTCTGAGATGGTGAGTGGGCCTTTACAAACACCCTGGTTTCTAGATGCTGGAGGACTGGAAATGCATCATCATGGTGACTGATCACCTCTTCCCCGGAGACCACCGCAATACCTCCTGCAGCTGCTCTTCCAGCTCAAGAATTACTCCCGCTCAGCATTCCAGAACAGCAGTAAGATCCAGGTCTCGCTCACTGCACCACTCCTCTACTGAAAATCACTTGCCCCTTGTGCCCTCCCTCCGACTGCTGAATGGCACTGCCCTCCAGAACAGGGGGTCAGGGCTCACCACAACAATGGCTTACAAGACAGGCAGGAAAGAAGGGAAGAGGAGGGAATGAGAAATTAAATATCAGCCAGACTCCCACTCAACAATAGGATAGATTGGGGTGCCAAACGCAGATGCAGTCCTCATCTCATTTAGATATTCAGTAAAGTTCCCATCAAATCTGGTTAAAGTGCAGGCATATTGAACACAACCCCCCCCCACCATAACATGAAATAAAAGCCCTGGGCTTTATCCAATGAAGCAGGAGTAGGAGGCTGAAGGGTTTGTATATGGCTCACTGCAGGGGAAACCCTACACTGCTTCCATCCTGAGACTGAGCTCACTCAGGAAAGTCCCATGTGCAGGGAAAATCACATGCTTCTGCAAAATTACCTGGGGCAGTGTAGAGAGAGAGCGCTCTACTCCATGTAATCATTTGCTGTCTCTTTCCTGGGAGTGTTTGATGGCGACAGTGTAAAGGGAGCTTCACTCTGTATCTATCCCTGTCCTGGGAGGGTTTGATGGAGGCAGGGTGCCAGTGTAGAGAGAGCTTTACTCTGTTCGTAACTCTGTGCTGTGAGCGTTCAATGTAAATTTGTTGGAATACATTCTTTAGCATTTCTGTACAGCTCACTCTTGTCTGACATTTATAGTTTGTTTGTGATATACATAAATGATCTGGAGGAAGTTACAGATGGTCTGATCAGCAAGTTTGCTGATGACACTAAGATTGGTGGAGTAGCAGACAGTGAAGGGGACTGTCGGAGAACGCAGCAGAATATAGATAGACTGGAGAGTTGGGCAGATACTTGGCAGATGGAGTTCAATCCGGGCAAATGCGAGGTGATGCATTTTGGAGATCTAATTCAAGAGCGAACGATACAGTAAATGGAAAAGTCTTGGGGAAAATTGATGCAGAGAGATCTGGGTGTTCAGGTCCATTATTCCCTGAAGGTGACAACGCAGGTCAATAGGGTGGTCAAGAAGGCATATGGCATGCTTTCCTTCATTGGGCGGGGGATCGAGTACAAGAGTTGGCAGGTCATGTTGCAATTGTATAGGACTTTGGTTCAGCCACATTTGGAGTACTGTGTACAGTTCTGGTCGCCACATTACCAAAAGGATGTGGATGCTTTGGAGAGCGTGCAGACAAGGTTCACCAGGATGTTACCTGGTATGGAGCACGCTAGCTATGAAGAGAGGTTGAGTAGATTAGGATTATTTTCATTAGAAAGATGGAGGTTGAGGGGGAACTGATTGAGGTCTACAAAATCATGATGGGTATAGACAGGATGGATAGCAAGAAGCTTTCTCCCCCCCAGAGTGGGGGAACTCAATTACTAGAGGTCACAATTTCAAAGTGAGAGGGGAAACGTTTTAGATAGATATGCGTGGAAAGCTCCTTACGCAGAGGGTGGTGGGTGGCTGGAACGCATTGCCAGTGGAGGTGGTAGAGGTGGGCACGATAGCATCATTTAAGATGTATCTACTCACAAACATGAATGGACAGGGAGCAGCAGGATACAGATCCTTGGAAAACAGGCAACAGGTTTAGATAGAGGATCTGGATCAGCACAGGCTCGGAGGGCCAAAGGGCCTGTTCCTGTGCTGTAATTTTCTTTGTTCTTGTTCACACTTGCTCGAAGGTTACCTTGTACCCATCCCTGCTACAAGAGAGCATTTCTCTCAATATTTAACCTCACACTTGCTGCAAATTTCATCTGAAAAATGTTCTGCAACATTCTCAAAATTAAGCCAACAACTTATTCAGCCCAATGCCTGTTCCACCCCTGAAATCAGATTGTGGCTCAGCTTTGCCACCCACAGTTTCTCCTTGGTATTGCCCCCTGAATGAGAATGACTCACCCAGGCCCCCACACTGGGCACCACAGCGAAAGGAGGAACTGGAAGCCAAGGAGAGTTGGTGGGGAAGGCTGGTGTTTGAGAGGGTGACAGAGTGGCACTGTGATCTTTTGCATTGCAAATGTGAACCTGGGGAGTGGGGGAACACTGGAAAGTGCGGTTTGCCCTGGTTAGGGGGTGAGCCTCACACAATGCAATTTACCCCACACCTGGGAGAGAGAGGCTCCACCATGCAATTCACCCCTCGGGGAGAGGGGCCCACATGTTCTGATTTACCCCCTGGGAGGCCATCCCATACAATGCAATCTACCCCCATGAAGGGGGAGGCTGGCCTGTAGGGTGATCTACCCCAGGTGACACAGCAAGGCCCTTGATTTGACCTGAGATACATCTGCCAGTCTCCATGCTACAAGTTACCAGTTGATGCCTGTTGTAGGTGAGCTACGTGTGACTCAGGCTGGCTTCTGTCACACATCTTTCAGGCAGAGGGGCTGGGGGCAGAGTGCACACAGACGTGATTCACTGACACCTCAACTGTGCTTTGGTGTCAAATTAAAGAAAAATTGTGTTGTTTGTAAAATTAAACTGGAATGAGGTTTAAGCTAAAACGACAGATTTTACTATTGCTTGAATCACAAATCCAAGTTCAGCAGGTCAGACAGAAGGCAAACAGAATGTTGGCCTTTATTTCAGAGGGAAAGGGTTATAAAACAAACTTTGCTAAAACTGTACAAGGCACTAGTCCGATCTGAGCTGGAATACTGTGAATAATTTTGAGGCCTTTTTTTGCATTCTTGGGACATAGGCTTCGTTAGCTCCCAGCAGTTATTGCTCGGCCAGGACATAATGGAAGATATATCGCCATTGGAAGCAGTCTAGAGAAGGTTCGCTTGGCTGATCCCAGGAAGGCAGTGACTGTCTTATGAGGAGAGGTTGAGTAGATTGGGCCTGTACTCACTGGAGTTTAAAAGGATGAGAGCAGACCTTATTGAAACATACAAGATTCTCTGGGGACTTGACAGCGGCGATGCGGAGAGGTGGTTTCCCCTTGAGGGAGAGTCTAGGCTCAGAGGGGCATCATCTCTGAGTAAGGGGTTACTCATTGAAGACAGAGATGAGGTGGAATTTCTTCAAGGGGAGTGAATCTGAGGAATTCTTTACTGCGGAGGGCTCTCGAAGCTGGGTCAATCAGTATATTCAAGGCTGACAGGCAGGTTTTTGATCAGTAAGGGCATCAAGACAGGAAATGGAGACGATCAAATCAACCTCACTATGCAACACTCTCTGGTGCTTTCATCTAGAACACAAGATCAGTTTGTTCTTCATAATTCCCAAAACTTACCATTACAGGGTGAAAATTATCAGGCCAAAACCTCCCTATAATCTCCATCTTCACTGTTTCGCAAGACATACCGTTCCCATTGTTACCAACTGACTAAATGGCAAATGAAACACCAAATAGATCAGGAGCACAAACCAATTTCGTACATGGTTATCTCACTGACTGACCTTTCCCCACCGGTACTGTACCCCAGTGTTATACAGCGACAGACCTGTCCCCACCGGTAACGTACCCCAGTGTTATACAGCGACAGACCCGTCCCCACCGGTACCGTACCCCAGTGTTATACAGCGACAGACCCGTCCCCACCGGTACCGTACCCCAGTGTTATACAGCGACAGACCCGTCCCCACCGGCACCGTACCCCAGTGTCATAGAGCGACAGACCCGTCCCCACCGGTACCGTACCCCAGTGTTATACAGCGACAGACCCGTCCCCACCGGTACTGTACCCCAGTGTTATACAGCGACAGACCCGTCCCCCACCGGTACCGTACCCCAGTGTCATTCAGCGACAGACCCCATCCCCCACCGGTACTGTACCCCAGTGTTATACAGCGACAGGCCTGTACGCCACCGGTACCGTACCCCAGTGTCATACAGCGACAGACCTGTCCCGCACCAGTACTGTGCCCCAGTGTCATACAGCGACAGACCCCGTCCCCACCGGTACCGTACCCCAGTGTCATACAGCGACAGACCTGTCCCGCACCAGTACAGTACCCCAGTGTTATACAGCGACAGACCCCGTCCCCCACCGGTACTGTACCCCAGTGTTATACAGCGACAGACCCCGTCCCCCACCGGTACTGTACCCCAGTGTTATACAGCGACAGACCCTGTCCCCACCGGTACCGTACCCCAGTGTCATACAGCGACAGACCCCGTCCCCCACCGGTACCGTACCCCAGTGTTATACAGCGACAGACACGTCCCCACCGGTACTGTACCCCGGTGTTATACAGCGACAGACCCGTCCCCCACCGGTACTGTCCCCCAGTGTTACACAGCGACAGACAGGTATGGTACCCTGATGTTATACAGGAAGCTACCTGTATTGGTGAACAAGCAGGTAACTGCAAAGTGCCACAACTATCTTTCTGCTGTCAGGGGACAAAAGCCTGAGGTGGGTGAGGGGGTAGGGAGGAGACTGCAAGAAATTCGATGCCCTCAAGAATCAGGGTGAGCACATGTGCTCCAGGCTCAACCACGTTCATCTCCCCCAGCCCTGCCCTGCAGGAGAGGTTGGTGCCCTGTTGTCATGTTCCCCAAAGTGGCCTGGAGACAAGGTATCATTGGTCACTGAAACAAACAGTCATTCTGAGAGCGAGAGAGACAGAGACAGGTTTAACAGAGTGTAAGCTCTGTGCAGCTTCTAATAAGTTGTTTTGTTTTGTTTTTAAAAGTTCCACACAATTCCTGGTCAGTCTTTTAATAATGAACAATAAAAAAAACATGCAACACCAACAGGGCCGCTGTGGTTTCACTTGTGCACACAGGTTATTGAGACTCTTTTGAACCCACTGAGCTCACGGTCCCATCTGTAGCTGGAGTTCCAGTCTCCAGCTGCAGCCCCTCCCACCTGTAACCCCAAAACCTGGCAGAAAGATCACACGTTCGCAGAGCACACAGGGCTGCATGTCAGGCTGTCTGCAACCAGCTCAAGGAGAGGTAGGTCAAATGATGACTCCCAGCTAGTTGGCTCCTCAACATATTCCCATACTGTTAACTGTCGCACACTGTTCCCCCACCTCCTCTGCAAAAGAACAGCATCCAGCCTTTCCTGGAGATGTAGGTCGCCCTTACAGAAGTATGGCTTTTGGGGGAAGACAGGTAGCCTACTCTTCCTTTATTAGTTGTTATTCATTTTCAAAGACAGACCTGGACTTGTGCCCAAGTGGCACAAGCACACAAATTCTGTCCTGCCCACTGGGTGGACTACTCCTGGCTTATCCCAGGAACACAGTCAATCCTGCAACCAGGGAGGAGGGCAGACTCTTGAAACCTGAGCTGGAGAGCATTTCAGTTCCTCAGGTGCGGAAACGTAATGCAGGTTAAGAAAAAAAAACAGGTGGCGCGTGCCAACATTGCATGGATCACTCTCCAAAAAAACAGGAGGCGAGCACGGGTATCATCTTACCCATATCAGAGATGGGTCGGAAAGTGGGTCTTGGTGGAGCTCTGTTAGCTCCGTAACCTGAACATTAGCAAGGGTTATGTAACCAGACTCTCGAAGCTGCTAGGCATGCAAGCAGGGTCTCGGGGGACAAGGGGCAGAAACAGAGGAGGAAGCCAGCTCCAAATGGCCAGCGGACATGACCACAGTCTGCTGGCAAAGGCTTTGCTTCAAACTGATTTACCTCCCATCCTCTTTTCCCAGAGTCATGCAGTTGGTCCAATAACATAAAGGGATTGAGTTATGACAGTGCCATGCCAAGACTGGGTCTCCTACCTCCTTCCCGAGAGGAATGTTGAACCCCTTGGGCTTTGTGGAGGCCTCTGTGTGAAAGAAGCCCTCCCTCAAGAATCTCTCTACTCCTTAGCTTAAAAGACTTTGTTTTTTTTTAAAATCAATTCTACATTATTTTTTTAAACTACATTCGATTATAAACATTCGACAGATTTATAAAGGAATGTCGGGAATTATATGGTAATTTTTTTTTTAAAAGGTTTTGAGTTTTTTTTTTAAATCTCTACAACAGCTGTACAGAATTGCTGCCCCACCTGTAAACCCATAGACCCCACACCCACCACCCCCCACCCTCTCCCCTACCAACCCCTGAGGCAGGAAACTACGCTTCACTGTTCATGAAGCTCTTCTCCTCCAGAGGTTTCTGGATCCAGTTACCATAGTTCATCTGCTCCAACGCTTTGAAGAACAGGGTGCGTGCATTCTGGAAGTCTGCAGCTGCTGCTTTGGCATCAGAGTAGGAGGCCATCGCCAGCAGATCCTGCCGCTCGTTCTTCTTGCAAAGTTGCCGGAAGAGATCGTACAGGTTGATCTTGGAGACCCGGGACACATCCAGCTGAGGCCTGAGGGGGTGGGAGAGGAGATAATAATATAAAAAAAAAAATCAATATGCCACACTGGCTCAGTGGTTCGCACTGCAGCCTCACAGCGCCAGGGACCGGAGTTCAATCCTACCCTCGGGTGACTGTCTGTGTGGAGTTTCCACATTCTCCCCGTGTGTCTGTGTGGCTTCCTCTGGGTGCTCCAGTTTCCTCCTACAGACCAAAAGTTAGGGTGGACTGGCTGTGGTGAAATACCCATCGTGCCTAGGGATGTGCAGGCTAGGTGAATGCAGAGTTACAGGGACTGGGTGGGTTAGTGTGTACTCGGCGGTCCGAATGGCCTGCTTCCATACCATGCAGATTTTCTGGTTCTATGCAGTCCAATTTACAGGCAGTTTGAATGGCAGGATCTAACGCCCTGGCCCATCAAGATGGCCCCCACTGGTGGATTTAACTCTGATTGGGTGATCTCAGGCACAGTCTTAGTGGGCACAAAGTCTTGCGCCATTGAGTCAGGGTCTCGAGTGGCCTCTGAGCACACAGCCCAGGATGAAACGCTAATGGCCAGCACGAAAGGAGTAGTCTCTGCATATACAGGTTATGCTCCACAGTTTCTTAGCTGTCCTTTTTAGCAATTGCAGAATCACTGGCCCTGGGTCTCTATTTAGCTGTGAGCAGAGCGGCTGAGCCCTGGCTGCACTTGAACTAATTCCACCGGAAGATGGAACTTATTTTTTTAACCTACATTCACAGGATGAGGGCACGGCTGGCCAGGCAGCATTTATTGCCCATCCCCAACCAGCCAGAGGGCAGTTGAGAGTCAACCACATGGCTTTAAGTCTGAGGTCACACATCGGCCAGACCAGGTCATGACTGCAGCTTCCTTCCCTAAAAAGGACAGTACTGAACTAGATGGGTATTTTTTTCCTGGCAATTGGCAATGGATTCACAGTTATTCCAGATTTTTTCCTGAACTGAATTCAAATTTGACCATCTGCCATGGCAGGATTCGAACCTGGGCCCCCAGAAAATTATCAGGGTCTCTGGATTAACAGCCCAGCAAGACGAGGCAATTGCTTCCCGGTTCCAACCTGCGATGTCACACTGCCTAATGTTTCAACAAGGCCAGAGGCGGTGTGTTTAAATTACCCATCAACTTTCCCTTTGGTTCCGTCCAAAATTTCCACTTCTGTCCCATCCGCCAAGGACCAATTGACACTCGACTCCTTTGTTTTCCCAGTCTGTCTTGTTGAGTCATAGACACTGACACGGCCAATCTGCAAGCAAAAAGTGTCCCCTCAATCCAATATGTGGGTAAGAAAGAGCGAGCGAGAGAGCTCGAGACATACACAAACCAACATATCCTATTCCCTGACTCATTCTCCCTGCAGCGCCAAGGCTTTTCTCTCCTCTGTGAATTTTGAGCTGGTTTAGCCATTCGCCAGCCTTTATGGCTGTCCGTTCTCCAAAGGAGCTGCGCGCTTATTTAAGGGGCACAGCAGTGTGTCACACCCTGAGCCATACTCCTTGGAAGAAGAATGATGCATTGATTCCAAAACACGTGGGGTAACTTCCAATATCAAGCTTACATTTAGAATAAGCCACCTTTGTGAATGCAACATTTCAGAGCTGCTAAATGCTGGGGCCCCTGAAGACCTTCAGCCAGTGTATTCAGGGAGTTTAGCAGCAACCCAACTTGACCCAGTATCAACCTCTCATCATCATCACTGGATCATCAAGTAAGCTGAATGGCACCATTCTGCTCCTCTACTGACCCTCTCAACCACCATTTTGAGAGATTCAGAACTTTTCCTTTTACCTGTGGATGATTCAGTACGTAAGGGTAAGGTAGACTCTTTTGAAACTCTTCCCCATCCCGAGACATGCGACAGCAGACCGCTCGAGCTAGGTGCCCATGGCTGTACAGGTAACCTGCAGGTTGGAGGAGGAAATAAGTTTACTCAGAGTAGCATTAAAAGAGACCCACGCTAAGGGGAGAGAAAACCCTCAGGTCAACAATCACTCAAACTGTCCCGGGGTACGGCACAAGGAAGCACAGAGTACCGTTCCATACAGAATGGTCGATTCAGAGACTGTTCACCCTCTTCCCAACATCTATTTTAAACACTGCACTCATCACCCGCTTCCTCCAGAACAAAAAAGAGACCCACCGTCCATTTAAAACACCATTTCCAACCGCTTGGTTTTGTTACTCGTTGTGTAATGAAGGCAGCTCCACTTAGACAGCCTTTAGTGTCCATTCCTAATTGTCCACAGGGTAGTCAAGACTCAGCAACATTGCTTTAAGTCTGCAGGCCAACTAGGGATGGCAGATTTCCTGTTGTAAAGGGCATATGCGAACCCGATGGTTTTTTACACAATTGATGGTAGTTGCGTGGTCTAAGACATTAGAATAGCTTATTTTCTCTCCCACCAGAATTTTACTGGGATTCAAAGTTCATCAACTGTCATGCCAGGATTTGAACCCATTCCCCCAGAACGTTAGCCTGGGAGCTCTGGATTACTACTCCAGTGACATGGCCTCCCAGAATCCATCAGTCTTTTTCTGCACATCTCCAGGTTTGAATCTCTCCGATCCAATGTCAGCCACTATCCAAGTGCAGACTCTGTGGCTGTGAGCAGTCTGTAATGCCAGTGGGGTCGACCTCAACTCCCAAGTTAGAAAGGACAAGGCCTCCAGATCCAACTCCAGGAAGCTGAGCACAGAAATCACGGCACTTAACGCACTGTCAGAGACGCAGTTGCAGGGCTTGTACAGCTTTACTAAACTGTAACAATTGAACACACTCAATTTACTGGCACTTCTGGAGCACTCCAAGTCACAAGTAACACGATAGAATTACTTTCTCACTGGCCTTCTGGATGAAGACATGATTCTCCTCCAACCATCATGGTGGGGCTGCCCTCCTTTAATCCCACTTTTACCCATACAATGGTACACAGAACATCTCCCACAACAGCTTCTGGCTCTATCCCTGCACTGTTGTAATTTCTATGCAATTCTGTGTTTGTCTATGCAAACCAGTGGACTCTATTTAAATTAATGAATTGGGGTGAAGTGTGAAGGATCTTTGTTAGTGGGTGTGGTAGGTACAAGAAAAAGTCTTCTTCCTTACATGACAACACCGATTCCAAACCTAACCAGACCCTAACTCCCATGTTATCACATTTCAGGGAAGAAAGGCCAGCAAGTGAAGCTGGAAGCTCACCCAAGGTAATGGAGCTGAGATAGACAGGGTGGATGAAGTGGGAGAGCAGAGCCCCCTGAAGACCCAGCACGTTCCAGCGGAGGATCTTGTCGCTACAGGACATGGTACGGAGTCTCTCCCCATGCTGAATTCCATCCCATGTTGGGACAATATCGCTCGACTCCACTGGGATGGTGCCTTCACCTACAGATCAGAACATGTCATTCAAACGCACAATAGTCCCGTTCACAGTTAAAGCAAGAAGCAAGGTTAGAGGGGCCACATTATTGCCTCATTGAGAGATTCACCGGAGACAAAACCAGACCGTCAGCGCAGCCAGGTAGCTAATTCTCAGGTTGACAGATCCATCGTTCCCTCGGCTAACCATGCCCTTTTACGGCATCCCTACAAGAACGAGACTGACAGTTCATTCAATAGCTGACAGGAGTATAAACAACAGTCTCCAGATACTCAAAGATCAGGGGCAATGGAGGCTGTATGTAGCTTCTCAAACATCACCCCAGCAAAAACACAAGAATTATAAGATGAGATGAAGCACATGAGCTCAGCTCTGGGGAATAAATTAGCCAGCAGAATCACAATGTTACATTCTCACATTACACCATAAAACTACATGAGGCTGTGAACTGTGATTGGGCCTCGATAAATGCAAGGCTTTCTTTCCACCTGGGAGACTACAGATCATACCAAGATCAAATGGTAGAGGGAGGAAGCACTGCATCTAAGGGAGATACTGGAGACTTGTGCAGTGCTTTTAAAGATACAGGGAGCAAGAAAGTGCAAAACATTCACTGTCATCTTGTTGAGGTTCCACCTGTAACTTATCTGAAGTTAATGGATTGGTGCAGACAAGACCATGGGCAGCGTTCAGCTCTGCTAAACTTGCACCTAGAGATGTAACCGATTTGGAACTTTCATTTTTTTGGTACCCAGTGTCACCAACAAGCACACGGGTGTTACACAGCATGCGTTAGATACAGTAATTCTACACTGTCCCCCACCAAACACTCCCAGGACTGGGGCAGCACAGGGTTAGATACAGAGTAGAGCTCCCTCTACACTGTCCTCATTAAACAATCCCAAGACATGGGCAGCATGAGGTTAGATATGGAGTAAAAGTGACATTTGTCTGATCTAATAGTGTTTTATCCCAAACACCTTACCTGATCTTACCATTTGAACAGCACACATCCACTCTATATTTTCTCTTTCATTTCAGTCTAGTTTGGAGCTTGGATTCTAGAGTTTAATGCAGACCTTATGCCCGGTTAAATGTCACAAATGACTACAGTTGAGTACTTGACTGGTTTAGTTGAATCCATTCAGTCATATGTTACAGGACGGTCCGTCACTCACCGTTTTCCACCTTGGTGCGTAGTTTGCCTTGCTTCATGTTCTCAAATAGGGGGTGATGTGTGTCGTCCCCTTCTTTAGTGGGAGGTTCACTGCACGACTTATCAAACAGGGCTCCATCACCACACGGAGCAGTGCTGGGGAAGGTACAGTTTAAAAAAAAGGTTCAGAACGAAAATCGCCAAGTCTCTCAATCAAATGGACTCAATGGGCTGAATGGTTTAATTCTGCTCCTATATCTAAATGCACTTATGGAGACATTCATTACCATTGAGTAAAACAGACACAATGCCCCTTTGCTGCTAATAGGTACAGTCCTATCTTTAAAGTCAAATCATCACTTCAGAAGGTCAATTATCCTTCGGATAAGAAATATCTTCAATTCTTTTCTTGCTCTCAGCTTCTGTTCGCCATGGTTCAGTAGGATGCACACTCTCTCTCCTGTGGCAGGAGATTGGCATTGGGCTTGAATACACAAAGATTTAACCAGAATCTAAATAAAGATCTCTCATGGCAGCAAGACTGGTTACAGAGTGGTTAGGATAGCATACGGGACACTTGCCTTTATTAGCTGTAGATTATAACAGAAGGAAGGCTATGTGAAGCTGTACAGGACTTTGACAGCTGGAGTACTGCGCATAGTTCTGCTCAATGTGACTGAACTGGACAGGACACTACAAAAACAAAGATGCTGGAAAAGCTCAGCAGGCCTGACAGCATCTTGTGAAGGAAAAAACAGAGTTAATGTTTCGGGTCCAGTGACCCCTCCTCAGAACAGGATGCTGCCTGGGATGGAACGTGTTAGCAATGAAGGTTGGCTGGAGAAGCTCAGATTGTTTTCTTTAGAGCGGAGAAGGTTGAGAGGGGTTCCCGTACAAAAGAGAGCAGAGGCGTGGCCAGGGTCAATAAGAAACTGTTGCCCCCCCTTAATTACAGGGTAAATAACAGGGAGGAGGGGGCCTCATTTTACAGTGAAAGCCAGGAGGTTGAGAGGGGGTTGGAGGGAAATTCTTTTCACTCAGTGGTGCGGGGAAGCTAGAATGTGCTAAAAGGGAGGGTAGTTGAGGCAGGAAGCCACACAACCTTCAAGTAGCTGAATAAGCAGCGGAAATGTGCTAACATTCAAGGCCCCACAGGCCAGGTGCTGGGAAGTGGGAATAGCATAGATATAGAGTAGTATTTTTGTTGGTACAGACTCGATGAGCACAAGGGTCTCCTGTATTGTAGTGATTCTGTGAATCCCCACAACTTAGAAAGACGGAGTGATGTACTATCGAAGGTGCCATGCATCGAAAAAGACATTAAAACAGGAGCTCTCAGTTGTATGCAAAGGATCCTGTGGCATTAATGGAACGGCAGGGCAGGGAATTCTTTGCTCTGTGTAGGGGTCAATCCTTATTCCTCAAGCAATACCATGGATAGCCTAACCATTATCACACTGCTGTTGATGGGATCTTCCTGTGTACAAACAGACCACTACAGTCCAGTGGGTGTAAAAGCGACAACATTCGGGTATTCGGAGATCATGAAAGAGACCATAAATAAAAGGGAGGTCACTTGGCCCTGTGAGCTTGCTCCACCAGCCACATGTGGTCATGGCTAATCAAGTTGGCCTGGACCTCAACAGTCCCAATTCTCCCTGCCTCTGTCATTAACCTTCCAATCTGTTGTCCAGGAGAATTCAATCTAACCCAATCTTAGCCTCATCCTCTCCCCATGAAGAGTGCTGCCAACACCAAAAGCCCCTGAATAAAGAAGTTCCCTGTCATTCCACCTTAATAGGGAAAACCTCTTTTTTGAAGGTCCCCAACTTCCATCAAGCCTCCTCAGAATTTATAGGTCTCAATTTCAGGGCAGCTCGGTGGCTCAGTGGTTCGCACTGCTGCCTCACAGCACCAGGGACCCAGGTTCGATTCCAGCCTTGGGAAACTGTCTGTGTGGAGTTTGCACATTCTTCCAGTGTCTGCAGGTTTCCTCCGGGTGCTCTTGTTTCCTCCCAAAGATGTGCAGGGTAGGTGGATTGGCCATGCAAAATTGGCCATAGTGTTCAGGGAGGTGTAGATTAGATGGGTTACAGGGGGATGGGTCTGGGTGGGATGTTCTGAGGTTCGATGTGGACTTGTTGGGTCGAAGGGCCTGTTTCCACACTGTAGGGATTCTAAGAGTTATAGAGTCAGACAGCACAGAAACAGACTCTTTGGTCAAACCAGTCCATACCGACCATAATCCCAAACTAAACTAGTCCCACTTGCCTGTGCTTGGCCCATATCCCTCCAAACCTTTCTTATTTGCGTACTTGTCTAAACAAGTCTTTTAAATGTTGTAACTGTACCCACATTCACCATTTCACCTGGAAGTTCATTCCACACACACATACCATTCTCTGTCTAAAAAAAATTGCCCCGTCTTCTTTAAATCTTTCTCCTTTTACCTTAAAACTGTGTCCCCTATTCTCGAAATCCTCCATCCTAGGGAAAAGACACCTGCTACTGACCTTATCTATACCCCTCACGATTTTATAAACCTCAATAAAGATCACCTCTCACTCTCCTCCTCCAGTCAAAAACGTCCCAGCCTATCCAGCCTTTCCTTAAAACTGAAACCTTATCATTCAGATCACCCCTCAGTGACCTCCAGTGAACACTGGGTCAATCTGCTCGACCCATTCCAGAAAAGATTGTCTTCCTCGTTTTAACTGGAGGTCTTTATGCAAGTGAGCCCTTGAACAGAACAAACAAATATCACTCCCTGTCTGTCATGGTGAACACCACATTAGACCACACAGAAAGGAAGTTTAAACTCACCTGATGTAGAGGTGAAATGTTATTCCCGGCTTAATCTGTAACCGCTTGTCGTGAGCTGGAGTAAAAAGGCTGTCATCTGGAGAAGCAGGGTTATACTTCAATAGCTCATTGTACAGGAACCTGCAAACGAAACAGCAAGCTGATGTGATGAGAAGGCACAATGGCGCAAATATTAAAAAGCACAACAGATCCCTCAAGCTGTAACCTTAACTACAGTACTCTTTACACAGATACTATAGAACTGGATGTGTATTCCTGCTTTTATTGCAGTACTGAATGATTTCTTGACTCCTTTCCTGCCCAAACCTGCAGTGAAGAGTTGAAGATCAACCTATTCACCTTAATGCTTGAAATATCCTAATGTCTGATATGTCCCTCCGTGGTGTCATACCTCTGATCGGGGCACTGTAATATCACCATGGTCAGGGCGACAGAGTGGCCTAATGTACCACTAAAGGAGTTACAAGCACCAAGGAGGCAAAAGAAGAACAAGGCCAAAGAACAAAGAAAATTACAGCACAGGAACAGGTCCATCGGCCCTCCAAGCCTGTGCCGATCAAGATCCTCTGTCTAAACCTAGAACCTAGAACATAGAACATTACAGCACAGTACAGGCCGTTCGGCCCTCGATGTTGTGCCGACCTGTCATACTGATCTCAAGCCCATCTAACCTACACTATTCCATGTATGTCCATACGTTCATCCAGTGACAACTTACATGTACCCAAAGTTGGTGAATCTACAACCGTTGCAGGCAAAGCGTTCCATTCCCCTACTACTCTTCGAGAAAAGAAACTACCTCTGACGTCTGTCCTATATCTTCCACCCCTCAATTTAAAGCTATGCCTCCTCGTGCTCGCCGTCACCATCCTAGGAAAAAGGCTCTCCCTATCCACCCTATCTAACCCTCTGATTATTTTATATGTTTCAATTAAGTCACCTCTCAACCTTGTTCTCTCTAATGAAAACAGCCTCAAGTCCCTCAGCCTTTCCTCGTAAGACCTTCCCTCCATACCAGGCAACATCCTAGTAAACCTCCTCTGCACCCTTTCCAAAGCTTCCACATCCTTCTTATAATGCGGTGACCAGAACTGTACACAATACTCCAAGTGCGGCCGCACCAGAGTTTTGTACAGCTTCACCATAACCTCTCGGTTCCGGAACTCGATCCCTCTATTAATAAAAGCTAAAACACTGTATGCCTTCTTAACAGCCCTGTCAACCTGGGTGGAAACTTTCAAGGATCTGTGTACATGGACACCGAGATTTCTCTGCTCATCTACACTACTAAGAATCTTACTATTAGCCCTGTACTTTGCCTTCCAGTTACTCCTACCAAAGTGCATCGCCTCACATTTGTCTGCATTAAACTCCATTTGCCACCTCTCAGCCCAGCTCTGCAGCTTATCTATGTCTCTCTGCAACCTACAGCATCCTTTGTCACTATCCACAACTCCACCGACCTTAGTGTCATCTGCAAATTTACTAACCCATCCTTCTAAGCCCTCATCCAGGTCATTTATAAAAATGGCAAACAGAGGTGGACCCAACACCAACCCTTGCGGTACACCACTAGTAACTGGTCTCCAGGATGAACATTTCCCATCAACTACCACCCTCTGTCTTCTTTCAGCAAGCCAATTTCCAATCCAAACTGCTATATATCCCACAATCCCATTCCTCCGCATTTTGTACAATAGCCTACTGTGGGGAACCTTATCGAACGTCTTGCTGAAATCCATATAAACCACATCAACTGGTTTACTCTCATCTACCTGTTTGGTCACATTCTCAAAGAACTCAATAAGGTTTGTGAGGCACGACCTTCCCTTCACAAAACCATGCTGACTATTCCTAATCAATTTATCCTTTTCTAGATGATTATAAATCCTATCCCTTATAACCTTTTCCAACACTTTACCAACAACTGAAGTAAGGCTCACTGGTCTATAATTACCAGGGTTGTCTCTACTCCCCTTCTTGAACAGGGGAACCACATTTGCTATCCTCCAGTCGTCTGGCAATATTCCTATAGACAATGACGAGTTAAAGATCAATGCCAAAGGCTCGGCAATCTCCTCCCTGGCTTCCCAGAGGATCCGAGGATAAATCCCATCCGGCCCAGGGGACTTATCTATCTTCACCCTCTGAAGGATTTCTAATACCTCTTCCTTGTGAACCTCAATCCCACCTAGTCTAGTAGCCTGTATCTCAGTATTCTCCTCGACAACATTTGTCGTTTTCTAGAGTGAATATGTTTGAAAAATATTCATGCAGCGCTTCCCCTATCTCATCTGACTCCACATACAACTTACCACTACTATCCTTGATTGGGCCTAATCTTACTCTCGTCATTCTTTTATTCCTTAAATACCTATGGAAAGCCTTAGGGTTTACCCTGATCCTATCTGCCAACAACTTCTCATGTCTCCTCCTGGCTCTTTTCTGAGCTCTCTCTTTAGGTCTTTCCTGGCTACCTCGTAGCCTCAAGTGCCCTAACTGAGCCTTCACATCTCATCCTAACATAAGCCGCCTTCTTCCTCTTGCCCAGAGATTCCACCTCCTTCGTAAACCATGGCTCCCGCACTCTACAGCTTCCTCCCTGCCTGACAGGTACATACTTATCGAGGACACACAGGAGCTTTTCCTTGAATAGGCTCCACATTTCTAATGTGCCCATCCCCTGCAGTTTCCTTCCCCATCCTATGCTCCCTAAATCTTGCCTAATCTCATAGTAATTGCCTTTCCCCCAGCTATAACTCTTGCCCAGTGGTATACACCTATCCCTTTCCATCACTAAAGTAAACATAACAGAATTGTGATCGCTATCACCAAAGTGCTCGCCTACTTCCAAATCTAACACCTGGCCAGGCTCATTACCCAGTACCAAATCTAATGTGGCTTCGCCCCTTGTTGGCCTATCTACATACTGTGTCAGGAAGCCCTCCCGCACACACTGGACAAAAACTGTCCCTGCTATAGTCCTCGAACTATAGTGTTCCCAGTCAATATTTGCAATGTTGAAGTCCCCGATGACAACTACCCTGTCTCTCTCATTCCTATCGAGAATCATCTTTGCTATCCTTTCCACTACATCTCTGGAACTATTCGGAGGCCTATAGAAAACTCCCAACAGGGTCACCTCTCCTTTCCTATTTCTAACCTCAGCTGACGAGTCCCCAAGCATCTTTTCTGCAACTGTAATACTGTCCTTGACCAACAATGCCACACCTCCCCCACTTTTACCATTTCCTCTGTTCTTACTGAAACATCTAAATCCCAGAACCTGCAACAACCATTCCTGTCCCTGCTCGATCCATGTCTCCGAAATGGCCACAACATCAAAGTCCCAGGTACCAACCCATGCTGCAAGTTCACCCACCTTATTCCGGACGCTCCTGGCATTGAAGCAGACACACTTCAAACCAACTTCTTGCCGGTGCCATCTTGCGTCCCTGAAACTTTATTTCGGACCTCCCTACTCTCAACCTTCTCTATACACGAACTACAATTTTGCTTCCCATCCCCCTGCTGAATTAGTTTAAACCAACCCGAATAGCCTCAGCAAATTTCCCCCCCAGGGTATTGGTACCCCTCTGGTTCAGGTGAAGACCATCTTGCTTGTAGAGGTCCCACCTACCCCAGAAAGAGCCCCAATTATCCAAGAATCCAAAACCCTCCCTCCTGCACCATCCCTGTAGCCACGTGTTCAACTCCTCTCTCTCCCTATTCCACACTTCACTCGCACGTGGCACGGGCAACAAACCAGAGACAACAACTCTGTTCGTCCTAGCTCTCAGCTTCCATCCTAGCTCCCTGAATTTCTGCCTTAAATCCCCATCTCTCTTCCTACCTATGTCGTTGGTGCCAATGTGGACCACGACTTGGGGCTGCTCCCCCTCCCCCTTAAGGATCCCAAAAACACCATCAGAGACATCACGCACCCTGGCACCTGGGAGGCAACACACCAACCGTGAGTCTCTCTCGTCCCCACAGAACCTCCTATCTGTCCCCCTAACTATGGAGTCCCCAATGACTAATATTCTGTTCCTCTTCCCCCTTCCCTTCTGAGCAGCAGGGACAGACTCTGTGCCAGAGACCTGTGCCCCACTGCTTTCCCCTGGTAAGTCGTCCCCACCAACAGTATCCAAAACGGTATACTTATTGTTGAGGGGAATGGCCACAGGGGATTCCTGCACTGCCTGCCGGTTCCCTTTCCGTCCCCTGACTGTAACCCATCTGCCTTTTTCCTGTATCTGAGGAGTGACTATCTCCCTGTAACTCCTCTCAATAACCCCCTCTGCCTCCCGAATGATCCGAAGTTCATCCAGCTCCAGCTTCCTAACGCGGTTTTCAAGGAGCTGGAGTTGAGTGCACTTCCCGCAGATGTAGTCAGCAGGGACACTAGTGGTAACCCTTACATCCCACATTCTGCAGGAGGAACATTCAACTGCCCTGACCTCCGTTCCCATTATTCTAAATTCCCAAGACTTAAAAAATAAAGAATGAAAAATAAACTACTTACCTTACCAATCAGGCACACAGAACCTTTTTTTTGGTTAGCGGAGGAGGATGAGTGGGAGACACTACGTGGGTAGTGTTTCGGGTAACACAACCACACAAATATATTACCTCACTCACTCACCAGTCCCGTGTCCGCTCCTGCTCAGCGTACCTCCGCATGTTCACGAGGTAAGCTTTTTAAAGATTCAAAAACAGTGACTCACCGGCTTCCCGACCTGTCATCTATTTTCTAAGGGTCTGTATCCCTTTGCTCCCTGCCCATCCATGTACCTGTCCAGATACATCTTAAAGGACACTATTATGTCTGCGTCCATCACCTCTGATGGCAATGCGATCTGGGCACCCACCACCCTCTGCGTAAAGAACTTTCCATGCATATCTCCCATAAACTTTTGTCCTCTCACTTTGAACTCATGACCCCTAGTAATTGAGCCTCCACTCTGGGAAAACGCTTCTTGCTATCCACCCTGTCATGATTTTGTAGAAGGCAGCCCTGGCAGGACATATTGAAACATGGTCATTTGTCAAAGTACAAGCATTATGTCAATCCCTACTGATTAATCTATTTTTGTCATATGTACTGAGATACAGTGAAAAGTGTTATTTTGCATGCTATACAGGCAGATCGCATCATACAAAGTGCATCAGGGTAATGGAAGAGAGTAGAGAATACAGGATTACAGCTGTAGAGAAGGTGCAGACAGAAAGAGATCAGAATTAACACTTGACAGGACCAATCAATAGTCTGAAAACAGCAGGGAAGCAGCTGTCCTGGGACTGTGAGGCTGAATCTTCTGAGTGTCAATAGCTACAAAGGAAATGTGGACTGGAACCAGAAGGTACACCGCATCTGCAGGGATTTTCTGTGTCCATGTTGAGATAGAGAAGGGAAAACACTACTGCAAATCAAAACACACTTTTTATTTGGGGGGCTGAAAACAAGACTGCACATCCTGGGTGTAGAATCAGTGGAAAAAAAAACGTGTTTGAGAGGAGAGTATGAAGGTGAAAGAAAACAGTAATTTGGATATTTAAGCCTGTACAGACTGCAGCTCTCAAAGGATTAACCAAAAAAACTGAACTGAGCTGTTAAATAGTAGATCAGCTCATCTTAATTACAGGGTTTTATTTGGTTGCATTCATTTTAAAAAAAAACTTAATTCTGTACAGCAGTGGCTTATAACCTGTCTCTGTTACAATTCAACCTATTAAATCCTACTCCTGAACAAAGTCCTTACAAAGCTGTCAGAATCAGCCCCTTGTGATGCTGCTCCTATCCACGTGGCACAAGCAGTCTGCAAACCATCTGTTCCAGGGAGATGGTCTGGTTCCTCATATCCACCTCCAAACTCTTCATGAGGCTGCAAATTCATTGTTAGTGTAATATTGGAGGGAAAATAACCTGAAAACGTTGTTTAACATTTCTGTTTCAACTCAGTTAGGGGGCTACTGTACATAACTTTGATAGCCCATGAAGGCGAGTGAAGGTTAACCATGCCACAGATGGAATTTAATGCTGCAGCATCCTGGTCGGTAGAATTAAAAATAAGAATCTGCAGGAATCTGGACAGTATCGTCCCTGCTGCGACGAGTTCAACTTTAATTACATGCCATTGGGTTGGGTTTGGGGGGGTGCAGTGCGAGGAGGTATGGTGTGGTGATGTGAAGAAGCGAGTAAAAGAACCAGCCATCGCTGACAGTCAGAGCACATTTTGTTAAGAGGCTCAGTCATGCAGCAAGGAATCTTTTCCTTTGGCCCAGTGTACTTTGCTGAATCATACATCAGATCCTTGCTTGCTGGCATTGTTTTCTAACCACATCATTTCCACCATATCAACGAGGATAGTGACAGCAAGGGCATCACCTGAAGCAGGCAGAATCCCAACAGGCTCCGCCTTATTGTCACTAAATTAAGTACGTCAAGCTCATAGGAACAGAGAAAACAAGGGTGGGCCATTCAGCCCTTCGACCTGCTCCAACATTCATTACGATCATGGCTGATCATCCAAGTCAATGTATGCTCCTGCTCCTGCTCTCCCCACCTAGCCTCAAGTGCTTATCCCACTTCTTGAAATCATACAATGTTTTGGTCTCGGCTGATTTCTGTGCTAGCAAATTCTATAGGGCCTCATTCTCTGGGGGAAGAAAATGCTCCTCGTCTCAATTCTAAATGGTTTACCCCATATCCTTAGACTGCGACTCCCCAACCATCAGGAACATACTTTTTACATCTAGCCTGTGTAGTCCCGTTAGAATTTTATAGGTTTCTCCGAGATCCCCCATTATTCTTCTGAACTCCAGTGAATATAGTCCTAACCGAATCGACCTCTCCTCATGTGTCAGTCCTGCCATCCCAGGAATCAGACTGGTAAACCTTTGTTGCTCTCCCTTCATAGCCAGGACAATCTTCCTCAGATAATGAGACCATAACTGCACACAATATTCTAGATGTCGTCTCAGCAAGGCTCTGTACAATTGCAACAAGACGTCCCTGCTCCTGTACTTGAATCCTCTCGCTGTGAAGGTCAACATACAGTTTGCCATCCTTACTCCCTGCTGCACCTGCACACTTACATTTATTACTGAAACAAGGGCACCCAGGCCTCAATGCACATTCCCCTCTTCCGATTTCTAACTAATGATCTGCCTTCCTGTTTTTGCTATCAAAATGAATAACTCATATTCATCCACATTACACTGCATCTGCCCACTCACTCAGCTTGTCCAAATTCTACTGGAGTAACTCTGCCTCCTCCTCACAGCTCTCCCTTCCATCGAGCTTTGTGTCATTCACAAATTGATACATGATGTTTAGGTCCCTCATTCAGATCATTAATGTGCATGGTAAATTAGCAGGGTTCCTAGGACTGATCTCTATGCTATCCCACTATCACTGCCCACCCTTCAGAAGAAAAAAATCCATTTATTACTGCCCTTTGTATCCTGTTTGTCAACCATCCTAATTCACTAGCCAATCCCATGCATTTTAATCTAACACACTAAGCTCTTATGTGGGACTTTCTTGAAAGCCTTCTGAAAGTCTAAATAAATCACATTCACTAGTTTCTCTTCATCATCCTCAAAAGGATTAAACAGATTCACCAAGCAAGATTTCCCTTTCGTAAATCCACGTTCTCTGTGTCCAATCATGCCACTGTTTATCTTATTCGCCTTCCTGGTCTCACTCTTAAGAATGCCCTTACATTCTCTATACTGTCCAAGAGATTCAGTGGAACGCCGTTGTTCATATTTAATACATGATTCTTTTTTATTCTTGACTAGAATCTCAATATCTTTATTCATCTATTGTGGTTGGCTCTCAACTGCCCTCTGGGCAATAAGGAATGAACAATAAATGCTACCCGAGCCAGCAAGATCTACACACAACGAATAAATAAACAAAATTAAAAAGTTACCCATAATTACAGATGTTTCTTTATTGCACGTGAATCTAATTTTCTGCTTAATGCTACTCCCAAGATCACGCCCACAGTATGACGTTACATATACAACTTCTTGAATGATTTATGCCCATTGGTCTTTCTCAGCTTTACCACACAGATTTCACATCATCACAGCTAATATCCTTACTCGCCGTTGCATTAATATCCTCTTTAACCAGTAATGCAACTCCACCACCTTTTCTTTTTAAGCAACAAAGCCAACAAGATTTAAAATAAAAAACACACAGCTCGGGGAGTGTGCAACACTGCCCACAGGCAACTCAGCCTCGTTTGCCAATGGTTTCTAGTTTTCCAACCAACCGAGTACAGATCTGCAATCAAAACCGGGATCTTCACGGTTTCTGTAGCAAAGTATCACGGCACCAAGCCCATTCCCTGCTACGTTAAACCTCTCAGTTCTTCTCCCTGACCCCAAAAACTCCTTTACCTTATGAAGCACCTCCGGGAGATGATTTCTGCGTGACAGTCATTAACGGTTTCCCCTTTAAGGCTGAGCTCTTCTCCTTTAACACATCGATTACCTGTAAGGAAGCAGGAGAAAGTACATCAGCGCAGTCTCAGCAAACCTTAACATCTCCAACAGCAGTTTCCGAAGGTTCTCCTAAAAATCAATATCAACTGAACCCTGAAACTGATTAAAATGTATCAGTCATTATGCTTTCTCATCCTGGAGTCAGACAGCAAAGGCATCAACTCTGACCATACTAAATAGCCGTAACTAGAGTGAGTGTCAAAAACCACCTCCACTCTTAGTAACAGTGACAAATTATTCAACTTTAAGAATCCAAGGTAGATGAACTGGAGGCTAGAAAAACACAGGAAACCAGGAAGCATCCGGAGGAAAGGAGAAGTCAATCTTTCAGGTAATATCCTTAAAGAGATAATGTTTTCTATGCATTCTTTAGTGCTTTCTCCTGACATTCCTAAGGTAAGAACGGATGCTTGGGGACTTGTCAACTTAGGTAGTATGGGCTGAGGTTAGAAACAGGAAAGGAGTGGTCACCCTAATGGGAGTTTCCTATAGGCCTCCGAATAGTTCCAGAGATGTAGAGGAAAGGATAGCAAAGATGATTCTCGATAGGAGTGAGAGACACAGGGTAGTTGTCATGGGGGACTTCAACTTTCCAAATATTGACTGGGAACACTATAGTTCGAGGACTATAGCAGGGACAGTTTTTGTCCAGTGCGTGCAGGAGGGCTTCCTGTCTCAGTATGTAGATAGGCCAACAAGGGGCGAAGCCACATTAGATTTGGTACTGGGTAATGAGCCTGGCCAGGTGTTAGATTTGGAAGTAGGCGAGCACTTTGGTGATAGCGATCACAATTCTGTTATGTTTACTTTAGTGATGGAAAGGGATAGGTGTATACCACTGGGCAAGAGTTATAGCTGGGGGAAAGGCAATTACTATGAGATTAGGCAAGATTTAGGGAGCATAGGATGGGGAAGGAAACTGCAGGGGATGGGCACATTAGAAATGTGGAGCCTATTCAAGGAAAAGCACCTGTGTGTCCTCGATAAGTATGTACCTGTCAGGCAGGGAGGAAGCTGTAGCCATGGTTTACGAAGGAGGTGGAATCTCTGGTCAAGAGGAAGGCAGTGGCTTGTGTTAGGATGAGATGTGAAGGCTCAGTTAGGGCGCTTGAGGGCTACGAGGTAGCCAGGAAAGACCTAAAGAGAGAGCTCAGAAGAGCCAGGAGGAGACATGAGAAGTTGTTGGCGGATAGGATCAGGGTAAACCCTAAGGCTTTCTATAGGTATTTAAGGAATAAAAGAATGACGAAAGTAAGATTAGACCAAATCAGGGATAGTAGTGGTAAGTTGTATGTGGAGTCAGATGAGATAGGGGAAGCACTAAATGAATATTTTTCAACCGTATTCACTGTAGAAAACGACAAATGTTGTCGAGGAGAATACGGAGATATAGGCTACTAGACTAGGAGGGATTGAGGTTCACAAGGAAGAGGTATTAGAAATCCTTCAGAGGGTGAAGATAGATAAGTCCCCTGGGCCGGATGGGATTTATCCTCGATCCTCTGGGAAGCCAGGGAGGAGATTGCCGAGCCTTTGGCATTGATCTTTAACTCGTCATTGTCTATAGGAATAGTGCCAGACGACTGGAGGATAGCAAATGTGGTTCCCCTGTTCAAGAAGGGGAGTAGAGACAACCCTGGTAATTATAGACCAGTGAGCCTTACTTCAGTGTTGGAAAAGGTTATAAGGGATAGGATTTATAATCATCTAGAAAAGAATAAATTGATTAGGGATAGTCAGCATGGTTTTGTGAAGGGAAGGTCGTGCCTCACAAACCTTACTGAGTTCTTTCAGAAGGTAACCAAACAGGCAGATGAGAGTAAACCAGTTGATGTGGTGTATATGGATTTCAGCAAGGCGTTCGATAAGTTTCCCCACAATAGGCTATTGTACAAAATGCGGAGGAATGGGATTGTGGGAGATATAGCAGTTTGGATTGGAAATTGGCTTGCTGAAAGAAGATAGAGGGTGGTAGGTGATGGGAAATGTTCATCCTAGAGACCGGTTACTAGTGGTGTACCGCAAGGGTCGATGTTGGGTCCACTGCTGTTGCCATTTTTATAAATGACCTGGATGAGGGCGTAGAAGGATGGGTTAGTAAATTTGCAGATGACACGAAGGTCGGTGGAGTTGTGGATAGTGACAAAGGATGCTGTAGGTTGCAGAGAGACATAGATAAGCTGCAGAGCTGGGCTGAGAGGTGGCAAATGGAGTTTAATGCAGACAAATGTGAGGTGATGCACTTTGGTAGGAGTAACCAGAAGGCAAAGTACAGGGCTAATAGTAAGATTCTTAGTGGTGTAGATGAGCAGAGAGATCTCGGTGTCCATGTACACAGATCCTTGAAAGTTGCCACCCAGGTTGACAAGGCTGTTAAGAAGGCATACAGTGTTTTAGCTTTTATTAATAGAGGGATCGAGTTCCGGAACCGAGAGGTTGTGGTGAAGCTGTACAAAACTCTGGTGTGGCCGCACTTGGAGTATTGTGTACAGTTCTGGTCACCGCATTATAAGAAGGATGTGGAAGCTTTGGAAAGGGTGCAGAGGAGATTTTCTAGGATGTTGCCTGGTATGGAGAGAAGGTCTTACGAGGAAAGGCTGAGGGACTTGAGGCTGTTTTCATTAGAGAGAAAGTTGAGGTGACTTAATTGAAACATATAAAATAATCAGAGGGTTAGATAGGGTGGATAGGGAGAGCCTTTTTCCTAGGATGGTGACGGCGAGCACGAGCGGGCATAGCTTTAAATTGAGGGGTGAAAGATATAGGGCAGACGTCAGAGGTAGTTTCTTTACTCAGAGAGAGTAGCAAGGGAATGGAACGCTTTGCCTGCAACGGTAGTAGATTCACCAACTTTAGGTACATTTAAGTCGTCATTGGACAAGCATATGGACGTACATGGAATAGTGTAGGTTAGATGGGCTTGAGATCGGTATGACAGGTCGGCACAACATCGAGGGCCGAACGGCCTGTACTGTGCTCTAATGTTCTATGCTCTACGTTCTATGTAAAGTTAAACTGACCTTCCCTTATTTGACCAAAGCACCATCCTTCATGACTGAACAGGCTATTAGACTATGGAGCTTACAACAGCCAAATATGAGGCTGTCATACACACACACACACTCTTTTCAGAAGAAGTCAGACAGTAATTAGGAACAGGAACCCCGGCTGATTTCTGCTTGTTCGCTCAAACTGAGGCTTACTGGGCAGTAACCAGGATTGGGAATCCTGGTTGATTTTCCCTGCCTCTCTATCGCTCTCTTTCGAACACAGGGCTTACTGAACCAATGATCAGGATTGGGGTCCCTAGATGATTTCCCTCTCTAACTGAGGTCACAGATCAGAACAAACCTTGTTCCTCCCCAGCTTCTCTTTCAAAGTCACATGTCTAGATCTCTGGATTAACTGTCCAGCATTAATACCAAGGGGCCATTGTCTACCCCCCCCCAAATGAAAGCACAGTTCAGAGATAGATTACAGAAAATAAAAACCAGAATTAAAAGCCTAAAGGAATAGTTTTGTTTTCTGGCGATTTGCAATTCAATAAATCCTTATTGCTCTGGCATAGATAATAATCCAGTCCTCAGCAGGCGTGCACAAGGTCGGTGATCACACTGGGCCACATGATGCTGTCAGAGCTTAACAGTGAAAAGCAGTTAAATCCATTTCACATTAAAAAGAGTTACTTACAATCCACAGACTACAGGAATGATTTGTTGTTTAAAAGTGCAAACTTTTAAAAAGAACCTTGGCTGTTTCTGTAGTACAGGCATTCTTGAAGGATTGGTTAGTATTTACATTTGGATTTACTTCATTATTCCCAGCTTTGCTAACAGGATTCCTTGCATTAAATCAATACTAAAACTCAAGGTTTCCTCCTGTACAAGTTAACACCACACGGCTGAAGAATGGAGATTATGGAGAAGGTGGTCCATAGCTTTTGCAAGTTGGAAAGTACAACTTGACACTGCACAGGATTTGGGGGGTGGTGTGGAGTGGGGGTACAGAGAAGACAATGGAGGGCACAATCTGCAATGCGTGTATCTCCAGCAGTTAAAACACCTTGCTTGCAATATTTAACTTGCTGGAATCTGCAATCTATTTGGTTAGCCCCAGTAACTCCAATGTTTTAATCCTGATTCACAAGTGCCACTTTGCATCCTTTATCATCCTGAGGAAGGGAAGACAAACCAAGCGACATTTTTCACAATGGGTCTAACTGTAATTAACTTTCAGAAACCTGCAACTTAACAGTTTCAGCCTCTCATTTTACTGCTGATGCCTGGGAGACACTGGTCAGCCTGAAACATCTTACAAAGACAATGTCAGAAGTCACATGACACCAGGTTTATTTGGAATCACACTAGTTTTCACAGTGCAGCTCCTTTGTCGCAGCTGTTGGAACTATAAACCTGGTGTCGTGTGATTTCTGACTTTGTCCACCCCAGTCTAACACCAGCACCCCCACATCATCATACAAATAGGGGAGGGAAAATACAGTCTCACAATAAAAAGGCAATCATGCAAGGCAGCACTGTTAATACTCCAAGGTGGGTTTTCAAAAGAAGCCACGCAACTAATACACCCACTCAAATTAATTTCAACTTGAGCCCAGTTCCTAATGGGCATGGGCCTCTTAGACTTAGGAACATAGAAAATACAAACAGGAGGCGGCCATTCGATCCTGCTCTACCATTCAATAGGATCATCCTACTCCTTACCCTGCTCCCACTTTCTCCCCATACCCTTTATTCCCTTTAGCCCAAAAGAACTGCGTATGACTCCTTCCTGAAAACGCTCAATTGGTCTCAACTACTTTCCGTGGCACAGAATTCAGAGGCAATTTTTATATAGCCTGCAGTAATCTTAGCAGAAAATAGCGAAGGTAGGCTACTCTTTCCAACCATATCACTATCAGAGAATGCATGGACAGGGATACACAAAAACACTTCCAAGATGTCCTGCAAGAGCTGATGCTTAAAATTGAAAGTAATCCAATAAACAGCATCAGAACTCCACAATTTGAACGGCAATTGAAGGGTTATAAAGAACAGTAGATTTAGAAGGGACTTTGATCATAAACACAAGAAACGTACATTTAAGGTTTTAGCAAAGATTTGTAGCTCTGGTTGTGGGTGAGGTCGTTGACTTGTTCACCGACATTTCATCACCATGATAGGTAACGTCAGTGAGGCCACCATAATGGACCGGACTGTATAAATTCCAAGTGGCTGGAACAATATCACTTCATCGGAGGCCTCACTGATGATGTTAATTAGCATGGTGACGAAACAGCTGAATGAAAACAAGCCAGCTCAGCAAGCAAGTCAACAACCTCACAAGAAATGTGCATCTTATTTTCTCTTGCAGTTTGCTTAAGATTGATGTTTTGGCTTTTGGTTCTTTTGAAAGAAAAATAAAATCCATCTTTCAGCAAGCTGGCAGCAGCCTCAACAACCTTCCCAAGAAGGTTCTGTAACAAGTAGACTCCAAATGCATGTATAAATATTGCACCAACCTCCAGGATCCACACCTATCAAACCATGTATGCCACAGGCCTTCCTAGCAGAAGTTGAATTGCTTTCACATTTATTTAGTTGCAGATAAGCCTCTTTAAAAAATTACATTAGATACAGCAAATACACAGAACAAAATGAGTAACAAGTTACAGAAGAAATTCAGCCCATCATGACGGTGCTGATCTTAATAGCACAGTCAAAAACACACATCTTCATTGCTCTGCTTTTTCTCATATCCCTCTATCTTCTTCCTCTTCAAATATGCATTCAATTTTTCATTACATCTGTCACTGAGGTGCGTGGCAGTAATGGTTTCACCCTGGTTTATTAATCTGGTGTGTAAAATATATTGTAACAGCAAACTGATGGCTTCCTGAAAAGCTTGGTACAACAAACAATATGATATAGCCCACAGAAGAACTGATGGTTTCTTGTAAAGGTTATTATCTGGATCAGGGATCTGTTAACATTGGGAAATGGGACAAGCTGCCAGAACAGTTTGCATTCTCTCAGCTGCCACGGTCACAGTTCTCACAATCAGAGCAGAGTTTTCACAGTAGGTCATTGGATATGGAAATGGCCCGAAGCCATTCTGAACTGAGATGGAAGCTGTTAAAAAGATTGTGTTATTCTCCCAGTTGTGTAATTATGGGGCAGGGAAATTTCTTCAGGAAGAGTTGTGTAATTGTAAGAATGTGCAGTTCCAACAGTGTGGCAGGGATACACATTCCACCAAGTGTCCTCTTCACATGTTAAAAGAAGCAACGGCCTGTGCCTCTGCCACTGTCTATGATAACGCACACCATGCTTGAGCAAATCTGGGATAAGAAATCTTTGCACATTTTCCCCTCAGTTTTAATGAGGATATGAAATTAAACACCTTGTCTCTGACCTTACAACCATAGGGAACAGTTTCTGCTGACTTCTTTCAAGACACTTCATTACTTTAAAAATTTCAATTTAATCTCATTTTGCCTACTCTGCTTCAGTAGAAACAATTTCACTATCACAAGTTTTGTTTTCCCACATCTCTAGCATCAGCCTGGTCAATCTAATCTGTATGTTTTGATGGCTTTTTTTCTGGTGTTGAGTTCAAAAGACATAGATTTATGCAAAACAATGACCATTTTTGCAACCTTGCACTCTTATCATGGCATTTTTAAAGAGGGAGCTATTTCAAAAGAGACGGTCACATCTTTTTACCCCTTCCGTGACTTGTTACCACAGAGTGGTGTGGCAAGGTAACACATTTAGGTACCAGATAGAGTGAGGTCACTTTGGGCTTGGAAGGTACAAGTCTGGGGTGGGGAGTACGAAGAAAGGGACTACAGAGAAAAAAATACGCCAATCACTGCAATAGTAAACCTGCGGTCAGCAAGGCCACAAACAAAGCAAACCAAACATTTGCTTTTATTTCTACAAGGACAGAACTGAAAACTAGGGAGGTTATGCTGAACCTATACCAAACCTTAGTTAGAGTGTTTCAGGAGGTTTTGGATACATAGACACAGAGCAGGGCGAAGAGAAGATTTACAAGGATGATGCCAGGAATATGTGGGTATCCATATCTGGAGAGGGCTGACTGGCTGAGCCTCTTTTCTGTTGGACTAAAAAGCTGAAGGGAGACCAAGTGGAGGTATTTGAAATCATGTAAGTTTCCAGTAGAGCATAAAGCAAAGAAGAATATAAATACAGGCTATGGAAATAAGACACCAATAAATCCAATATGGAATTCCAAAGAAGTGTGTTTAGCCAGACAGCGTTAACAACTTGGAGCTCACTAGCACAGGGATTGGTTGAACTGAATCAAATAGATGAATTTAGTGACAATCTAGACAAGCTATAGAAAATGTGTTGCGTAAGTCGGAAGGATTCGGAAAAGATTTACAAGGACGTTGCCAGGGTTGGAGGGTTTGAGCTACAGAAACAGGTTGAATAGGATGCGGTTATTTTCCCTGACCATCAGATGCCGAGAGGTGGCTTCAATCCTGTGAGGTTCATAAAATCATGAGGGGGATAGATAGGATGAACAGCCAAGGCCTCTTCCTCAGGGTAGGGGAGTCTAAACCTAGAGGGGCAGAGGTTGAAGGTAAGAGGGGCAAGATTTAAAAAGGGACTCCAGGGGTAACATTTTCAGGCGGAGAGTGCTGTGTGTATGGAATGAACTGCTAGAAGAAGTGGTGGAGGATGGCACAATTACAATATTTAGAGTTATAGAGTCCTACAGCGCAGAGACAGGCCCTTTGGCCCAAACTGGTCCCTGCTGACCAAAATGTCTATCCACGCTAGCCCCATTTCCCTGTACTTGGCCCTTATCCTTCTAAACCTTTCCTATCCATGCATTCATCCAAATGCCTTTTAAATGTTGTTAATGTACCTGCCTCGACCACTTGTTGGTCACACTGTTAGTAATTAGGAAAAGTGAAAATGGTATTCAATTCCCCCCACATTAATGAAAACAAAAGTAGAGAGCTTATCCTTCAATAAATACAGGGCATTGATGAAGCTGCATCTGAAGCGCAGCATGTGGTCTGGTCTCCTCATTTAAGCAAGGATGTAAATATAATGGAGTGAGCTTAGACTAATAACTGGAATGGCCAGGTTGTCTTATAAGGAGATGATGGACAGGCTGGGCACGTATCTACCAGAGTTTACAGAAATAAGCAGCGACATGGTTGAAACATATAAAAATCCTGAAGGGCTTTGACAGTGTGGAGATGGGGGACAAAAAAGGCTCTCTCCTCGGGTGAATCTACAACTAAAGATCACTGTTTAAAACTAAGGGGTCAGTCATTTAAGACAGAAACAAGACATGTGTTTACTTGTTGAGGGTAGCAAGTCTTTGGGAGTCCCTCCCCAGAAGACAGTGGGATGCTGTCTCTCTGAATATTCTGAAGACAGAGGTGGATAGACTCTCACTAAGCAAAGGGGGATGCAAGGTGAATGGAGTATGCGGGGTGAGAAGGAATATAG
This sequence comes from Stegostoma tigrinum, assembly GCF_030684315.1. NCBI lineage: Eukaryota > Metazoa > Chordata > Chondrichthyes > Orectolobiformes > Stegostomatidae > Stegostoma > Stegostoma tigrinum. Next base: position 2,246,225 of record NC_081400.1, on the reverse strand, counting down.
AGTTGTAGGTTGAAGAGCAGCCATTATCTTATTGAACAGCAGAGCAGACGGGAGGGGCCAAATGGCTTAATCTTGCTCCTAAATCATATGCTTGCAATCCTGTGGGGAAACTCCACATGGTAGGCCCTTGTGACCTGCAACAACAGGCCCATACTCACCCAAATCCCATGATGCATACCTGTACCCAGGCTGATAGTAGTCCCCAAATCATCATCGCCTTTTTTCATGATGATGGCTGCCAGGATCTTTCGACCCAACAGGCTGTGCTGGATACGTGCAGTCAAATTGTTGAAGCACTGATGGCTGAGCATGGCAATCTGATCGTGCATTGTACCCCCGGACACAGGCAGCTGCATAAATGAGAGAGAGACCGCCAGAGAGAGCGAGCGTGAGTGAGATGGACAGAGAGTGTGAGCGCAAGAGAGAGCGAGCGAGTGAGAAAAAGGCAGGAGTCAGAGACAGCGCAAGAGAGAGTGAGCGAGAGAGATGGACAGAGCGTGAGCACAAGAGAGCGAGTGAGTGAGAAGAAGGTAGGAGTGGGAGAGAGTGCGAGAGAGATGGACAGAGTGTGAGCGCACGAGTGAGAAAAAGGTAGGGGTAGGAGAGAGAGCGTGAGCGTAAGAGAGCGCAAGCGAGCGAGAAAAAGGTTGGAGTGGGAGGAAGTGCGAGCACAAGAAACAGCGAGAGAGATGGACAGAACGTGAGAGCAAGTGAGCAAGAAAAAGGCAGGAGTAGGAGAGAGCGTGAGCGCAAGCGAGCGAGAAAAAGGTAGGAGTGGGAGAAAGCGCAAGCGAGCGAGGAAATAGTAGGAGTAGGAGAGAGAGTGTGAGCGCAGAGACAGTGAGTGAGAAAAAGGTAGGAGTGGGAGAGAGCGCAAGAGAGACAGCGAGGGAGGGAGAGAGAGTGAGAAAGAAACAAAAATTACTCACACAGTGGGAGCAGGAGACTGCTGAGACTAAGCACAGCCTGCACACAGCTCATCTCTTCACAGGTAATTTAACCCTCAGTTACAGTGTCAGCAAATGTTGTTCCTTTCTTGCTTATTGTACTGAAATATAGCACCATTTCCACTGACATAGTCCATCGCCTCCACAAGGTACCCCTAGTTGCCATGGCAGCAAAGGCAAACTATATTCTGCAAAAACAACTCCACTCAGCAGCCAAACATTTCCCACGTTACAATGTTGAACTCTCCCGCCCACAGTTTTCTCTCTCTTCAGCTGAGGCTGCTGACTCAGGCCAGAGTGCAGTTTTTATTCAGTTCACTCTAGGGATCGGGGTGTCACTGGTAAGGCTGGCATTTATTGCTCATGCCTTTGAGGTGCTGGTGGCGAGGCATCCTTTTGAAGTCCTTGCAACTGGCGCCACGGTGCTCCCGACGTCGATGTCAGTCGGGAATTTTGGCCCAAAACATAACAAAAGCAATGGCTCAACACATGCCCAGGTCAGGCTGATGTGTGTAGGGCTTGGGAGGGGAATCTGGAGGTAATTGTATCTCCGTTGCATCTGTTGCTCCTACCGTTTCAGGTGGTGGTTGAAGGGGGGGGGGGGGGGGAATGGGTGTCATAGGTTTAAGTAGTGAAAGGAGACTGCCCAGTCAATGTCATCCATGTTATTTTGAGTGGTTGCAAGACGACAGCGAGCACCGTAGTACATAATGCTAGCCCTGGGTTAAGTTCTCTCTCTTAGATATGCCTGTGCAGGGGTTTGCAGGATCTGATCAGGAATAATAAGCTGAGTTTCTCAGAGGCTGAAAATATTGTCTCTCCAGCTACAGCTACATAGTCTGCAACCAACTACACAATTCTACCCTCAACATCCTGTGTCATAAAGTCACATAGTATAGAAACAGACTCCCTGGTCACCTAACTAGTCCATTCCGACCAAGTTTCCCAAACTAAACTAGTCTCACTTACCGCCTTTTGTCCCATATTCCTCTAAACCTTTCCTGTTCATGTACCTGTCCAAATGTCTTTTAAATGGTGTAACAGAACCTGCATCTGGCAGCTCATTCCATATACGTGCCACCCACTGTGAGAAAAGGTTGCCCCTCAGGTCCCTTTTAAATTTTCTTCCTCACTTTAAAAATATGCCCCCAAATTTGCACACCCCATCCTCCGGAAAAGACCATTGCTATTCACCTTATTTACATCCCTCATGATTTCATAAACCTTTCTAGGGTCACCCCTCAACCTCCTGTGAAAAAAGTCCCAGCCTCTCGTTATAACTCAAACCATCCAATCCTGGCAACACCCTGGTAAATCTTTTCTGAACACTCTCCAATTTAATAACATCCTTCCTATGATAGGGAGAACAGAACAGTGCAGTGCTCCATAAGTGGCCTCATCAATGTCACGGATAACCTCAACACAACATCCCAACTCCTAAATCAAAGGTTTGAGCAATGAGGCAACTGTTCCAAACACCTTCTTAACTAGCCTGTCTACCTATAACTCAACTTGCAAAGAACTACATGTCTGAACCTCTAAAGGTCTTACCTCCGAAGGAAACTCTCCTGTCCGAGCTGCCTTCTCACCCTCACCAATGAGGACGCGGAGAGCAGCATCCGCTGCTTCCTGTTTCGCCTGTTTTTTGCTGCTGGAGCTCACCGGAGGGAACCAACGACCACCAACCTTTGCCTGGTAGGTAAACCTGCAGCGATATATAAGCAGGCAAAATAATGACAGTCTTTCTGAATTCACCACAGAATATTGAGAGCGCCATCAAAATGATAGCACCTACTTTTCTCCTAGCTTTCTGCTCAAGCACCATCGCCACAGGCATTTGGCAACTTGTGTGTGAGGTTGACATGGTTAATGGAGGCATGAGGACGGTCCCTAATCAAGAGCAGGGAAGTTAGGCTGCACTGGACATAATGTTGGTTAGGTCACAACTAGAGCATGATGTACTTTCTGGGATCGACGTAGGAGACATGATTGCACTAGAGAAGGTGCAGAGGAGATATATCAGGATGTTGCCGTGGGCTGCAGAATTTCAGGGAGATTGAATAGACCAGGGTTGTTTAACTTGGAGAATGAGGGGGGGGGAGCATATATGGGGTAGACAGGAAGGAAGGCTACCCCTTGAAGAAGTGATTAATCTATACCCACTGGTCATTAAAGGTGAGGGGCAGGAAGTTGAGAGGGGTGTGAGCAAAAACTTTTTCCACTCACAGGGCAGAGGAATCGAGAACTCACTGTAAGGTTGGCAGAAACAGAACCCTTGTAACGTTTAAGTAATATTTAGATGTGCACTTGCAATGCTAAGACATTCAAGGCTGTGGGCCTAGTGCAGGAAAATGGGATTAGGATAGGGGTTGTTTTTTGACTGGCGCAGACATGGTGGGCTGAAGTGCCATCTTCTATGCTGTAGACCTCTCTGACCCTATGGTTGCACGGGTGATTGCAAACTCAATCAATCAAAAAACTGAAAAACTGTAACATCCAGGAAAGACTGAGCAGGTTGGAGTCCTTTTCCCCTAGAAAGGAGAAGATTGAGGAATGATTGGACAGAAGACTAGAAGGTTTGACAGGGTGAAGGTAAAGAAGGTATTTGCACCTGTGACTGAAACCAGAATTGGAGTCACAAGTGCACCGGGATCGGTCATAAATTCAAACCATAACAGTTATACAGCACGGAAACACCCTTCAGTCCAACTTGGTTATGCCGACCAGATATCCGAAACTAATCCAGTCCCATTTGCCAGCATGTGGCCCTAATCCTTCTATACCCTTCTTATTCATGTACCCATCCTGATGCCTTTCAAATATTGTAATTGTACCAGCCTCCACCACTTCCTTTGGCAACTCATTCCATACACACACCACCCGAGTGAAAAAATTGTCCCTTATGTCCCTTTTAAATCTTTCCCCTCTCATCTTAAACCTGAGCCCCTCTAATTTTGGAGGCCCCCACCCCTGGGAAAAGATCTCAGCTAATCACCCTATCCATGTCCCTCATAATTTTATAAACCTCTCTAAGGCCACCCCTCAGCCTCTGAATCTCCAGGGAAAATAGCTGCAGTCTATTCAGACTCTACCAAGCGCTTCAGCTCTCCAAACCAGACATCATTGTAAATCTTTTCTGAACCCTTTCAAGTTTCACAACATCTTTCCTATAGTAGGGAGACCAAAATTGCATGCAGTATTCCAAAAATGGTCTAACCAATGTCCTGTACAGCTGCAACATGTCCTCTGAACTCTGAGACTCTATGCAATGGCCAGTAAAGGCAAGCATACCAAATGCCTTTTTCACTCTCCTATCTACCTGCTATTCCATTTCCAACAAACCTATGAACTGGCACTCCAAAGTCTCTTTGTTCAGCAACACTCCCCAAGACCTTAACATTAAGTGTATAAGTCCTGCCCTGGCTTGCCTTTCCAAAATGCAGCACCTCACATTTATCTAAATCAAACTCCATCTGTCATTCACCAACCCATTGGCCAAACTGATCAACATCCCATTGTACTCTGGAGGTAGCGCTCTTCGCTGTCTACTACCCCCTCCAATTTTAGTGCCATCTGCAAACTTACAAACCGCACCTCCTATGTTTACATTTAAATAGTTTATACAAGTGACAAAAAGCAGTGGACTCAGCACAGATCCTTGTGGTACACTGTTGTTCACAGGCCTCCTGTCTGAAAAGCAACCCTCCGCCACCACCCTCCACCTTCAAGGCAGTTCTGTATCCAAAAGGCTAGTTCTCCCTCAATTCATGGAGATCTAACCTTGCTAACCAGTCTATCATGAGGAACTTTGTCAAATGCCTTTCTGAAGTCCATACAGATCATGTCCACTGCTCTGCCTTCATCAATCCTCTTCCCTACTTCAAAACACTCAATCAAATTAGTGAGACAAAATCTCTTATGCACAAAGCCATGTTGACTATCCCTAACTAGTCCTTGCCTTTCCAAATACATGTAAAACCTGTCCCTCAGGATCCCCTCCAACAACCTGCTCACCAATGTTCTATCCAATAATTGAGAAGTGCTGAGATTGTGGAAGGAGTGGCTGAAGGGAAAGCAGAAATGCAACAAAGAGATAGCTATATAAATGAATGACAGGAAAGGAATGGGAGATCATTTTAATAGTATCATGAAATGAACTGAGAAGGCAGTCTGCAGAAATTGCAAATGCTTTATATTTCCCCAAGATCTTTCACACAGAGGACTACTGAGATATAGAACGCATTGCTTGCAAAGTAGATTCAGGTTGGTTATAGGAAGTAAAACTGAGGTGTGGCATTCAACTGGTTGCCCTTCAAAGACCTAGAAAAATCAGCTCCTCCTGTGATCCAGGTTTCTGTGACTCTAACTGACAAAAACTCAAGACAATATGGAAAGAGAAGCAACCTTGGGTTTGCCAAACAGCAATTTTAAGAGTGTAGATTCTTTTTGCTGCCAAATCCCCACTACCACACACCCACAAACACCTTGAGGTTAGTCTTAATATGCTGACATGTTAACAGAAATAGTACCAAATTCAGCTTTTGTTCCCAGCCACGCCATGTGGCATAAGGTATCAAGCAGTTTGATCATGTCGCTCATTTCGTACATGCACACTATTGGGTTAGTAAGCTCTCAGACGTCAGCAATGTGCGATGTTCTTAAATTTATCACCTTAAAATGCTCCCCTCACACATAAGCAGGCCTGCCATTATTTCACTGCAGGTGTGGTATAGTTTAAAAGCTCTCTCCCAGGCACAATCCAATTTCTGAAGGACAGAATTTACAAATGCTTGGGGTGCTTTTGTTTTAAAAACAAATCTAGTTCATCAAAACACAAATTCCAGAGGCTGTGGGCCATTTCAATGAAAACTCAGTGGAGAGCTAACAGTTGCAGCCAGTGTAGAAGACGTTTATGGGAATGGTACTGGGGTGGTAAGATTTTAATCATGAAGAAGTGGCTGCAGAAACTGGGAATGTTATACTCAGAGCAGAGAAGGTTCCACAGAGATGTAATAGATGTGTTAAAAACGCAGTGAGTTACTATGATTCAGAGTGCTCTGTACTCTGCCTGAAAGCAGGTGGAGCAGCAAATTCAATAGTCACTTTGAAAAAGGGGTAGACACCAACCTGGGATCATGTGGCGGCCCTGATTGGTCTATCATCTTGAGCTCGGCTGCAAATCCCTTTGAGCGCGCGTATTCCAGGAGCCCTCCAATGGGGTTCTTGTTCAGGTAGGTGATCAGCTCTCCCAGGCCAGCTGCATGGGCAGCCTCCAAGTCCATGGATGACAGGGACAGAACAGAACCTTGAGCAACAGAATTCTCCATGTTTGTGTCTGAGGGCTACAAGACAGGGGAAAAAATGTTACCACCAGTGAGGCTAATCAGTACAATACAATGGAAAAAAGGTGGGAACCCGAAAGACAAACAGAAATGAGGGACAAAAATTCTAAAGCTCTGTGTCTTCAGCGTTTCAGTCAAATACATTTTTGAGGGGATCTCTATTCAAACAAGATGATGAGATCTTGAAGACATAACTGAATGAATTTGTAGGACCTCAGGTTAACGACAGATTAGGTTGGGATGCAGCTTGATTTCTTAATTTCGCCAAGAGGTAGAATCATTCCAAACTCAGACAATGCGCAGGCAGCTACATAACACAGAAAGCTGTTCTGCCCAAGTAAAGGTTCCTGTGAAAGGACAAGCCTGCAGGTTGCCCTTCTCCTCAACAGAGGATCAATGCACAGTGGCAACATGACATATTCTCATACAAGCATTGAAGTAACCACTTTAGAAAGGGGAGCACGGGGAGGAGGAATTTCAGAAAAAGACAGCGTGAGGATTACTGAAGGAGAACGTTAGCTTCTGGTGTTGGCCCTTCAGCAGGTCAAATGCCTGAAGCCTCAAGACTGCTTGACAGTCAGTGTGCAACATTGCCGACAGCTCAGTACAGATATTTCTGCTACAATGCGTGTTTCGTTAACATGAGTTAGCTGTAATGTAGTGGATTGGGGATACTATTTGGATAACACAAACTTTCTGCTGTACAGCTATAGTGATTTTCTACAGCGGTTTCCCTACAACGTGATTTTCTATTGTACAAGGTCACACAAGAACACAACTATCATATTATAGGAGAACTACCTGTACTACAGCAGCCTTGTGAAATTCTAGACTGGGAAGAGCAAACTGAATACGTGGATGTTACGCTGGTAACTGGTCACTTCTGTACTCCACGTGCTTCTCTTTGACCCCCTCAGCCCACACCCACACTATAATCATTGGTGGCAGAATAAACAACACCACAGCCACATTGATCCACAGCCTACCTTTGAAGGAAAGGGAGGAGAATTTCCCAAGAGATTGACGACAGCAGCCTTTGCTGCTAACATCTTGGCCAGCTTCTTGCTGTTAGCTGTAGCTGTCGGGAAGGTCTCATTCCCCAGTTTAACCATGATGGTGAATCTATAGAGGGGTTAAAAGCAGAATGTCATGACTGACTACAGAATGCAGCAAAACAGGTCATACTGTAAACAAATGGCTTATTTTCAAGAGCGTTACAATACACGCCAAGGTATCAATAATCTGTAGGGTCCCAAATATCCCTTTATGATTTAGTATAAAGAAGTAATTGGATTTTCCTGGAGGTTAGAAGCCACATACCCAATCATTTAAATGTCAGGAGTTAAATTCACAAGAGTATGTTAATAGGTATGTGATTAACAACTAGTCTGGTGCCACATCAGTTCATTCATCAGCTCCACAGTAAAGTAAGAGCTCTCTTTCACAACGAGCTAGAAGGCTGTGGTACAGTCCCTGTTCGGAGGCTCAAACACAAATCCAGGATGACACTCGGTGTTGTATTGAGGGAGTGTTGCATGATTGCAGTAGTTGTCTTTTGGATAAGACTTTAACCAAAGGCTCTATCTACCCACAAGCTAATTTTTTAAAAGATCCGTTCATGGAAAATGGGTGTTGCTGGCTGGCCAGCATTTATTGCCCTGTCCAGCTGGCCTCGAGATGGTGGTGGCGAACTGCTGTCTTGAACCATTACAGTTAATGCTGTAGGTAGGGAATTCCAAGATTTTGACCCATCGTCACTGAAGGAAGAGTGAAATATTTCCATGTTAGGATGATAAGCAGCTTGGAGAGGAACTTGCAAGGTGATGTTCCCATGCATCTGTTGCCCTAGTTCTTCAAGATGGAAGTGGATTGCAAGGCGCTGTCTAAGGAGCCTTGATGAATTTCTGCAGTGCATCTTGTAGTTGGTACACACTGATTGAGTATCGGCAGGAAGAATGAATGTTTGTTGAAGCCAAACAAGTGGCTGCTTTGTGTTGAATGGTCAAGCTTGAGTGTGTTGGAGCTGGAGCCATCCCGGCAAGTGGGAAATATTCCAATATACTCCTGACTTGTGCCTTGTTAATGCCAGACAAACTTTGGGATGTCAGAAAGGGAGTTACTCACTGCAGGATTCCTAGCATCTGACGTGCTCTTCTAGCCACTGTATTTAAATGGTAAATCAGTTCAGTTTCTTGACAATGGTAACCTTCAGGATGTTGGTTAGTGCGTGATTCAGCGCTAGTTGGATTGCCTCTTGTCGGAAATGGTCATTGCCTGGCATTAGTGTGGCACGAATGTTACTTGTTATTTGTCAGCACAAGGCTGGATATTGCGCAGATCTTGTTACATTGGAACATAGTTTCAGTATCTGAGGAGCAATGAATGGTGCCGAGAGTTGTGCAAACCTCACAAAATCTTCTCATGTGCGGCAAAATCTTTTACAGAAGTTGGTTTGCATGTGGAATGAACTTCCTGAGGAAGTGGTGAATGTGGGTATAATTACAACGTTTAAAAGGCATTTGGATCGATATTTGAAGAGGAAGAAAAAAAACAAAGTTGCTGGAAAAGCTCAGCAGGTCTGGCAGCATATGTGAAGGGGAAAACAGGGTTAATGTTTCGGGTCCGGTGACCCTTCCTCGGCTGTGTTTGAATAGGAAGAGTTTGTAGGGACACAGGCGAGTGGGACTAGTTTAGTTTGGAATCATGTTTGACACGGGCTAATTGGACTGAAGGGTCCGTTTCTGTGCTGTACGGCGGGGTGCAGTGAGAGCTCGGCAGCATTTATTGCCCATTCCTAATTGCCCAGGGGCAGTTAAGCATCAACCACATTGCTGTGGGTCTGGAGTCACACGTAGGTTAGACCTTCCCTAAGGGACATTGGTAAACCAAATGGAACAAAAAAAAAGTTGCTGGAAAAGCTCAGCAGGTCTGCCAGTTTCTGTGAAGGAAAAAAACAGAGTTAACGTTTCAGGTCTGGTGACCCTTCCTCAAAACTGGTGGCGGCTTGGGAAAACATCAGTTTATATGTAGATAAAAAGGGAGGGGGGTGGGGTAGGTAGTAAATGATAGGATAAAGTCTACAGAGAGACAGAGACAGAGACAGAGACAGAGACAGAGAGAGAGAGAGAGAGAAAGAAGAGCATTTGGACAAAGAGTTGCTAACGATCAGGCTGGGAGGGTGAACAGTTGTTAATGGGGACTATTACTGACTAACAACGGTGGCCTGTAATGGCAAGCTATGTGGTAACAAGGCCTGGGACATGGGAGAGTTTCGGCTCCTCTCTCTGTAGACTCTAGAATAGATTCACAACCCAATCCCCACCCCATCCCTTTTTTCTGTATATAAACAGACATTTTCCCAGCCAGTATCAGTTCTGAGAAAAGGGTCACTGGACCTGAAACATTAACTTTAATTTTTTTTCCTTCACAGATGCTGCCACACTTGCTCAGCTCTTCCAGCAAACTTGTGTTTTTGTTCCTGATTTATAGCATCCGCAGTTCTTTCGGTTTTTATTTAGTAAACCAGATGGGTTTTTCCAACAATCAACAATGGATTCACAGTCATTAGACATTTAATTCCAGATTTTTTTTATTATTGAATTCAAATTCCAAATCTGCCATGACAGGATTTGAAACCAATTCTGCAGAACACTCCCTGGGTCTCTGGATTAACAGTCCAGCGACACCACTAAGCCATCATCTCCCCTTACATCTCCCTATGTTTGTGGGAACATGTTGGGAACAAACTAGTTGCCATGTTATTTCAGGTTCCAGTGACTATGCTTCAGAACTATTTCAAATGACTGCAAAGTGCTTTGGAAATGTCCTGAGCTTGCAAAAGGCACTGTGGAAGTCAAGTTCTCGTATTTAAAAGGAAATAAAGGCAGATATACAGGAAGTGCCCTTGCTTCAGTTATTTTTAGCCAATGCCCAGTCAGAGACACTGATCTTAAAGGGGTTGGAAGATGGATTGAAAGAAGTTGTCTCATTGTAACAACCAGTCTTAAAGGAGTGGCGAGGACACAAGCTTTAAAGTACAATAACTATACTCAACCTAGTTTCTGCATGCTATAGAATGGTTCCTTATGCTTTCTAGTATCTAACTATACCCTTGCTTTGAAAATTCATCTCAAGCTAAATAAACCCATTCTAGTTTGAGCTAACACCAAACAGAACTCCGGTTTCCATTCTAGAGACATGAGGGAATGCACATTCCAGTGTGCATATTTGCAACTAAGAAAATAACTCTAGCCTACAGAGAGAGCAACCTTAAGTGATATAGCTCAATTTCTCACACCTAAATTCAACAAGACTCAGGTAACCACTGTGTAGAAATCTCTAGCGACTACAAAGGTTATGGTATGTCCATGTCTGCCTAATTTTTTCCCCCTCCGGATGTAAAACACAAATAGCATTCTCAGTACATATGCATTTCACTCTGTATTTAACCCTGTGCTATCCCTGTCCTGGCAGGGTTTAATGGGGACAGTGCAGAGGCTGCCTTACTCTGTATCTAACCCTGTGCTATCCCCGTCATGGGAACACTCGATGGGAAGGTTACATTGGGACTTGTATAAGACACTAGTTCACTCTTGGCTGGAGTGTTGTGCCCAGTTGTAGGCACCACATCCTAGCGAGATGTGAAAGCAATGAAGAGGCTGCACAAGAATGATTCATTTGAATGAATCAAGAATGAATCATTTACAAGAATGATCCAGGATTATTACAAAAAGACTGGAGAATTTCCTTGGAGAAATTGTGACTGTGAGGTAATGTGACAACGGTATTCAAGCCATGAAGGATCTGGTCATAGCAGATTGGGCAGTGTTGTTCAAACCAACAGCACTTCTCACCCAGGGAACCTGGGTGAAAATTTAGGGGTTCCAAACATTGTTGAATGTAGTTAGGAGTAGTTTTCACTTATTGAGCATGCCTTGATCAATCACCACTCACCTCATGCTGCCAGCTTCCCTTCCTACACCCCTAACATCCTCCCATTGTCCTTCTAAGACAGTTGGTGAAAAGGCAAAGTGAACACCTACCCTTAAGTACAGTCTCTCGCGCAAGATTCAAGGTTTGGCCCGCAGTCAATCAATTAGCTTACAGTCTCCAGTAGAAAAAGTGCTGAGTTTTGTTAAAGGGGCCACACAGCTGTTTGGGAAGCAGTCTGAGTTCCACAGCAGTCATTGCTGGTTTGTGAAGCTTGTCACCCAAAATCTTGACTCCTGACCCTTCCTGGGGGTCGTGACCCACAGTTTGGGAAGCCCTGGAGATAGGGAGAAATTGTTCCCACTTGTGAAAGTGCTTTCACACAGTGAGTCATTAGGAGTTTAGAACAGTGAGGCAGTGGGGTGGGATGGTGCTCGTATAGAAACTTCTAAAATTCTTGACAAAACAAGACAGGTCAAAGTCAGGAATGACGGTCCCGTTGACTGGGGAGTCCAAAGCCATGAGAAGAAAATGCTTCACCCAGAGCCTGTGCAATTCAAAAGCAGTTGAGGCCAAAATATTGACTCTTTTTAAGGAGATATAGTTCTGAGGCTAAAGGGTATGAGGAGGAAGCAGAAACACGGTACTGAATTGGATGATCAGGAATAATGATATTGAACTGTGAAGCAGGCCCAAGGCCTGAACAAGCCGACTCCTGCTCCAATTTTCGATGTTTCTATGTTTAGTCCTAGAATTACCAACAAGTCCAAAAATATAACCACACCTTGTTATTCACATCTTACACTTAAAAGGCTACAGCCTGAGATTGGCAAAGTTCCCTTTATCAGCATTTCAAACCCCCAGAAAGTAAAACAACCAGAATTTTATTTTCTAAAAAAAACCCATCTTCCTTAAAAAGATATTTCTGGAGCCTTGGAGCTCACGTTTCTGAAGTCACGTACCTAGGATCATGGGGAGGGCCACTCTGTGAAACCAGCTGAAATTCACATGCATTGCCTGACTTCTGTGCATATTCCATTAACATGCAGACTGGATTTTTCCCTACAGGCAGCGTGGGTTGAGACCCGGTACACGGTTCAGTCTTAATTTCACTTGCAAGAGCTGTACACTGGGAAGGGGGCGGGGTGGAGAGATACAATAACAGGTTTATATTTCAGAGACATACAATCATAGATTTATAGAACACAGGACACTGCAAGAGCCTATTTGGCTTGATGCCGTGTGTATGCCAGTCCACACAGTCTCGTCCCAGTCCAGCTTATTTTATCCTGACAACATGTCCATCTCAGACTTAATCCAGCATTGAAGATCCCAACATGCCACTAACCCTGATATGCAAATTCCTTTCACGCAGACCTACAGAAAAGTTTGCCTGCGGAGAAGTTCCCCTTTTCTCTCAGCTCAGTAGGCGCCCATTGATTGCTTGCTCGTGGGACATTTGACAAGTGATTTTAGAAATAATAATCACAACACAAATCTTCACTCATATGGAGGTAAGAGGTTGCCAGGTTATCATTGTTGAAGGAGTAAAGCAGTCTGCTCATTTCACACCAGCAGCACAGAGAATCACCACCGTCCTCGGTAACACAGCAATCAAAGCCTGCCGGGTTGCTTTGGTTACCCGAGAAGCCAGTCCTGCCCACTGACAAAGGCTTAAAAAAAATGAGAAAGGTTGGAACAGAAACAGTTGCTTTAATACAACAGCCATGGTTTACTGATTCTTGGGCAGCATAGACATGCAGGTGACCTGACTAAAATCTAAAAAACAATGAAAGGGGTTGGTTAATGTGCCTGTTGATGGGCAAGGATCAGGGAGCACAGGTGCAAAATCTGGAAGAGTAGGTAAGACCGGATGTTAGGTGATTAACCATTTCTCAAGTGCTAATAATTGCCTGGATTACACTGCTGCCTAGTGCAATGAATGCTGGTACTCTGCTCCCTTTCAAGAGAGCTGGACCAGTCCCTGACTGCAGCAGAGACTGCACAGCACAGAAAGCAGGTGTGGTGTCCTGGACTTGCTTCCATCCTCTGAGGGACAGGAATTACTCAGAGCATATTTTCGCCGAACGATTACACATTTGAGAGTGTTGTTGTAAGGTGGAAAGATGGCAGGAAGCAGCATTTAGCTGAGTGATGGACCAGTGGCCTTTTTCTGCCTGACAATTACTTACATGACAAGCGTTCAAAAAACTAATGACATTTTATTACAGCAGAATAAGTGGACACAGTTGAAAGATTGTCTCCCCTCTGGAGATGGTTCAAGATGTCAGAGGATCACTCATATTGGCTTAAATACAGTAATTCCACAAATCAGCGAAATGCAGTGGTTTCTAGGACAATCACCTTCAAGGAGCAGGAGCTTGAAATTAAAAATTAATTAAAATTTAACAAAAAAATCCTTTGTTGGTTCCTGGAATCTAACTCACTGCAGAGATTTGTGCCAAAGCCTTTCTGAAATCGGTGTTTACAAAAGGACTACAAAAGGGTGGGGCGTACACCAAAGCCCAATCTATACCAACCTCGCTTGTGACCGGAGGCTCGGGTTGGGGAGAGGATGGAGGAATCTCTATGTCTTCGCCCAGAATCTCTTTCAGCAGTACTTTCAGGGCATTGGTTGCTGCGTCCTTCTTGGCTGTCTTCTTGCTGTTAGCTTCAGCTGGAGGGAATCTCCTGCCATCTATAGCAGCTTGCATTCTGAACCTTTAAATCACAAGGGAAACAAGAGGTTGTCAGTTAAAGCAACATGGCTTTACACAGTGCTTCACCAAACTTCCAGGCATTATGATGGGCAGTCGGAATCATTGAGTCATACAGGACAGAAATGGACCCTTCCATTCAACCAGTCCATGCTGACCATAATCTTAAATAAAACTAGTCCCGCCTATTTGCACTGGGCCCATATCTCTTCTTATTCATGTACTTATCTAAACATCTTTTAAATGGTGTAAATGTACTCACATCCAACACTTCCTCTACAGCTTCATTCTACTCATGAACCACTCATGGTGTATTTAAAAAAAAGGCCCCTCATGTCTTTTTTAAAATCTTTCTCCTCTCACCCTAAAATACACCCTCTACTCTTGAAATCCCCCATCCTATGGAAATGGCATCTGCCATTCACCTTATCTATGCCCCTCATGATTTTATAAACTTATGTAAGTCAACCTCCTACATTCCAGTGAAAAAATTGCCAGCATATCCTGCCAATCCCCATAACTCAAACCCTCCAGAGCTCAGCAACATCCTGGTAAATCTCTTCTGGATACTCTCAATCTTAATAATATCATTTCTATAACAGGGAGACCAGAACTGGACACACTACTCCAGAAGAGGCCTCACCAACATCCTGCACAACCTCAACATAATGTCCCAACTCCTGTAGTCAAAAGGTATAGAGCAATGAAGTCCTTTCCCCCAGGGTAGAGATGTCAATGACACAGGGGCACAAGTTGAAGATAAAAAGGGGCAAATTTAAAGGAGATATGAGGCAAATGTTTTTACACAGAGGATGAGAAGTGCCTGAAATGTGCTGCCAGAGGTGACGTTGGGAGGCGGATACAACAGCAACACGCAAGAGACAACAGGAACTGCAGATTCTGGAGAATCCGAGACAACAACGTGTGGAGCTGGAAGAACACGGCAGCCAAGCAGCATCTTAGCAGCACAAAAGCTGACGTTTCGGGCCTAGATCCTTCATCAGAAAAGGGGGAGGGAGAGAGTTCTGAAATAAATAGGGAGAGGGGGGAGGTGGATAGAACATGGAAAGCGGAGACGAGAGGTGGAGAGGAGACAGACAAGTTAAAGAGGTGGGGATGGAGCCAGTAGATGTGAGTGTAGGTGGGGAGGTAGGGAGAGGATAGATCAGTCTGGGAAGGACAGACAGGCCAAGGGGGCGGGATGAGGTTAGTAGGTAGGAGATGGGGGTGTGGCTTGAGGTGGGGGGAGGGAATAGGTGAGAGGAAGAACAGGTTAGGGAGGGGGGGGGGGGACGAGCTGGGCTGGTTTTGGATGCGGTGGGGGAAGGGGAGAATTTGAAGCTTGTCAAGTCTACATTGATACCATTGGGCTGCAGGGTTCCCAAGCGGAATAGGAGTTGCTGTTCCTGCAACCTTCGGGTGGCATCGTTGTGGTACTGCAGAAGGTCCAGGATGGACATGTCGTCTAAGGAGTTGAAATGGTTTGCGACTGGGAGGTGCAGTTGTTTATTGCGAACCGAGTGTAGGTGCTCTGCAAAGCGGTCCCCAAACCTCCGCTTGGTTTCCCCAATGTAGAGGAGACCACAGCAGGTACAGCATACCACATTGGCAGATGGGCAGGTCTGGGATGGGGGTGAGGGAGGTGGTGTGGGGGCAAGTGTAGCACTTCCTGTGGTTGCAGAGGAAGGTGTCAGGAGTGGTGGGATTGGAGGGGAGTGTGGAGCGGACAAGTGAGTCAAGGAGAGAGTGGTCCCTCCGGAAAGCGGACAACGGTGGGGATGGAAAAATGTCTTTGGTGGCGGGGTCGGATTGTAGATGGGAGTGTCGGAAGATGATGCGTTGTATCGGAGGTAGATGGGGCGGTGAGAGAGGATGAGGGGGATTCTCTCTTGGCAGTTATTGCGGGGGCAGGGTGTGAGGGATGAGTTGCGGGAAATGCAGGAGTCACGGTCAAGGGCATTCTTGGCCACTGCAGTGTGTGGGGGGGGGGGGGGGGGGTGGCGTGTGTGCGGGGGGGGTTGTGCATGTGAGAACAGTTCATCCACTTCACTAATACCTTCCACCCCAACCTCAAGTTCACCTGAAACATTTCCAACACATCCCTCACCTTCCTGGACCTCTGTTTCCATCTCAGGCAACCACCTAGAAACTGATATCCATTTCAAGCTCACCGACTCCCCACAGCTACCTAGAATACACCTCCTCCCACCCACCTTCCCACAAAAATTCCATCCCCTATTCCCAATTCTACCGCATCTTCTCCCAGGCTGAGGCATTCCACTCCCGTACATCTCCGATGTCCTCGTTTTTCAAGGATCGCAACTCCCGGAGAACAGTCATACCGGACTCGAGATGTTGACTGTTTCTGTCAACATTAATGCTGCCATATCTGTTAGGTTTCTCCTGCACTTTCTGTCTTTATCCCAGATCTCCAACACGTGCAGCACTTGGCTTATACCTTACTGGTTCTGATCTGACCTAGATCCTAACCCCGAGTGCCACTTAACTTTCTAAGATCTTTACGCTGTGACTTCCAGATGTTGGACGGGGATGAGGTCTGACAAGACAAGGCATTAGCCCTGGTAGTTATAGTTGCAAAGTTAGGTGCAGTATTTAAGGATTGGAGGGCAGGACTTTAGAATTTGTTTGTAAAATGATAGGAGGAAGAGTGCATGGTCCCTTTAAAAGATGAGGCTTTTAAGCCTTGGAGATTAAAAACATGCCTGCAGGCAGCAGCAGGTGCACAGAGTTCTTGAAACTGAAACACTATCAACAGGCTATACCATTAGCAGGCAAAGCAAGATTTTTACCGAGGCAGCAGGTTTTAGAATTTAGCCAATTAATTTAAACCAGGCCCTAGAAATCAAAACCCAATTAAATTTAAATCTGGTTCTAGGTGTCAAAAACATTAATCCTATTGTAAAAAATTAATAAGATCATTGACAGTATAACAAAGGCCGGACATTTAAAAATCGGCGAGTGCGCAAACTGCCATCTGGAAACTCACTGGTTCTCACAGAAATCTCTAAGCTCTCAGAGTAAGCACCTTCTAAATTAAAAGGTACTACAGCACTCTTTGCTAATATTCCTGATACAAGAATTCAATGGAGGAAAGTGTTCCTGACCTGAGAAGGCAAACAACACTCTGGTATCCTTATCCTAGCTGTAATTTCAAGAGATTAAGTTTAATTTAATTTTTATTTAATTTGGTTTATGTAAGTGGGACTTATATTTATTGGAACGGCATATCATTAGAATTTTGTTTTATTCACGAGTAGTTAATATTTAAGGGGGAATGGTTTGGTTTGTTAGTAGTTCTGCTAGTTTCTTTACTGTTAGAGTTTAATAAATAAAATATTACTTGTTGATTATAAAGTGAGTATCAGGATTTCTTTCATTTAACTACTCCTTTATGACAGATTGGGGGGGGTGGGGAAGAGTGGTAACAGACAGGTTATACCGCTTTTCACACTTGCTTCAACAAATTATGAAGTGAGGCGAGCTTCTCGGTGTTTCAGTTTTATTTATCAAAGAGGTGCTGCCCCCTGCTTCGTAACAGATCAGGGGCTTGTCCAGGATCTAGCCGGTTAGTGTATAGGATCTGAATACATCTGAATGGGTTTGGCCAGATTTGAATGGATTTGGGATACAAAAGATTCTAGCAGAACGAAACAGACTTGGAAATTAGTGCTCTAGATCTTTAAATAAAACTTAAGTGGGAATCTGTTTAATTTCGGTGACTTATGGTTGGTTAAATCAAACTTGGGGGAAAATGGCTCTTAAGATTGCTGAAGGGGTTCTGGGGTTTGAGGATGCTTCCCAAGTTTGCCGGGCAAGTTTAGAAACAGTGGAAGGGTATTTTTTAGACTTAGCTAACAGGTTAGATTTGCTTTTAACAAGGGAGAAGAGAAAAGATGAAATTGTAAAGGAGGTGGTCAGGCATTTAGGTATACAAGAGGAACAGGAAAATGCACCGGAGTTACTAAACATTAAACAGAAAATTAGATAATTGGAGTTAAAAGATGAAGGGAAGGAGGGCCAGGGCAGAAGAAAGGAAAAGAATGTTCTAGTTGGAAAAGATGAAGTTGGAACTTAAAGCAATAAGACTTCAAGTGGCAGAAGTAAAAGTATTAGATAGAAGCAAGAATGAACAAACTCATCGTAGTTAACAGCCTGGTAGGGAATATAAACAAATATGTCCTAACATTACCAAAATTTGATGCAAAAGATGTAGAGGCACTTTTTATTTCCTTTCAGAAACTGACTAAACAGATGAACTGGCGAGAGACTGTGCGGGTAATGTTAATTCAGACCAAGCTGGTAGTCATGGCTACTGAGGTGTTTGCAGTGCTGTCAGGAGAATATGAAGTAGTAAAACGGGCTAGTTTGAGTGCATATGAATTGGTAGCAGAAACATATAGACAATGGTTCAGAATTAAGGAAGGAACCAGGTCAGATTCATGTCAAGTTTTGAAAGAATTAAACAGAGCAAATTCGATAAATGGGTAAGAGCATGAAATGTGGAAAAGATACGAGAGGATCTTAGAGAGATTATTCTGCTGGAGGAGTTCAAAAATTCACTTCCATAAGTGATAAGAACTCATAATGAGGAACAGAAAGTTAAAACAACAAGACAGCTGCAGGGATAGTGGTGAGTACACATTAGTGCGTAAGTTGAAATCAAGCTTCCAACAGCAGTTTCATTCCGTGAGTGATAGAAATTGGGGGAAAAGGGGAGATCCTTCAGTGTAAACAAAAAGTAGATCACACTGGGAACTGTTGACCATATGTGAAAAATAGGAACCCAAGAGGGTGGAAAAGAGGTGAAAGGCCTCAGGTGTTTCCACTGTAATAGAGGGGGACACAGAAAGTCACAGTGCTGGTGGCTTAAGAAATGCACTGGGGAACAGGTGTGTTAAAGGAGGCTAAACCAGTGAGATTAGTTGAGCAAGTGAGCAAAATCCCAAGAGAAGTCAAGGAGTGCAAGAGAGTGCACACCCTAGTAAGAGATGGAGAGTGAGACAGTGCCCAATCTCTTCAAAGACTTACCTCTGTGGGTACAGTTTACTCAGCAAGGACAAGGGAAGATGGTAAACAAGTTAAAATATTGACAGGCAAGGGAGCTGATCAGTCTCTAATGTTAAGAGACAAAAGTATTTACAATCCTTCTGAAATGTTACCTGAAAGAGTGAATTTTGGTGGAAAAAAATGGAAAGAATTTAGCAATCCCCTGTGTAAGATAAGGCTGGAAAGTCCAATCAAGACTGGGGAAGTGTTAGTGGGAGTGATTGAAAGATTGTCTATTCCATGAATACAGTTTGTTCTTGGGAATGATATAGCTGGATCACAGGTGGGAGTGATGCCCGTTGTAGCAGAGAAGCCGAAAGAAAACCAGGGAAATGAGCAGTTAAAAGAAAAATACCCTGGAATTTTTCTGGACTGTGTGATGACAAGATCCCAAAGTCCTAAGTTAAAGCAAAGTCTTTAAAATCTTAAAGTCTTTAAAGAGAAAGACTAAGGAGTTGAGGTCCAGTTAGCTGACACTCTGTTTGATGAAATGGTAAAGGAAGAACCCAAGCAGGTAGAGGATCAGGCAGAGGTGTTTAGTTCTGAAAGATTTATAAAAATACAACAGAAGAATGAGGCGGTAAAGGATTTATATCATAAAACCTGTTTGGAAATGGAATCAGAGTGTATTCCAGAATGTTATTACCTCAAAGATAAAATCTTAAGGAGGAAACGTAGACCTTGGCAGGTTAGTGTGGAACAGAAATGGGCGCATGTTCACCAGACTGAGTTAGTGGTAGCATACAGACAAGCAGTATTGTGGGTAGCACACAAATTTCCTGTAGGAGGTCAACTAGGAGTGAGGAAGACTCAGGCTAAGATACAGAGGCATTTTTATTGGCCTGGATTACATAAGGATGTGGTTGAATTTTACTGTACCGTTCATACATGTCAGATGGTAGGAAAGCCACAGGCAGTAATAAAACCTTTGGTGCCAATTCCCACATTTGAAGAACTTTTTACACGGGTTATGATTGATTGTGTAGATGCCTTCCCTAAAACCGAAAGTGGGAACCATCATTTGCTATCCGTAATGCATGTATCTACCAGATTTCTGGAGGCAATTCCATTATCGAATGTCAAGGCAAGAAGGGCTGTGAAGGAATTAAATGTGAGGCTGGATGAACACAGCAGGCCAAGCAGCATCTCAGGAGCACAAAAGCTGACGTTTCGGGCCTAGACCCTTCATCAGAGAGGGGGATGGGGGGAGGGAACTGGAATAACCAGCCCAGTTCAGGAGAGGAAGAACCGGTTAGGGAGGCAGAGACAGGTTGGACTGGTTTTGGGATGCAGTGGGTGGGGGGGGAAGAGCTGGGCTGGTTGTGTGGTGCAGTGGGGGGAGGGGATGAACTGGGCTGGTTATTCCAGTTCCCTCCCCCCCATCCCCCTCTCTGATGAAGGGTCTAGGCCCGAAACGTCAGCTTTTGTGCTCCTGAGATGCTGCTTGGCCTGCTGTGTTCATCCAGCCTCACATTTTATTATCTTGGAATCTCCAGCATCTGCAGTTCCCATTATCTCTGTGAAGGAATTGCTTGCTTTCTTTCCCCATTATGTACCACCTAGGGTCATTCAGTCAAACCAAGGATCCAATTTTACTGACAAAACTATTTGAGATGGTCATAGATAGTTTAGGCAACCAATACTTTACATTAAGTGCATATCTAACTGAATCCCAGGGAGCACTGGGAAGGTGGCATCAGGCCCTAAAGGCAATGCTGAGGGCTTATTGCCAGGATTACCCAAATGATTGGGATAAAGGTATCGCATTTATATTGTTTGTTTTTGGATGCTCCAAATGAATCGACTCTGTTTACTCTATTTGAATTGAAATTCAGACACAAAGTAAGAGAGCCCTTAAAATTAATTAAGAAAAGTTGACTGGTCTGAAGTAGAGATCTCACTGTTGGATTATGTATCTGAGATGAGAGAAAGATTAAACAGAGTAGGCGAACTAGCGAGACAACATTTCAAGGTGGCATAGTACATAATAAGGCAAAAAGCAGATAAGAAATATAAAATTTATACTCTGGCCATGGGGATAAAGTATTGGTGTTATTACCAGTGATAGGAGATCCCTTCAAAGCAAGTTTTAGTGGTCCCTATCAGATTGAGAGGAAGTTATTTCAGGTGAATTATCTGGTAAAGATGCCAGACAGGAAAACAAAATTTATCGTCATGTGAAAATGATGAAACCTTACTATGACAGGGAAAGGGAACTGGAGAAACAAGTATTAGCTACTGCCACTTAAGAAATAAAATCCAGATAATTTAGATATGCATGTGCCTCAGCATAAATTAAATAATGAGGAATTCCTTAAAGATTGGGATAAGGTTGTAAGTTCTGTCACAGGAACCGAGTACTGAATTGAAAGGCTTGTTGCAGCACTATAAAGACATGTAGAAACAGAATGGGGAGCACTAACACAACTGTACATGAGGTTAACGCAGGGAATGCCGTTCCAGAAAAAAAAATCCTAAAGGGTTAATCCCCTCAAAGCAGCACAGGTACAGATGGAAGTGGAAGCAATGCTCCAAGAAGACATCAAAAGCTGAGGCAAAGCATGTGGAGTCCGCAAAACGCATTGGTTCCCAAATCTGAGATAATGGGAACTGGAGATGCTGGAGAATCCAAGATAATAAAGTGTGAAGCTGGATGAACACGGCAGACAAGCAACATCTCAGGAGCACAAGAGCTGACGTTTCGGGCCTAGAACGTTCCCAAATCTGACGGTATTCAATGATGGTGTAGATTTATAGGAAGATAAACACTGTGATTAAATCAGATTCACACCCAATTCCAAGGCTGAAGGGCTGTGTGGAAGAAGTTGGACAAGCCACTTCTATCACAAAGTTGGATTATCTCATGGTTACTGGCAAGTAGATTTGTCGAAGAGAGCAAAAGTAGTTTCCGTATTTGTGGCCCCAAATGGCCTGTATCAATTTAAAGTAATGCCCTTTGGAATGAAGAATATACCAGCCAGATTTGAAAGAAATATGAAGAGAGTTGTTGTAGGATTGACTAACTGTGCCATTGATACGGATCACTTAGTGATCTTTAGCTGTCTGTTGACAGGTCACGTCGCATCTGGCAGAGTGAGGGATTACGGAAGGCAAAGTTGGTCATAAAATTGGCAAAGACAGAATTCACGAAGGCAGATGTGATGTTCTTAGGACACAACATTGGATGTGGAAGGATGACACTGAGGAACAAGAAGATGAAGGCCATCGAGGAATTTCCCAGACTATCCTTGAAGAAAGAAGTGCTATGATTTTTGGGACTGTGCAAATTCTATGGAAAATTTGTATGAAACGTTAGTAGCATGGTAGCACTGCTGAAGAATTTGTTAAAGAAGAACATGAAATTCCAGTGGACAGACCAATGTCAGCAGGAATGAGACTTAAAAGCAGTTTTAACCACTGCACTAGTTTTAGCTACGTCAAATTTCTCAAAACTCTTTACCACTGGCACAAGTGACGAAGAGGTTGGAGCAATGTTGTTACAGGAGGATGATTGTGGAATTTAAAGGCCAATTGGTTATTTTTCGAAAAAAAAAATTCAATATCCACCAGAAAAATATTCAACAGTTGATAAAGGGTTGTTGAGTTTGGTACCAGGCTTACAACATCTTAATGTTTATGTTGTAAACAAATGAATCAGAGATGGTTGCATAAATTGATCACAACCTTTTGACATTTTTGGAAAGATTTAATGATAAGAATACCAGACAATTTCATTGGAGTCTTATGTTAGAAGCATTTCATTCGCAGAATGTACATGTTGTGGGTCATAAAAATGTTATTGTAGATGTATTATCACAGATTTAAAAGAAAATATGTATACAAGATAGAAACAGTAGTATCCAATGTATATAGAAGTAGTACGAAATGTGTAACTTTAGGCTAATGGCCTATGTATTGAATAAGAATAGCGTTAAGATCTAGAAAAAAGCCATCTTTTCACCATGCTGGGGATTTTTTCTTCAGGAGAGGGGGGTGGTGTTGCAAAGTTGGGTATAGTATTTGTGAATTAGAAGGCAGGGCTTAAGAATTTGTTTGTAAAATGATAGGGGTAAGAATATGTGATCCCTTTAAAAGATGAGTTTTTTTTAAGGCTTGGAGATTTTTTTTAAAAAAAACTCAGTAGGCAGCAGCAGAGTCCTTGAAAATGAAACAGTATCAAAAGGCTATACTGTTAGCAGGCAAAGCAACATTTTTACCAAGACAACAGGTTTTTGAACGCAGCCAACTAATTTAAACCAGGCCCTAGATTCCAAATTGCAATTTAATTTAAATCTGAGTTCTGACAACCTAGAACCAATGCTATTGTAAGAAATTAATAGGTCAAGGGTATAAAAGAAGACAGGCATTTAAAATAAAATCAATGTGAGAGCAAACTGCCATCTGAAGAGAAACCTTGCTGGCTCTCACAAATCTCTAAGCTCTCGGAGTAAGCACCATCTAAATAAAGGTACTACGGCATTCAAATAACATTCCTGGCACATGAATCCAATGGAGGAATACATTCCTGATTGAAGAACAACAAGAAGGCAAACAACATTCTGGTAGTTTTCTCCTGGATGTAATTTTGAGACATTAAGTTTTAATTTAATTTTTATTTAATTTCGTTTGTATAAGTGGGACTTATATTTACTGGAAAGCATACCATTAGAATTTTGTTTCATTTGGGAGTAGTTAGTAGTTAAGGGGGAATTATTCAGTTTGTAGTAGTTCTATTAATTTATCTACTGTTAGAGTTTGACAAATAAAAGTGTTACTTGTTGACTATAAAGTGAGTATCAGGGATTTTTCTAATTTAACTATTTCTTTATAACAGCTTGGGGGGGGGGGGGGTGGTGGTGAGACGCAGGTTATACCACTTTTCACACTTGCTTTAACAGATTACAAGGTGAGGCGAGCTCCTCTGGGTGTTTCAATTTTAATTATCAGAGGAGGTGTCGTCCCTACTTCATAACATTATCTTGGGCAGCCTTAAAGTATTGGCCGAACATTTACAGGGGTTCTGAATCAGGCATGTTTCTCACAGCTTGATTTAAACATGCATTTGCAGTAACAGGTACCCAGTAACAAACTTCTCACGTGAAGAAAAAAGTCAATGTTTCTTGGGATGTTAGATGCCTTCAAGGCAGAGATCGCCAAATTCTTGAACTCACGGAATCAAGGGCGACGGGGAGAGTGCAGGGAAGTGGAGTTGAAATGCCCATCAGCCATGATTTAAATGGTGGAGGAGACTTGATGGGCCGAATGGCCTTACTTCCACTCCTATGTCTTATGGCTCAATGCACCAAAGTGTGGCGCTAAACCACACAGGTTACATAATTCTTCAAACTTATCCAGTTTCTGAGAGAAGCAGCTACATAAGAACACAACGATTCTGTGATATACAAAATCAACGTGGTTAAAGTGTTATAAATAAAACAGAGAACTGCATTTGTAAAACAAAAACTGAAATTGCTAGAGAAACTTAGCAAGGCTGGCAGCATCTGAAGCTGGAAAGAAGGGTTAACATTTTGAGTCCAATGACCCTCCTTCACTGCTTTCTCTCCACAGATGCTGCCAGCTTTGCTGAGTTTCTCCAGCAATTTTGAAATAGAAATGTTGTTCCCCTCTCAAAGCAAACCACAGATTAGACACAATAGCATCTTCAGACTTACAGAAAATCTCTTTCTACAGACTTCGACGATACAACCTACTACCAATGTCCATCTTATTTGAAGGAGGAAGTGTCAATTTTGCAGTAATTAATACTGAATGATGAATAATTCAATAATGTGGCCTCAAGTACAGCATTGCAAATGAATCCAATGACCAGTGGCTTCTTTTACAAATGTGAAAAATCACTCTCTTCTCCTGTGTAGTGAGTGGGATAGGTTAACTGAAGCCTTCAAAACTCAAATGGATGAAAATGAATTTTAGTTGGGTAGGAGTGTTGAGTGAAGTACAGTAGAATGGGTTAAGAGAGGGGAAGTACAGGTCAGGTTTCAATTAACTGTATGGCAGTGGAACAACCAAAACTGCAAAGGAGAACTGTGCCATTTGTGGATGTTAAAATTACATAAAGCTGTGAAGGAAGAAGTCTGCACCAAACATTCTCTATTTCAGGTATTGATATATACTGTCAGTATAATTTTCCCAGTTCAGATTTTCAAGCAGCTGACAGCAAGTTGAGTTTAGAATCAAGCTCTAGAACAAAGGCCCCTCTCTTGCCAATTGGCAAGGCCATCCAGTTGCAAACATCTCCTTCATATGCTCAGGTTTCCTAATTTTAGACAGCTCCTTCTGAGATCCATGGTCATTTAACTGACATGTCTGCGATCAAGGGAGGGGGCAAACTGATTGTAAACAGTTTTCTCAGCTGGAATGGTTCAGCACAAAGGACACAATCTTAGAGAAACACAGTCAGATGATGCATTTGTGATGTTAAAAAGTACTCCTCTTCAGTATGGGTGGTGGAAAAACCGGAATTTTCATCTCTTTTTTAAAGAGGTGGGGTTGAGTGAAAATGTCATAATCAAGTGTATGGGGTTATGAAAACTGGTAGATGGAGTTGAAATGCTGATCAGCTGCAGTTTAACTGACCGACAGTGCAAGCTGAAGGGGCTGAATGCCTCATGTTCTAATGTTCACTCCATTCAAGTGGTTTTTCGGCACAGTGTCAAAATCAAGTCCCAGTGGCCTATTTCATCAGAGGCAAGGGTTTGAAAGTTGAGGTAATTCGGA
Organism: Stegostoma tigrinum; assembly: GCF_030684315.1. Classification (NCBI taxonomy): domain Eukaryota; kingdom Metazoa; phylum Chordata; class Chondrichthyes; order Orectolobiformes; family Stegostomatidae; genus Stegostoma; species Stegostoma tigrinum. The sequence continues at coordinate 2,220,485 of NC_081400.1, read as the reverse complement.
CCTTGCTTGCCAGTAGGGCCTTAACTTCTACTTCAGCAGTGAAAAGGAGGCCTTTTTGACACTGTCTCTGGATCTACAGGCTCTCACTTCAAGTCCTATCCAGTGGTTCTCGTGGTGACCCCAGTTAACGTCTATTTCCTGGCAGAGGGACAGATATCGGAACAATGAAGCAAAAGTTCCTTGCGGCATGGCAGGAGACAAACTATAAAGAATTTGGTACTTACGGCACAATGGAACAGTGACAAGTAACGAAAGCCAAGTAACATCCTATGCCACCCATCCACCACAGCTGTCATGCTTCCTAGACACCTTGGACCCTGCCCACCTCTAGGACCAAGGAAAACCAGCTGAGAGCGCATAGCTAGCAGCTTGCGCCCTTCCTCCACGTAATCACATTCCTCAGGGAAGAAAGGACACAATCAACTGAGTCAGCGCACTAAGCATATTAAAAAAAAGAGTTCTCTTACCGCGGGTCATGGGATGGCCCTGTCTGGGCGAGTAGGATGAATTCACACTGCAATGCTGAGCCCTGTGAATATTCCATGAGGCCACTAACTGGGTTTTTCGTCAAGCAGGCACGAAGCCGATCGGTTGGTGAAAGTGCTGGGTGTTGATCAGCACCAGGCTTGCCCGCCAACACACCCTGCGGCAGACCAACCGTCTCCCCAGCCTCACTCACACGGTTGATGATGTTCAGGTCATCAGGGATATCATCAGACGCCCACTGGCCGTTGCCTGTGGTGCTGTCGTAGTAGGCTGCCTCGGAATGATTGGCCTTATGGGTCTCCACCTTAACATCGAGAAGCAGCGGAGCAGAAGTGGAGAGGGAATGCAAATCATTTGCTTCCCCTTGAAGAGCAACTGCCTGGCCATTGCCTACATTCCCCTCTTCCTTGACTTTGACCTCTTCAATGACTTCTTGAGAACCATCACTTTCATCTTGAACGGTCACAGGTATTCTCTCCAAAGTTTCAATTCTGGGCTCACCCAATTCAAGCAGCTTTTTCTTCCTTAGCAGTACTTCTTTCTTTCTGTCTGAAAGGGTCCAAATTGGTGGAAATGCAGACTCCTTGTAGAGATCACCTTGATTTTCAAACAAGTGAAGGGTGGGATTGATTTGCCGAGCTGACTTCAGTCCAATGTTTTTGGCAATCTCAAGGGCAGTAGCCTTCTCCTTCTCCAAGAGGAAGGAGAAGATTTTGTTCTTTTGGGTTTCACCATCTCCCATGTTGGAGTGGTCAGTCATGTTACTGTCAGTGCTTTCTTCGTCGTCAGAAGCTTGCTGCTCTTCCTTGGGTGGCAAAGGTAAAGCTATGCCCTCGGGTGATGACCGCTGGCTTTCAGGAGCCTGTTCTCTGGTTTCTGTTTGGCCCACAACGCGCCAGAGAGGGGTCGATGCACCTTCCTTCTGCACCAGGTTTTCCTTCAGCAGGCCGTACAAGATGCGATTGACTACTTTTTTCTGAATGCAGAGCTGCCTGGCTATCTGACGTGCTGGTAGTCTTTCTGTTGGTCTAAGTTTTCCCAAAATAGACAGGATATCTTGGCGAGTGTTGCCACCAAGTGAGATATTCTCAAACCTTGAGAATAGGTGCTCTAATTCCGGCTCAGTCTTGGGGTCTTTCTTCACTTTCTGGACAGGGGGAGCTTGGGGCTGGGGATGTCTAACCAGCTGCTGGTTGAAGTTGTTGTTCCAGTTCTTGGCTGGTGGACGGAAAACCCGCGGCTTCTGCTGGTTTGACACCTGGCTCCTGTATGGCTGCTGATACACAAAGGCAGGTGCCTGTGGGATCTGCCCCGTGAGGAACCGGATCTGCTGGCTTCGAAAATGATCTATTCCCGTTCCCTGAATTGAGGGGTTAAAAGTCAGATGACTGTAGCTGTACTGATCGTGAGGGTGGCTATATCGATAAGAACCTTTAGCTTTTCCTCTATGTGCTCTTTTATCACCGCCACTACCTCTGCTCATAGCTCTTTAATACGAGCTGTGGGATTTGCTTGCCTTTGTTGACACACTAAAGGGCATGCAGATTGAACTGGGACGTTGGTCCAATAGATCGAATCACCTCTGTACACCTGAAACAAAAAGAGAAAATTAAAATTATACTAATAGAAAATATATGCAGCGTAAAATAAGCCAGGATTGCCAGAACCGATGGCCACTGGCAACTCTTGCTGGAAAACAAGCACAGAGGATTTGGGAGTGTTGACTGGAAAACTTATGATCCCTGCCCCAAATGCTCATCGGCTAGAACAGTCATTAGGACAAGGGACTGAAGGATTGCTGGTGCCTGCAAAGCAGCATTGTAAGCTCAATACCATCGAAGGTGGAACAAAACCCTGCATAAAGCACAACATGGAACGAGTTCCACAATTGCGAGAGAGAGGGAGAGAGGAGAGAGGAGAGAGGAAGAGAAAGGAGAAAGAGAGAGAAAGGAGAAAGAGAGAGAAAAGGAGAGAGAGAGAGAGAGAGAGAGAGAGAGAGAGAGAGAGAGAGAGAGAGAGAGAGAGAGAGAGAGAGAAAAGGAGAAAGAGAGAGAGAGAGAAAAGGAGAAAGAGAGAGAGAAAAGGAGAAAGAAAGAGAGAAAAGGAGAAAGAAAGAGAGAAAAGGAGAAAGAGAGAGAGAAAAGGAGAAAGAAAGAGAAAAGGAGAAAGAAAGAGAGAGAAAAGGAGAAAGAAAGAGAGAGAAAAGGAGAAAGAAAGAGAGAGAAAAGGAGAAAGAAAGAGAGAGAGAGAGAGAAAAGGAAAAAGAAAGAAAGAGAGAGAGAGAGAGAGAGAGAGAGAGAGAGAGAGAGAGAGAGAGAGAGAGAGAGAGAGAGAGAGAGAGAGAGAGAAATGAGAAATGAGAAGTCTATATTTTGTGCTACCACTATCCACAGCTCCCAGTACAATTCAGTCCAGGATGCTAAGAAATTCTAAGAGCTTGTCCTTTTAGTTTGGCAGTAACCAGCAGTAAACAGGACCTCAGTCCTCCATGGCACATCATACCAATGATCCATTAGGGAAACAAACATGACAAACTAAGTAAGAAGCTTGCTTTTGGTCAGTGGAGCTTCCACCTGCCAGCTGGTGTAAGCCACTAAATGATTCCTGACCACACTGTTCTACAAATCTTTTCATTGCACTATTCATTCTGCACAATCCCCTAGTATTTTGCAGCACATTCATAACTGCTTTGCACACAGAATACAGCCCAAGCAGACCAGGCCGGTGCTTATGCCTCACCCCACCAACATATTTTTCCATAACATCTTTTCTCGTAGAGGTAACCAGCTTCACCTGGTGTGTGTTGGTGCTAAGCCATCAACTACGCTCTCAGGCAAATAGCAAGAGGTAGTAAACTCAGAGCTGCAAGACCATAGAGAACAAAACGACTGTTGCAAGTTATCTGCTGCACAATTATATTTTAATTAAGAAAATGTATTTAAACCTACTGCTTCAATTACCAGTCTCCACAACCCTCCAGAGAACAAAACAATTAAAATTTCTAAAAACAGTGCCATGGAAAGCAAAGAAGGCAACACAACCCCAACAATGCAAGAATTCATTTTTCTTCAAGTCAGGTAACTAGTGAGTGGTGCTGGTGGAAAGAATGACTGTATGTTCTAACTGGACATCAGCAGTAATTTCAGCACACCAAGTATTAACTGTTACAGCACTGGACTCATCTTAACTGTATGTCAAGAGGAGACTGTGGGAATTAAAGAACTTGGAAATAAAATTTATCCTGTAATTTTATTTTTAAATATAAGAATGCATGTCACTTCACACTCTGTAGGCTGTTAGCTCCAGTATGTTTTTTTTAATTAATGGATACAAGCGTGTTGATTAAGTCCAACATTTAACTGCCAGTCGTTATTCAGCCTTGACAGATCGCTGGCAGTGACTCACCTTTTAAACGTCCGAATGCCTTGAACAAAATTTTCATTGTTGAGAGTCTAGAGTTGAGTATTGATGAGGACAATAGGTTTATTTTAAGAGAATCATTAGTAAACCAGACTGATTCTTTTTTTAAGGGAAATCAGTAGTTATGTGGGTCACCGTGGCCTTTTTCAATCCTGGACTCGGTTAACTTTCCAGCTGCTGTTTGAGGATTTTAGCCCCTGTTCCCAGTTCCAGAGACAGAATCACCACGCTCCTATTCCCATGCAGTATTCTTGACTGCTACAGCATTGATTCTATGCTGAAACCATTTCAATATTGCTGAAATATCACACTCAAGCTCATTTAATCGGGTGGGCCAGTGAGCTAGTACCTCAATGCGCTCTCTCCATGCGGTGAGGTAAATTCAAAGCCAGGGGCTTGAAGGCCCTAATTAATCCACAAAGATATTAGGAAGAAATAGTAGGAACTGCAAACGCTGGACAATCTGAGATAACAAGGTGTAGAGATGGATGAACACAGCAGGCCAAGCAGCAAAGCTAATGTTTTGGGCCTAGACCCTTCTTCAGGAAATGATTTTACTGAAGGAGGGTCTAGGCTCGAAACGTCAGCTTTCCTGCTGCTCAGCCTGCTGTGTTCATCCAGCTCCATGCCTTGTTATCTCAGATATTAGGAAGAAACTCTTTTTCTCAGAGAATGGTATTACCAAAGGCAGTTTCTGAGGCTAACAGAATACATGTCTTTAAGGGGGGGCATTCTAAGGAGAATTGAAATAGCTCTTTGATCTCACTACAGCAGGCCCATTCTCTCCCTTTCACACCTTAATTTACACCCATTTTACACCACTCTTCCTCTTTTTAGTATTATTAAGCTTTTGCACTGGGCCTCCACACCGTCGATTTCCTTTGCCTCGCTTCTACCTAGGTGTAATTTTTTTAATAAGTTTTGAAGTGTCATGATACCAGACTCAGAGCATTAACGCTGTTTCTCTCTCCAAAGATGCTGCCAGACCTGTTGAACTTCTCCAACATTTTACGACTGCTTCAGATGTACAGCATCCACACACTATTTTGCTTCATTTTTGTACAAGATGAAATAGGGCACACATCAGGTGGTCATAAACACCAGCATCAGATCAGCTGGGCCAAATGGTTGGTCACACTGTATATATTCTACAATAATTATCCAAAGCCAACGCACAGAAGAAAGGTAGACTGGCTGGCTTCATGTTCCTGACATTTTTTAAAAAATTATGTGGTTTCGTGCCAGGAAGCTTCTCGGTATCATGTCAATTTTTGCTTGCGTGTTGCCACAGCAAGTACAAGCCAACAGTGAAACAGAATAAAACAGCTTGAGGGGTCTTGTGGTGCCATGGCAGTGTCTCTACCTCTGAGTCAAAAGGCTCAGGTTCAAAAACAAATTGCTGGCAAAGGTCAGCAAGTCTGGCAGCATCTGTGGAGAGTAATCAGATTTAACATTTTGAGTTGAGTGACCCTGAGAATTGATGGTAGCTGGGAAATATTGGTTTATATACAGAAAATAGGGTTGAGGGAGGGGATAAGAAGTCAACCTTAGGTAGAGATAGAGCCTAAAGAGAGAGAACACTTGGACAGGCAAAGGAGTGAATAATGATCTTGCTAGGAGAGTCAACAGCTATTACTGGGAACCGTTAGTGGCTAACAACGGGTTGTGTGTAATAGCAGATTTTTTGATAACAAGGCCGAGATGTGAGAGAGTTGAGTTAAGGACATGGGAGAGCTTAAGCCCTGAAGTTATTGAAGTCCATATGAAAGCCAGAAAGCTGCAGGGTTCCCAAGCAGAAAGAGGTTAAAATTGTTTCAGAGCTACCAGGAACTGCAGATGCTGGTGAATCGGAGATAACAAGGTGTAGAACTGGATGAACACAGCAGGCCAAGCAGCATCAGAGGAGCAGGAAAGCTGACGTTTCGGGCCTAGACCCTTCTTCAGAAATGGCGGAGGGGAAGGGGGTTCTGAAATAAATAGGGAAGAGATGGGGAGGCGGATAGAAAGTGGATAGAGGAGAAGATAGGAGGAGGAGATGAGACAGACAGGTCAAAGAGGCGGTGATGGAGCCAGTAGAGGTGAGTGTAGGTGGGGAGGTAGGGAGGGGATAGGTCAGTCCAGGGAGGATGGACAGGTCAAGGGGACAGGACGAGGTTAGTAGGTAGGAGATGGGGGTGGGGCTTGGGGGGAGGGGATAGGTGAGAGGAAGGACAGGTTAGGGATATGGGCTGGTTTTGGATGCGGTAGGGGGAGGAGAGATTTTGAAGCTTGTGAAGTCCACATTGATACCATTGGCAGGGTTCCCAAGTGGAATAGGAGTTGCTGTTCCTGCAACCTTCAGGTAGCATCCTTGTGGCACTGCAGGAGGCCCAGGATGAACAGGTCGTCTGAGAAATGGGAGGGGGAGTTGAAATGGCTCAGTTCGCACTTAACAATTGCACCTCCCAGTCGCTTCCCCTCCTCCATTTCTGAAGAAGGGACTAGGCCCGAAACGTCAGTCTTCCTGCTCGGCTTGCTGTGTTCATCCAGCTCTACACCTTGTTATCTCAGAAAATGACGTGATGTTCTTTGGGTTCAAGTCCCACCTGTTCCAGAGGTGTTTAATAACATCCCTGAACAGGTTGATTAGAAAATATCTAAAACACTGTGACCAGGCACAGATTTAGATGATCAGAGATTTAGTGAAACAAATCAAGAACAAACAGCTCAGAAGGTTTTAACAAAATGCATCAGCGCCGAATGAACTGCAAGTTACAAAACAAACATGCTTCAAAAGTTGAGGAGTACCTGCGATCGAATATGCTCCTGGAACAGCAGAACCTTTTCAGAGGTGGGAGGATCTGTGTTGGGAGTAGCAGGTTTTTGAGTCTCCTTGCTGGAAATTAGCAAGATTCCAGATTCCTAGCTAATGAAAGTCAGGTGAATCCTGACTTGGAACTTTTGGGAGCCTAAAATTTACTGAACAAGGCAGAGCACACCAAGATTTCAAAACTTGATCCCCAGAACAGGATATTCCAGAAGCCCCACACTGTCCAGTTCATTCCACTAAGGAACAAGCCCCAAACAAGTAACTCATCTCTCATGGGCAAGTCACTTATCTTTTGAATTGATCAGTTAAAAGTCTAACTAGCACAGTTTTCACAAGAAGAATCCTACTTGCTTTTAAGCAGAATAAGCTGCAGTTGCTCGGCGCTGGATGCTGTTCTGAACCGTCCCTACAGCAAGGCCCCAGTTTCAGTTTTGTTTCTGATCCGCCCTGTTTGGTCACAATGGACAGAGTGGTTTGCTCTCCCGGGTGGGGATTTACAAACATCCCCGGACACTGGCTGACTGATTAAAAAGAAGCCCCACCTCCCCTATCCATAAAACCCGTCCGGGCGAGTTTCACTTTCGTTTCCTGAAAAAGAGAACACATTCGGTTCAGCGGCTCAAGACTCGCCTGCAACATTCAGCACACCCAAGAAGATAGCAAGTAGCTAGTCAACATTTTCTGTCCGCGCGCTCACTCTGAAGCCACACTCGTGCCTTCGGTCTCTCCAAACTTTGCACAAGTTTTAATTTAACAGGTTGATCGCTACCGGTGGACAGATTTTTTTTCAAAATGGCACTTAACTGCAGTGCAATGGACAGGCAACCCTCACTGGTCTGTTGCAGAATCAACATAAAGTGTCCCAGCTGCAGGTCCACACATTTGATCGATGACAATACAGCAATGGTGTGAGCATTTCAGGCACGGTGGATGCCACAGCTGCCTCACAGCACCGGGGACCCAGGTTCCATTCCATCGTCGGGCGACTTATCTGTGTGGCGTTTACATAGTCTCACCGCGTATGCGTGGGTTCCTCCAGGCAAAAACAGCCCAAGCCTATCCAGCCTCTGCCTATAGCTCAGAACTTTCCAGTCTCAGTAACATCCTCGTAAACTTTTTTTGCACGTTTTCCAGTTTAATAACACCCTTTCTACAAAGTGTGTCACGCCAGTCACAGAAAAACTGGCACCTTGAGCAAAAGGGTACGAACTGACGAGTTAAGATTCTTAGACACATCCAGGAATGGATTAAGAACAATTCAAGAGAATGTTCAAAGAGGGGACGTGTGTGGGGCGTGAAGGCTGCCACAAATCATTTGTGAATTCTATGTCATTTAGGGAGGGAGGTACAGGAAAACGACAAAGAACGTCAGTTAGAGGACTTGTTGCCTTTCCTCCAAGATGAAAATTTTCCTGAGCACTCAAAAGGTTGCCTCAATAATCAGAGATAATGGGAACTGCAGATGCTGGAGAATCCAAGATAATAAAATGTGAGGCTGGATGAACACAGCAGGCCAAGCAGCATCTCAGGAGCACAAAAGCTGACGTTTCGGGCCTAGACCCTGCATCAGAGAAGGGGATGGGGGGAGGGTTCTGAAAGAAGTAGGGAGAGAGGCGGACTGAAGGTGGAGAGAAAAGAAGATAGGTGGAGAGGAGAGTAGGTGGGGAGGTAGGGAGGGGGTAGGTCAGTCCAGGGAAGACGAACAGGTCAAGGAGGCGGGATGAGGTTAGTAGGTAGGAGATGGGGGTGCGGCTTGAGGTGGGAGGAAGGGATGGGTGGGAGGAAGAACAGGTTGGGGAGGCAGAGACAGGCTGGGCTGGTTTTGGGATGGGGGGGGGGGGGGAGAGGGGAGATTTTGAAGCGGGTGAAGTCCACATTGATACCATTAGACTGCAGGGTTCCCAAGCAGAATAGGAGTTGCTGTTCCTGCAACCTTCGGGTGGCATCATTGTGGCACTGCAGGAGGCCCATGATGGACATGTCATCTAAAGAATGGGAGGGCATGGGCACCCGCAGGGGCCCCAGCTATGCCTGCCTCTTCGTAGGTTACGTGGAACAGTCCCTCTTCCGCACCTACACAGGCCCCAAACCCCACCTCTTCCTCAGTTACATTGATGACTGTATCAGCACCGCCTCTTGCTCCCCAGACGAGCTCGAACAGTTCATCCACTTCACCAACACCTTCCACCCCAACCTTCAGTTCACCTGGGCCATCTCCAGCACATCCCTCACCTTCCTGGATCTCCCAGTCGCCATCTCAGGCAACCAGCTTGTAACTGATGTCCATTTCAAGCCCACCGACTCCCACAGCTACCTGGAATACACCTCCTCCCACCCACCCTCCTGCAAAAATTCCATTCCCTAGTCCCAATTCCTCCGCCTCTGCCACATCTGCTCCCACGATGAGGCATTCCACTCCCGCACATCCCAGATGTCCAAGTTCTTCAAGGACCGCAAACTTCCCCCCCACAGTGGTCGAGAACGCCCTTGACCGCGTCTCCCGCAACACATCCCTCACACCCCGCCCCCGCCACAACCGCCTAAAGAGGATCCCCCTCATTCTCACACACCACCCCACCAACCTCCGGATACAATGCATCATCCTCCGACACTTCGCCATCTACAATCCGACCCCACCACCCAAGACATTTTTCCATCCCCACCCTTGTCTGCTATCTGGAGAGACCACTCTCTGTGACTCCCTTGTTCGCCCAACACTGCCCTCCAACCCCACCACATCCAGCACCTTTCCCTGCAACCGCAGGAAATGCTACACTTGCCCCCACACCACCATCCCAGGCCCCAAGATGACTTTCCATATTAAGCAGAGGTTCACCTGCACATCTGCCAATGTGGTATACTGTATCCATTGTACCCGGTGTGGCTTCCTCTCCATTGGGGAAACCAAGCAGAGGCTTGAGGACCGCTTTGCAGAACACCTCTGCTCGGTTCGCAATAAACAACTGCACCTCCCAGTCGCGAACCATTTCAACTCCCCCTCCCATTCTTTAGATGACATGTCCATCATGGGCCTCCTGCAGTGCCACAATGATGCCACCCAAAGGTTGCAGGAACAGCAACTCATATTCCGCTTGGGAACCCTGCAGCCCAATGGTATCAATGTGGACTTCACCAGCTTCAAAATCTCCCCTTCCCCCACTGCATCAGTTGTTGGTAAAGTGTTGGAAAAGGTTATAAGGGATAGGATTTATAATCATCTGGAAAATAATAAATTGATTATGGATAGTCAGCACGGTTTTGTGAAGGGAAGGTCGTGCCTCACAAACCTTACTGAGTTCTTTGAGGAGGTGACCAAACAGGTAGATGAGAGTAAACCGGTTGATGTGGTGTATATGGATTTCAGCAAGGCGTTCGATAAGGTTCCCTACATAGGCTATTGTACAAAATGCGGAGGAATGGGATTGTGGGAGATATAGCAGTTTGGATTGGAAACTGGCTTGCTGAAAGAAGACAGAGGGTGGTAGTTGATGGGAAATGTTCATCCTAGAGACCAGTTACTAGTGGTGTACCGCAAGGGTCGGTGTTGGGTCCACCTCTGTTTGCCATTTTTATAAATGACCTGGATGAGGGCGTAAAAGGATTGGTTAGTAAATTTGCAGACGACACTAAGGTCGGTGGAGTTGTGGATAGTGACAAAGGATGCTGTAGGTTGCAGAGAGACATAGATAAGCTGCAGAGCTGGGCTGAGAGGTGGCAAATGGAGTTTAATGCAGACAAGTGTGAGGTGATGCACTTTGGTAGGAGTAACCGGAATGCAAAGTACAGGGCTAATGCCTTGAAAGTTGCCACCCAGGTTGACAGGGCTGTTAAGAAGGCATACAGTGTTTTAGCTTTTATTAATAGAGGGATCGAGTTCCGGAACCGAGAGGTTGTGGTGAAGCTGTACAAAACTCTGGTGCGGCCGCACTTGGAGTATTGTGTACATTTCTGGTCACCGCATTATAAGAAGGATGTGGAAGCTTTGGAAAGGGTGCAGAGGAGATTTACTAGGATGTTGCCTGGTATGGAGGGAAGGTCTTACGAGGAAAGGCTGAGGGACTTGAGGCTGTTTTCATTAGAGAGACGGTGGTTGAGAAGTGACTTAATTGAAACATATAAAATAATCAGAGGGTTAGATAGGGTGGATTGGGAGAGCCTTTTTCCTAGGATGGTGACGGCGAGCACGAGCAGGCATAGCTTTAAATTGAGGGATGAAAGATATAGGACAGATGTCAGAGGTAGTTTCTTTACTCAGAGTAGTAAGGGAATGGAACGCTTTGCCTGCAATGGTAGTAGATTCGCCAACTTTAGGTACATTTATGTTGTCATTGGACAAGCATATGGACGTACATGGAATAGTGTAGGTTAGATGGGCTTAAGATCGGTATGACAGGTCGGCACAACATCGAGGGCCAAAGGGCCTGTACTGTGCTGTAATGTTCTATGCATCCCAAAACCAGCCCAGTTCGTCCCCTCCCCCCCACTGCATCCCAAAACCAGCCCAGCCTGTCTCTGCCTCCTTAACCTGTTCTTCTTCCTCTCACCCATCCCTTCCTCCCACCCCAAGCCGCACCTCCATTTCCTACCTACTAACCTCATCGACCTGTCCGTCTTCCCTGGACTGACCTATCCCCTCCCCACCTATACTCTCCTCTCCACTTATCTTCTCCTCTATCCATCTTTGGTCCGCCTCCCCCTCTCTCCCTATTCATTCCAGAACCCTCACCCCATCCCCCTCTCTGAAGAAGGGTCTAGGCCCGAAATGTCAGCTTTTGTGCTCCAGAGATGCTGCTTGCCTGCTGTGTTCATCCAGCTCCACTCTTTATTGCCTCAATAATCAGTCACTTTGGCATTCTCTACTGGTCTTGAAATACTCATGAGCTTTTGCTTGTGGGTGAAAATAAACAGAAAAGGCATATCTTGAAACTGGAGGTTGGATACTATACACGAGCACCAGTATTGCTCAGAATACAGAATAAATTTAGGAGAATTTTTATACACAGCCAATATACCAATGAATAGATGGGAATGCACAGGCAGCAGTAATTTTGTGATCAGAGATTCAACCACAGGCTTTATTTTCTCCTTGATGGTCTGTTAATGTGGTGGGTAGTACGGCAAGGAATGTGATATTCAAACACACCGTCCACTCGAGTTTGAAAAACATTCAGCGGTACACTTAGAATCGACGCTCCTAAACAAGAGTGGTTGGTGCCTGGAGAATTTGATGTATGTTACATAAGGTGAATAAGCGTGGTGGTTACTGGTCAGTCACTAGTGGTGGGATGTTAACCCATTAACATCTCAAACAGTAGCAGTGAAAGCAATTTGACAGGATGAATCAAGAGCATTAATTCTGTTCTGCTGTGTTTTGCCACAGCTGTAACATTAAGTTTGCACAAAGCTGGTGCCAAGGTAGCATGAGCAGGGTTTCAAACCCAAAGGCTGGCACCCTGATCCCATGGCAGGTATAAACAGCACTGCATTAATAAGGAGTGGCCTAAGCACTAGTTTGGTTAAGGGACATAAGTGAAATACAGCTACTGATTTAACCCACGTGCTAAAGGTTAAGATAATAATAAAGCTATTCTTCCATCCCCACTACAGAGCACCAAGCCCTAACCACTGACAGCAGCCAACTCAGAAGTTGGAAAATCATTATTTTTAAAGTGGCGACTGATATACAGAACACAGTGGCCTTGGGCAGAGCGAAAGAGCCTGCACGCAAAAGAGTGTGAGAATTGAATCAAAAATTCTGCAACCTTTGGTAATAAGGCAACATGATTGATGTTTAGTATGTAAATTTTGTTGGCAGTTGAAGGACATCTAACGTCAATCTCGAATCTGGCTGAGATGAGAAACACCTTACCGACAAGACAACATGCAAGATTGTCAGATTTCAAATCATAACAACTTCAACTGCAAGAGTAAAAGGGGCCTGACTGGCTGGCAACTCAACTTTGATTGACTATGTATTGCCACAGAGAAGACAGTGGACTACAGGCTCTCTACTTTACTGGGAAATTCAACAAGCTCAAAGCTTAAACATAAGCATGTTGAAAGCAATACATGTTTATACAAAGAGACCTGTTTTCACCAAAGGAAGATGTTCATGCTTCACACTTTTGTTGAATCACTTGGGAGCTTAGAGATCTTGCGTTCCCCAGTTATTTTCTCCATGGCAATATCTCAGCCAATGAAATTTCACTTGCTAGCTGAGCATGTAAGATTGACATGGAGTGGTCACTTGCTCTTACAGAATCTAGGAGCAGAGGGCATAATCTCAGTAAGGGTTTGCACATTTAAAGACAGAGGTAGTCAGTCAATCTGTGGAAGTGTTCACTGCAGAGGAATTGAGGTTGGTTTGTTAAGTGTATTCAAGGCTGAGATAGATGGCCTTTTAAGTCAGTAAAGGCTCCAAAGGGTATGGGGATAAGGCAGGAAATTGGAGGTGAAGATGATCAGAACAGCTGTGATCACATCGAATGGCAGACCAGACACAATGGGCTGAATGGCCTACATCTACTCCTACATTTTAGGGTCAATCAGTGCCCATTTCTCCTTCAGTATGTCTTTCTTTTAAGCAATGCTCAAGTTCCTTAATACCAAGTGACTGTTTGAAATTGTACTGGGTCTCTCCTGGTTTCAAATACAGAAAACACAGATGAAGTGGTAATTGGGTTGGTTCCCAGTGGAGAAGTTTGCTCTGTTCAGTTTGTATTTTCCAGTTTTAATTTCTTTCCTCACAGTCCAAGCTATATTAAGATTCTGGTTTTCCCCGTCATATATAGTCCTTCTCAAATCAAACAGGGCAAATAACCCAGCTCAACACCCTGCATACATGTTCATGGCTGCTAAACATCTAACTAACTTAACTTAGTGTCTTTCCACTCTTATGTGAACATAGTCAAAATAAAAGCTGTGTTGCATATAAATTGCTCCTTTCTTTAAAAAAGTAACTGTTGATGCATGGACGAGGCCTGAAACGTGCTAGAATAACAGCATGTGACAGCAATGAATACAAATTGCAGGCTATTTACTGTTTGGATCGATATGATAATTTTTTCAGCATCCTGAATTAAAGCTCCAGACAACTTCTCAAACTTACTGCAGTTTACATGTGCAAAGCAGATGGTTGTTTATTTTGGAACACACTAGATCATTTCACATTTCATTTTCACTGGCACACCAATTTGCTGGAACTAAAGAGTGCGAGTGACCCAACAAGATCCTTTACACTTCCAATTTGCAAGACTCCCACACAGGTCAATTACTATCACATGCCTAGGAACACTCCCCAAAACCACTGCCCTCAAGCATAAATTGTGTACCTAGCCAAGGAATGACCCTGTTTAATATTATTCAGATTCCCAAGGAGCAGCACCATATGCTATGAAGGATCCCAAATGTAAAAACTGCTAAGTACCACATGACTTACAAAACACAGTTTACTCAATAACATAGTGACCTTATTGAGCATGGAAATTCCTCTACAGCTCAGGAGTACAGTACATAAAGTCACAGAATTATCACCACAAAAGGAGGCCTTTTAGACTGTTATGTCTGCACTGACACTTTGAATAGAATAAAGAACAGTACAACATAGGAACAGGCCCTTTGACCTGTTGACCATGATTCCATTCTAAACTAATCCCATCTGTCTGCACGTGGCCCCTTCCTTCTATTTCTGGTCCAGAAAAGCTATTAAAACATTGCTATCATATCTGTTTCTAACATCTCCCTGGCAGAGGGTTTCAGGCACCTACCATCCTCTTGCCTCATATTTTGTTTAAAGATTTCCCATCTCACATTAAACCAATGCCTCCTGATATTTGACATTGTCACCCTGGGGAAGAAAAGACTCCAATTATCTCCCTTATCCGTGTTTTTCATGATTTCTTTATGTTTCTCAGGTTGCCCTTCAGCCTCTGAGGAGTTCACTTCATGCTTCTCTCCTGCCTTCTCCCCATAACCCTTCATTCATTCCTTCTTCTTTATTCATTCAAGGGATGAGGGTATCGCTGGCTAAGGTAGTATTTATTGCCCATCCCTAATTGCCATGGGTCTGGAGTCACATGTAGGCCAGACCAGGTAAGGATGGCAGTTTCCTTCCCTAAAGGACATTAGTGAACCAGATGGGTTTTTCGTGACAAACAACAATGGATTCATTGTCATCATTAGTTTCTCAATTCCAGATATTTATTGAATTCAAATTCTACCATCTGCCAGGACAGGATTCAAATCCAGGTCCCCATAACATTATCTGGGTCTCTGGATTAACAATCCAGCGACAATACCACTAAGCCATTGCCTTCCCTCACTTCGTTCCTTTTCAAATAAGTCTCATTCCACTTTGGATCCCTCAACTGAACCTGCTTCTACCACTGTGTCAGGTAGTATGGACCAAATCCTAACCTTTCACTGTGTGAAAAAGTTTCTCATGCCACCTTTGCCAATTACTTTAAACCTGTGTCGTCACAAATTCAAACTGAAAACAAACTAAAAGGGAGTAGGATGGAAAACCATACCAGTATGGAACTAGGTTTATTTTGTTGAGATGTGCAGGAGAATTTAAAAATGTGAGAAACCAGAGAACAGCTCTAGTTTCTCAATCCCTTCAGTGAGATTTCAAAAGTAAATTAAGTTTCGACTACTCAGGTGACAGAAACATGAGTAACTAAAGACCCAGAAATTACATGGGGCCAGGCTGGTTTCCTGGGTCTCTGCTGCCTCTGCACAAATTAGCAATGGGGAAACTGATCAGTCCGAGTGCCCGAGAACAGAGAGAAAGCAGTACAAAAGTAACACAAGTCAGCTGCTGAATACCATCCTGTGACTCTGGTATACACAGACACACACACACCCACCACTCCTCCTCCTGTTATCATTCCACCTTCTCCCTCACAGTGGAATTAACTCCAGCATACACCTGATGGGTCAAGATGACTTGGTGTTTTGTCTCAATGTCACCGTCTCAACTACTACACCAGGAGGTAGCAAGCCATGAGACAATGAAAATTTCGAAAATACTGGTGCAGTTCTGCCAGTTACTTCAAATTCCAACTAACTACAGTTATGAATAGTTGATTGCATTTCTGAGCTAAAGGAAGAATTTAAATTTGGTAATTAAAATTTATCACCATGCATCATAGGTAGCAAACAGCTTCCAGTTGACTGATATAAACTAAAAACAGTAAACAGTAGTCAGGCAGTATCTGTGAGGAGAAAGAGAGCTAATGTTTCCAAGTCCATGACCCTTCACTTCATTGTTTCTTTGGCACTGGAATAGACAATACTGGCAGGTGATGTGGTTATCAGTAACCACCAACATTGGCAAAGTTTAAGCCACCGACCCTTCTATGCCTCTCAAAGTTGAAATTCTAGAGGCCACCATCTTCTTGGACAAGGTTACATTTCAAACACCACCTGCTTTGGCATTTTGAAACAGATAATATATTATCGTCCAGCTTACTGCATTATGAATCCTTGCAAAATAACCCAAAAGAAGGAGAACTGAATACAAAGAGAGTTTTAAGACTGTGTCTGCTGCCTTAGATTACTGGGATTTTTGGGACAATTTTTACCTATGATTTATGTTCCCACAGATTCTCCTGAAACATTTTCTTCAACAAGCACTGTTTTCTGCTCGATATCTTGACATTGCCATCTTTTGAAAGCTAGAACAGGAGATTCTACGGGAATTCATCAATATTTGCACAAGTCCTTTACACAGGAAAAGTGAACACTTAAAAAATTCACTTAGTAATGTGGGGTTTGCTGGCTGGGTGCAAGTCCTGCTGCATTTGGAGATGAACTGCTTCAGTGTCTGAGGAATTGAAAATGTTGTAGAATATTGTGTAATCATCCATGTTTCTGACTTTATGCTGGAGAGAAGGACATTGATCGCAGCAGCTGAAGACGGACATTACCTTGAGGAACTGCTGCAGTGACGCCCAGGAGCTAAGATGGCTGACTTCCACAAACTTTTTTTTAAAATGCCAAGTATGGCTGGCTGCAAACAACTAAGGACTCACCCAACACCCCCCTCCCCCAACCCATTCCCATTGCTTCCAGTTTTGCTGGGTCACCTCAAGCTCCACCGAGTGGCCTGGCGGATCTCAAACTGAGCAGGTCTTTACTAATCGAGTGCTGTTCCATACTAAAATCACTCCACGAGGACAGTATCCCATCACCAAGTCACGTTAACACGTGGAGAGTCTTTGACAATGATCCAGCTCCCTCAAGAGTGTCAGAACAAACTTCTGACACTCCTGTTTATATCGATCAGCCTGGGCTCCCCAATTGAGGCTGTTAATCTGAACTAGAGAAGTGGCTGACCTCATTACAAGCATTACACATAGTACTGTTGATAAGCCCTTCCATCACTTCACTGATGCTTGAGCATTGACTGGTGGGGTCACAATTGGCCTGTTGAATTTGTCTTGCTTTCCTCAGGGACAGGACATACCCAAACAATTTTCAATACTGCTGGATAGATGCCAGTGTTGTAGGCGTACTGGAACAGTTTGCACAGGGGCACTACAAATTCCACAGAGCACGTCTTCAGTACGATTGTTGGACTATTATGAGAATGAAGTCCAAGTATGTTTTTCCCTTTTGTCAATTCCTTCATCACTTGACAAGAAGCCAGTTTAGCAGCTATGTTCCTTACAACTCAACCAGCTCAAAATCAGTAGCAGTACTGCTGAGCCACCCTTGGTGATGGACATTGAAGTATAGTGCATCCTGTCCCTTTGCAGGAAATACCGAAGAAGTTGGCAAAGTGATGTTCAATGTGGAAAAGTACTCATTCATTAGCTCGCAATGAGAGGTTAAATGGTAATCAGCAGGGTGTTTCATTGCATTTTTGACCTAATGCTATGAGACTTCATGGGTTCCAATGTCAAGTTGAGGGCATCCAAGGAAACTGCTAACTGTGCACCACTGTTCTACTCAGCCAATTCAGCAGACCCATTTATGAATGACCTCACCGCTGTCAAAATCTCAGAGAATGGAATCATTTGTCCCGAACTCAACCACCTAACACTGCACAACACCAGCCCCAATATGGCCTTGACAATTCTGCAACTCAAAACAAATTAATGCACAAGCATAAATTACTGCAATAATAACACAGACAAAGTAGTTTAGTCAGTAATCAAGTGTAGACTTGGAGATCGAGAAGATTTCAAAACACAATGAAGGCAACTGCAACAAACATTAGCAGTATGTGCAGGGTGAACAGTAATATTTGGTCAACTTCCAACATATGCATGTAACTCTCCTAATAACAGTCCATCATCTACTTTTGCCCATTACACTTCAAACTTATCCTTTACTTTAGGTAACCGTTACACCATGTATACAGCTGATTGGAAGGCCAAAGTTTTTTTACATTAAATTGGAAAGCCTTACTTCCTGTCTTCTAAATTAAGTAAAACAAGAACAATGCCTATAAACAGGAAGTTTCAAACCAATATAACAGTCTCAATGTTCCTGAGTTTCATTCTCTCCACCACCCCAGTTGCAGGTAATGAATTTAACCAGAACTTAACCAGCTTTCTTGATCAATCTGACTTTATCCCAGTTCTTAATGCCTCTGCACCTGCTCCCTATCTACTCTTTGCAGCTTCAGCTCACTCCTCCCACCCCCTGCCAAATCAAAACCACACTTTTCCAAGATCTGACCATTACCCACTGTCCAAGCACTGCAGCCCCTTGCTACCCTGCCTCTACATGCCAATTTCATTTGCTTAGAAGTGCTAATGATGTAGAACTTTGAAAACAAATCACAAGACATGTCAAAAATCAAGAAGCAAGCAGGAACTCACCTCCTCAACTTCAAAATGATGAAAGTGGTACTTTCTCTCACGTTTATCTGTCAGAATAGGCAGCAGCTTGGTTGAACCTCAAAAAAGAAAGGCACCTACTTAGTACTGCATTGCAGTGTTGGCCTGAATTGATGTGCTCAGGCCCCAGTTTTCGAACTCAGAGGCTGGTAAGCCGTTGCGCTCAATATTAGCAGCTAGCTTCATGGCCACTGAAGGCTGAGCAAAGGATGTAACAGATATGCAGGATGCCATAATCGAGTGAGCAAAGAGATGAAGAGTGAAAACTAGAATGAAGATCTACACAAACCAGATTGACAGCAGCCTCATGAATAGTTGGAATCTGAATGGAAGAGAAAACATACAAAAGACAAAGCCATCAGCCAGCACCTGTAAAACAAAAGGCATAAATTAAGTATTCCCTGCCCACAAAATTAAAAAAGTACGTGATTGAATGAAAGGGAATACATAAAGGCTAGGGTCAATGCTGGTAAATGGTTGAAAAATTGAAACTATCAAGTGGTGAATTAAAGGCTGAATAAGGTTTAAAAAAATCTACACATGGCAAACCTGAATAAAACCCTAAAAGGAGTTAGGAAGACAGATCTGGAATGTATACACATGCACACATTGAACGTGGCAAGGCAAGTTGAGATGGTTGATTAAAAAGGCATGAGACATCCCAGGCACAGAACACAAGCAAGGAAGTTACAACAAGCTTTTATAAAAGCATTGGTTTAGCCTCAGCAGCAGTACTGTGTCCAGGTTTGGGCACAGATCTTTAGGAAAGATAACAGGCTTTAGAAAGGCCACAGAAAAGATTCACAAGAATGATTCCAGGGACTGGAGGGAGGTTTGGAGAAGCTGGTTGTTCCTCTTCAATACATCAGAGAGAAGATTTTCATTGAGATGATCAATGACAGCTGAGGAAGAAAAGAACTGTTCCTATTGGTAGGATGGTCAAGAATCAGAAGACACAGATATAAAGATAAATGGTAAAACAACCATGGAAATAGCAGGTAAAGTTCTGGATGTGAGTTTGCTCGCTGAGCTGGAAGGTTAGTTTTCAGACGTTTCATCACCATTCTAGGTAACAACATCAGTGAGCCTCCGACGAAGCGCTGGTGTTATGTCCCGCTTTCTATTTATCTGGTTAGGTTTTCTTGGGTTGGTGATGTCATTTCCTGCATTGGTGATGTCATTTCCTGTTCTTTTTCTCAGGGGATGATAGATGGGCTCCAAGTCAATGTGTTTGTTGATGGAATTCCGGTTGGAACGCCATGCTTCTAGGAATTCTCGTGCATGTCTCTGTTTGGCTTGTCCTAGGATGGATGTGTTGTCCCAATCAAAGTGGTGTCCTTCCTTATCTGTATGTAAGGATACGAGTGATAGTGGGTCATGTCGTTTTGTGGCTAGTTGATGTTCATGTATCCTGGTGACTAGCTTCCTGCCAGCTTGTCCAATGTAGTGTTTGTCACAGTTCTTGCAAGGTATTTTGTAGATGACGTTCGCTTTATTTGTTGTCTGTATAGGGTCTTTTAAGTTCATTAGCTGCTGTTTTAGTGTGTTGGTGGGTTTGTGGGCTACCCTGATGCCAAGGGGTCCGAGTAGTCTGGCAGTCATTTTGGAAATGTCTTTGATGTAGGGGAGAGTGGTTATGGTTTCTGAGCCCGTTTTGTCTGTTTGTTTGGGTTTGTCGCTGAGAAATCGACGGACTGTGTTCATAGGGTACCCATTCTTTTTGAATACGCTGTATCGGTGATTTTCCTCTGCTCTGCGTAGTTCCTTTGTGCTGCAGTGCGTGGCGGCTCCTTGGAATAATGTTCTAATGCAGCTTCGTTTGTGGGTGTTGGGACGGTTTATTCCAACGAGCCACCACACACTGCAGCACAGAGGAACTACGCAGAGCAGAGGAAAATCACCTATACAGCGTATTCAAAAAGAATGGGTACCCTATGAACACAGTCTGCCGATTTCGCAGCAACAAACCCAAACAAACAGACAAAACGGGATCAGAAACCATAACCGCTCTCCCCTACATCAAAGACATTTCCGAAATGACTGCCTGACTACTCGGACCCCTTGGCATCAGGGTAGCCCACAAACCCACCAACACACTAAAACAGCAGCTAATGAACTTAAAAGACCCTATACAGACAACAATAAAGCGAACGTCATCTACAAAATACCTTGCAAGAACTGTGACAAACACTACATTGGACAAGCTGGCAGGAAACTAGTCACCAGGATACATGAACATCAACTAGCCACAAAACGACATGACCCACTATCACTCGAATCCTTACATACAGATAAGGAAGGACACCACTTTGATTGGGACAACACATCCATCCTAGGCCAAGCCAAACAGAGACATGCATGAGAATTCCTAGAAGCATGGCGTTCCAACCGGAATTCCATCAACAAACACATTGACTTGGAGCCCATCTACCATCCCCTGAGAAAAAGAACAGGAAATGACATCGCCAACCCAAGGAAACCTAACCAGATAAATAGAAACCGGGACATAACACCAGCGCTTCGTCGAAGGCTCACTGATGTTGTTACGTAGAATGGTGACGAAACGTCTGAAAACTAACCTTCCAGCTCAGCGAGCAAACTCACATCCAGAACCTCAACTTGAGCTACAAATCTTCTCAAAACTCGCTAGCAGGTAAAGTCTTTTTAGGATGAAAATGGTTAGGATCTGGAATGTTGAGAGTGAGTGTAGGGTGAGGTATATACTCACTTGTGGCTTTCAAAAGCAGGTACAAGCACCTAAAGGGAAAGGAAAACCCTGCAGGGCTACAAAGGTTGGAAAAGCAGGACAAATTGAATTGCCACTGCAGAGATTCAGAATAGAGGAGACAATGCCTCCAGTTGGGCTGTAACAATTGTACAATTATCCAAATAGCAGCTGGCTAGATAGCTAGAGTGTGACGCAGAAGATCACTGACAGTAGTTCATCAGAGCCTGTTTCCACACCTTACCTATTGCTCAAAAAGTGGCGCCCTTCACACTTTTACTCTCAGGGGCGTTGGGGAAGAAGAGAGAGTGTGACAGTAGGATAATACCCTGTACAACAACAAATGACATTAAAAGGTCACCTGATTTTGCTTTTGATCCTGATTTACAAAGGCAGTTTCACTTGCAATTCAAATTCGAATTAAATGAGGCCCCTAAATGGCATGTAGAACTGTCACTGAAATTTACCTCCTGCAGTCAGTAATGTAATTGGTCCAGGCATTTCAGATCAGATCAAAGTTATACCCACTCTGGAGGTAATGGGAACTGCAGATGCTGGAGAATTCCAAGATAATAAAATGTGAGGCTGGATGAACATAGCAGGCCAAGCAGCATCTCAGGAGCACAAAAGCTGACGTTTCGGGCCTAGACCCTTCATCAGAGAGGGGGATGGGGGGAGGGAACTGGAATAAATAGGGAGAGAGGGGGAGGCGGACCGAAGATGGAGAGTAAAGAAGATAGGTGGAGACCACCTATCTTCTTTACTCTCCATCTTCGGTCCGCCTCCCCCTCTCTCCCTATTTATTCCAGTTCCCTCCCCCCATCCCCCTCTCTGATGAAGGGTCTAGGCCCGAAACGTCAGCTTTTGTGCTCCTGAGATGCTGCTTGGCCTGCTGTGTTCATCCAGCCTCACATTTTATTATCCCCACTCTGGAGGTGTTGGGCGGCAGCGGCCGGGGGGTGGGGGGAGGAGAAGAGACGGTAGTGCTGAGTAATTAATATTTGTCTTGTGCATATACAGACCCAGAGCCAGACCCATCAAAAGATTTATAAAGTTCCCACTCCTCAAGGAGATTTGACATTTGGAAACAAAGCTTGTTACTTTTACAGAAGAGGAGGATTTGGATTAAAAGTGCAACACCCACATGTTCCTTTCTAGATCAATCTTGGACAGCATCCCTTCTTTCAGTCATATCGGGCTAAAATTCCACTCTAGACAATTCAATTCTGCACGCTGCTACTGGACAGCAATCTAAGTTAACCACAGTCTCTACCAGACAGAAAAGATCTTGAGCAGATATTACTCAGCAGATCATCTAGTTAATACGCAGCAACTCAACTTCATGCTTGAGATAGCAAGAACTGCGGATGCAGGAGTCAGACACAGCAAAGTGTGGAGCTGGCCAGGCAGCAGCGGAGCAGGAAAGCTGACGTTTTGGGTCAGGATCCTTTTTCTGAAGAAGGGTCCGGACCCGAAATGTCAGCTTTCCTGCTCATCTGATGCTGCTTGGCCTGCTGTGTTCCTCCAGCTCCATACTTAGTGTTTTAAGCTCACTTGGATAAGGCATTGCTCACATATCACAGGTTCTTATTTAAAGCATTACAACGGACAGATCCGTCATCTCCTCCGCAAAGAGTAAATCAAAGTGGAAGATGTTCAGCATTGAAGTGATTAGAACCAGGTGGATCTTGTTGATGAGATCCTTGATTGGGGTCATTAACCTGGGCCAATCAGGAACCCTGGCTGGCCAATATAACTAGGGGGAGGAAAAACAAAAACAAAAAGGACAAAAAAAACACAGGGGATACAGCAGACCCTTTCCAGACTGCTACTACTGCACACTATCCACTCTTTTCCTTCATCCGCTGCCTGGACATACCTTAGCGTGCCCATTTGCCACTGGACGGTGGGGATCCCCAGCAGCAGGCTCTCTACACAGGATTTCTCCTTCTTTCTCTTGGGGATCTCGGGTAGAGATGTTGCACGCAGCAGTCTGGGTGTCCCTGGAGAATGAGCATGTGGTGTGTACTGGCACTCTCTATGCCTTTTGGGAGAGGTGGGCACTGCAGGGTGAGGACAACCTTATGTCCCCTTCCAATTCCAGTTTGATTCGATCCCTAGAGTCGCCCCCACCCTCACTTTTTCTTTCAAGTAGGCTTTGCCCCAGAGCTCTGCTTGATACTGATTCTTTGGTCACACGGGTGTTTTTCCTGGCAGTTGCACATTGATAAAGTTATTTTCACAAAAAAAAAACACCAGGGGATTTAGAATCTCCCCAGTTCAGAGAACCGACTCTGAACTGGCTGGCCGCTGCCAATGTACTGTGCACAAGTAAATAAAGGGTGATGTGGTGATGGGATAAAGCCCCTGTGCTGTTATTTCAGGCATGCAATTTTCTCAGCCTGCACGCAAGACCATCCCCACCAAAAGACTCAAAGCATCGATATTTGTCTCAACACGAGCAGACAAAATCAGGACCTAGAAACATAGCATACCTGATCCAACACTGGGAGGCGACCAAGGTATTTAAAAGACACTTTACATCCTTTTCTGTCATGAGAATGAGGTGTGCAGGATATCACAGAAAGTAAAGGAGGTGAATCATCTCCAAGATAATGGACTGCACGTGCCAGAGGAGCAAGCGCCTCCAATCCTACTGGCATTCTTACCATCCCCAAAATTACAGGCCTCCAGATTGAACACCACTCTCTCAGCTGCCCACTAACAACATTAAAGTTTTAATTATCGCTAGAAAACAAACCCATCAGAGAGAGGTGACAAGCACCTCCGCATATTTACTTTGAAAAAGCAATGCAGCAACCAGGCTGACTCAGACCAATATAATAGGTTTTGCTGTATCCAAATTACACTTTTAATGTCAGTATCTAGCAATGCTTGCTGCATTCCTGACATATTGCTTCCAGCAATTAAATTACAGAAGTTACAAGGACATCATGGAATCAATGCAGTGAAATTATCTAAACAGTTTGCAAAGTCAAAGTCAATCAATTGCATTCATTTACTGCTTCTGATTGTGTGATAAGGGAACGTCAGACATGTTTAAAAAAGGCATATAGATATAAAAATGGCAATGGTAAAGAATTTACATGTGGAGTTGTTAAGACTGTAACAAATGAGCCAGTAAAAATTAACAAAAGCAAAATTTCTTCGCTCACAACTGTGATTTTTGACTGTGACAGACTTGGCAAGGGGCTGCACGTTGCCCCCACTGTCACAGCCTGACAACAGCTGAGGCCGTACAGTTATTTTGACTACTTACCTACGTACATTGACCAATCGCACTTGATGAGCACAAGGATCGTCTGATCAAAATCTGAGTAATCAATTTACATACTCCTCCATCACCTTGTCTAATTTTCACTCCTCTTCAGAAAATACATAACAATACAGCACAGATTTAGTCACCAGCTTCTCTCTAACACCTCCAACACTCACATGTTGCAATTCAGACAACAAATACTGACAAACTATTTGATTCAGGGTCAGCCTGGCCCTAAGTGACCAACACATGTGTACTTTTCTAGTAGGTGCATCTCGGAAGGAGAGGTTGGTAGGAAAGAACGGGAAGTAGTCACGGACAAGACAAAGTCCCCATTCATCTCAAAGCGCTAGCAGATATACTTTACTGACAGCAGGAATTTGGGGGTTTATTTAAATTTTCTTTAAACCCTAACATTAATTGCAATGTCCCAGGTGCTCTTTGCAGTAATTACATGATTTTCCAATTATAACAGAAGTTTGGGACATTTGGGTCCGTACGTTTCAGTCCCAGAGGATGGAAACATAGGGACAGGAGTAGCCCACTGAGCCTCCCCCAACACCAAATAAGGCCATGACTTTTACCCATCCATTTCCCATAACCCTATACATACTGCACTCAGAAATCTATCAAACTCTACTTGGAACATACCTCAGAATGAGCTTCCACAGCTCTCTGTAGTAGAGAATTCTGAAGGCACACAAGCTTCCAAGTAACAAAATAAAGTGGATATTTTTAACTGTTACGTTGGCAGGAGGGGTATCTTGAGGTCGAAATAATTGTTGATAATTTTGGTGAATTATTTTATGTCCATTAGTGATATTATTTGCCTCATACTTGATCATTAGCACTTCTTCCACTGCCATCACGAAGAATGGACCCTGCAATCTTTTTAGGTCTGTGTCAATACCACTTTGAGTTGGGGGAATAGGAGAGAAGGTAGCATGGAAGGGGTGGGGAAAATGTAAACTTCCCCTCCGAGGGAAAAGTAATGACCTGAATGAACTGCATTTATACAGTCTCATTGATGCAAAAGATTTGCCAAGTACAAACATTAGGCAATTCTGACGAAGGGGCACTCAACCCAAAATGTTAACTCTGATTCCTCTCCACAGATGCTACCAGACCCGCTGAGCATTTCCAGCAATCTCTACTTTTGTTACAAACATTGGGCATACAGATTTTGAAATAGAGACGAGCAGGGGTATTTATCTGAAATATATGTGCATTTTATAGCTGCTTCACACAAAGATCCTACAAACATTGAGACAAATATCATGTGCAGTTTTTTTTTCCTGGGTGGTGTTTAAAGGCAGCGAGCAGCCCTCGGGTTTTGGAGGGTCAAAACTCACCTTGAGTGACTCAGAACAGCAGGCTCAGGTTAGAATGCCGTAACACAGGAGAGCTTAATCCACCACTCTGTAGCAAGTTCTAGCTCAAATCACTGCACTGCCTGGACATTTATGAACAGGCACCTCTTCCGATTCTGACACTTGACGTCAATACTGGCATTCCAAGGTCAAAGACTGTCGCTGGGACATGCGATGCAGAAGCAGCACTCTGCTCTGTGCTTTATTAACCATATACTCAAACCAAGCATTTCAATCCCAGCTAAAACTTCAGCTTTTCCAGTCAGGCAGCCAATGCTGCCATTAGGTATACTCCAAGGGGTTTGATGCAGAATAAGGTTCCTTCTACACTGTCCCTATCAAGCAGATAAAAAGTAATCTATTGACTTGACATAGAGGCTTGCTTTTTGGATGGAGAGAGTTTCAACTAAGTGCTTGATTTTTCTTTAAGATTTTAAATTTTAATTTTTTAAAAATCTTTTGCATGCTTAAGATTAAAATCTGCAGGTAAGGAAGATTTTTTTCAAAATATAAAAGGTGCATTTATGAACTTCTTTCTCGGCTTAATGTCACTGAGGGCATTTAAAGAGACACAGAGTGTGATGGTTAGTAGATTTACAAAGGTGGTTACACAGTAGGATCAGGTCAGATAAATAGGGGACTGTCAGGAAAGGCATGAAGCTAGTTCAGAAATCTTCTGTGGCTATTCATTTCTCAAACAGATACGCCATCTTAAAGTGGTCAATCTCTCAGAGGAAAACATAAGTGGCAGTCAGATCTTGGGTACCAAGAATGAATCTTATGTTCAGTGGGGTTTGTCAAGATTTAAAAGAATAATTATTAAAGGGTATTTTCCTATCAGGGGCACAGACAGGAGATTCTGAAAGCCATGAGCAAGAATCCCAGATATTATGCTGCCTTCCTGGTGCCAGGATTAAAGATGTCTTAAAGCAGTTGAAGCATACTGTCAAAGGGAAGAGCAAGAAGCCAGAAGTTGCTGTACACGTTGGTAGAAACGATATAGTTAGGGAAAGGGTTCAGGCTTTCCAGAGCAAATAATAACAGGTTAGAAAGACTAAAAAGAACAACCTCAAAAGTAGCAATCTCTGTTTTACTCCCAGCGATACATTCTACTGAGTAGGAATAAAAAGATAGGGCAGATAAATTAATGGCTGAAGAGATTGTACATTGCACTAAGATCCAGATTTTTGAATCATTGAAATCTCAGAAGAGACAGAAAAGACCTGTTCAAAAAGGATGGGGCTCACCTTAAATTTGAAAGGGACAAACATTCTTGCAGGAGATTTGCTAGTACTGTTTTGGGACAATTTAAACTCAGAGATGGGGTGGGTGGCAGAAAAAAAATTGAATGACACAAGGATGATTCTAAATCAGTAAAAATTGCTCAGAAAAGGCACACAACAAAGTCAGGGAATGAGGTATCTCTAAAGATTTAAACTACCCACATTTCAGTGCAAGGGGTCTTACAGGTAAAGTTGAGGAACTCAGGGCATGCACAGGAATGTGTGACTGAGACATTAAAGCTATCATAGAAACTTTGCTGAGGGAAGGACAGGACTGGCAGCTCAGTGTTGTGTGTTTTAGATGCTATAGGAGGGTTAGAAAGAGAGAGGTGAGAGGAGGGAAGAGTGGCAATTTTGATTAAGGAAAACATTACTATTGTAATTAGCAAGGATATTTCTGAGGGATCTTCCAGTGAAACTATATGGGTAATTAGAAACAAGAAAGGACGATCACCTTGATGGGCTTGTACTACAGGCCTCCCAAAAGTCCGAGGGAAATTGAGGAGCAAATACGTACTGAGCTCTCAGACGTGTTGTAATCATAGCAGATTTCAATTTTTGAAATTTCAAAACTGTGGAACTTTACTGGGACTGCCATAGTGTTAAAGGCTTAGATGGTGAGGAGTTGTTAAATGGGTTGGAGAAAATTTTCTTTATCAATATGTAAATTTAACTACTAGAGAACCAAAACTTGACCTGCTCTTGGGAAATAAGGCAGGGTAAGCGACTGAAGTGTTAGTAGGGAAACACTTTGGGACTGGTGATCATAATTCTATTCGTTTTAACAGTTATAGGAAAAGATAAGCCTTCCATAAATATTAAAGTTTTCTATTAAAGGACAGCAAATTTTAATGGGATGTGACAAGAACTTGCAAAAGTTGATTGGCATAGACTGTTCACAGTTAAAAGGAACAACTGACAAGTAAGAGAGGAGAAAGTATTAAGACAGACATGTACGGCATTTTTTTTTGTCTACAGAGTGATTCATGTCTGGAATGAACTCCCAGGGGAAGTGGTGGGTGCAGGTACAGTTACAACATTTAAAAGATATTTGGTTAAGTACATGAACAGGAAAAGTTTGGAGGGATATGGGCTAAATGCAAGCAAGTGGGATGAGTTTAATTTGGAAACATGAGCAGTGTGGACTAGTTTGACCCAAAAAGATCTGTTTCCATGCTATTTCCAATCTACGACTCTATTCTCTCATGGAATGTGGACAGCATGGCCATGTATCTCTTTTTGTCTCTGAAGATAGGGGTGAACCATGTTCTTCAACAGCAGCAATTCATATGAGAGAGTGTGATAGGAAGAATTCCAAGATTTTGAGCCTGCAGTGAAAGAACATGATATAAACCCAGATAATAAAATGAGGCTGGATGAACACAGCAGGCCAAGCAGCATCTCAGGAGCACAAAAGCTGACGTTTCGGGCCTAGACCCTTCATCAGAGAGGGGGATGGGGGGAGGGAACTGGAATAAATAGGGAGAGAGGGGGAGGCGGACCGAAGATGGAGAGTAAAGAAGATAGGTGCAGAGGGTGTAGGTGGGGAGGTAGGGAGGGGATAGGTCAGTCCAGGGAAGACAGACAGGTCAAGGAGGTGGGATGAGGTTAGTAGGTAGCTGGGGGTGCGGCTTGGGGTGGGAGGAAGGGATGGGTGAGAGGAAGAACCGGTTAGGGAGGCAGAGACAGGTTGGACTGGTTTTGGGATGCAGTGGGTGGGGGGGGAAGAGCTGGGCTGGTTGTGTGGTGCAGTGGGGGGAGGGGATGAACTGGGCTGGTTTAGGGATGCAGTAGGGGAAGCGGAGATTTAGAAACTGGTGAAGTCCACATTGATACCATATGGTTGCAGGGTTCCCAGGCGGAATATGAGTTGCTGTTCCTGCAACCTTCGGGTGGCATCATTGTGGCAGTGCAGGAGGCCCATGATGGACATGTCATCAAGAGAATGGGAGGGGGAGTGGAAATGGTTGTAACTGATGTCCATTTCAAGCCCACCGACTCCCACAGCTACCTAGAATACACCTCCTCCCACCCACCCTCCTGCAAAAATTCCATCCCCTATTCCCAATTCCTCCGCCTCCGCCGCATCTGCTCCCACGATAAGACATTCCACTCCCGCACATCCCAGATGTCCAAGCTCTTTAAGGACCGCAACTTTCCCCCCACAGTGATCGAGAACGCCCTTGACCGCGTCTCCCGCATTTCCTGCGACACTTCCCTCACACCCCGCCCCCGCCACAACCGCCCCAAGAGGATCCCCCTCGTTCTCACACACCACCCTACCAACCTCCGGATACAACGCATTATCCTCCGACACTTCCGCCATTTACAATCCGACCCCACCACCCAAGACATTTTTCCATCCCCTCCCCTGTCTGCTTTCCGGAGAGACCACTCTCTACGTGACTCCCTTGTTCGCTCCACACTGCCCTCCAACCCCACCACACCCGGCACCTTCCCCTGCAACCGCAGGAAATGCTACACTTGTCCCCACACCTCCTCCCTCACCCCCATCCCAGGCCCCAAGATGACATTCCACATTAAGCAGAGGTTCACCTGCACATCTGCCAATGTGGTATACTGCATCCACTGTACCCGGTGCGGCTTCCTCTACATTGGGGAAACCAAGCGGAGGCTTGGGGACCGCTTTGCAGAACACCTCCGCTCAGTTCGCAACAAACAACTGCACCTCCCAGTCGCAAACCATTTCCACTCCCCCTCCCATTCTCTTGATGGCATGTCCATCATGGGCCTCCTGCACTGCCACAATGATGCCACCCGAAGGTTGCAGGAACAGCAACTCATATTCCGCCTGGGAACCCTGCAGCCATATGGTATCGATGTGGACTTCACCAGTTTCTAAATCTCCCCTTCCCCTACTGCATCCCTAAACCAGCCCAGTTCATCCCCTCCCCCCACTGCACCACACAACCAGCCCAGCTCTTCCCCCCCACCCACTGCATCCCAAAACCAGTCCAACCTGTCTCTGCCTCCCTAACCGGTTCTTCCTCTCACCCATCCCTTCCTCCCACCCCAAGCCGCACCCCCAGCTACCTACTAACCTCATCCCACCTCCTTGACCTGTCCGTCTTCCCTGGACTGACCTATCCCCTCCCTACCTACACCCTCTCCACCTATCTTCTTTACTCTCCATCTTCGGTCCGCCTCCCCCTCTCTCCCTATTTATTCCAGTTCCCTCCCCCCATCCCCCTCTCTGATGAAGGGTCTAGGCCCGAAACGTCAGCTTTTGTGCTCCTGAGATGCTGCTTGGCCTGCTGTGTTCATCCAGCCTCACATTTTATTATCTTGGAATCTCCAGCATCTGCAGTTCCCATTATCTCTGATATAAACCCAGTATAGGTGGATGTGCAAATTGGAGGGAAGCCTGCAGGTGACTGTGCTGCTCCAATGTAACTGCTACCCTGTCTTATTTGATGGTTGAGGTCATGGTTTTGGAAGGTGCTGTCAAAAGGAGACTGGGTGAGTTGCTGTAATGCACCTAATGGATGGCACACTGCTACAATTGGTCCTCAGGTGATGAGTGGAATGAACACTGCTGTGACAGATATGTTGCCATTCACGTGGGGCGCTGTATCTTGGGTGGTGTCAAGCACGTTGTGTTGTTTGAAGTTGCACCCACCCAGGCAAGTGAGGAGAATTCCATCACTCTTCTGACTTGTACCTTGTAGATAGTGGACAGACTTTCAAGAATCAGGTGAGGAGTTTCTTACTGCAGATCCTGACCTTCATACCTGGTCTTGCAGCCAATGTGTTAACATGGCTGGTCCAAGTCAGTTTCTGTTGTATGGTAACCCCACAATGTTGGTTATGACGTTTAACTAATGGTAATGTCATTTCAAGGGAAGAGAGTGAAAATTCTCTTCTGTGGGAAGATGGTCATTGCTTGCTACTTGCATGGCATGAAATGTTATTTGCTGCACATCCCAAACCCAAACATTGTTCAGGTCTTGCTGCACATATTGTATCTGAGAAGTTGCAAATGCTGCTGCAATAATCAGCAAATGTCCCTACCCCTGGCTTCACGATAGAAGGAAGGCCATTGACAAAATGGCCAAAAATAGTAGGGTCTATGATACTACACTTATGAGGTACTCCTGTAATGTCCTGGGAATGGGATGACTGACTGCCACCAAATTCATTTGCGCCACGACTGACTCCAACTAGTGGAATGCTTTGCCCATCAATTCCCATTGACTCCAGTTCTGTTACGGTTCCTTTACCTTGTAGTCACTCAGATGCTGCCTTGACATCAAAGGGCAGTAACACTCACTTCACTTTTGGAGGTAAGCTGTTTTTCCTTGTGATCAAAGTCTACAATGAGGTCAGCAGCCATAGCGGAATCCACACCGAGAGCCCGCGAACAGGTTATGTTCTGTAAGTGCAGGATTAGTAGCACTGTCAAGGACACCTTCCATCACTTTGCTGATGACCCAGAGTAGAGTAATGGTAATTCACCAGTTTGGATTTGCCCCGCTTTCCAGTACAGGACATACCTGGGCAATTTCCCACATTGTCAGGTAGGTGCCAGTGTTATAGTTATGCTGGACCAACACGTCTAGAGGTGTAGCTGCACTGCAGCAGCTTGTTTAGGAGGCGTAGCTACTTCCAAATTATGTCTTCATTCCTGCTGTTGGTGGAATGTTGTGAGGACCACAGCCTAAGTCGTACGCAGCACCTCCAACTGATTCTTGATGTCACATGGTATGAATTGATTTGCCTGAAGGTCGGCATCAATAATGTTGGTGACTTCCAGAGGAGGCAGAGATGGATTATGTACTTGCCACTTGCCGCTAAAAATGACTGCTGATGCTTCTGTGTCATCTTTTGCACTAATGTGCTGGCTCTCCCATCACTGAGGGTAGAAAAATTTCCGGAGCGCTCTCCTCAACATATTGGTTGTTTAATTCTACCCACCACCACCGATGACTAGATGTGACACTGCCATTGTTTGACTGGAGTGGACAAAGTCATAATTCACACAACACCAAGTTAGAATCCAATATGTTTATTTGAAATCACAAGCTTTTGGAGAGCTGCTCACTTCCTGATGAAAGAGCAGTGCTCCAAAAGCTTATGATTTCACATGAACCTTTGGGTATAATCTGGTGTTATTTGACTTTGACCAAGATGTGGCCGGATTGCAGAACGGAGATCTGATCCATTGGTTGTGCCATCACTTAGTAATCGTTATATATCTATCATATGCTGTAACGCTCTCGCTATATTACACTATCCAAAATACCCCAGGGCAGGTACAACACAGAGCTAAATAAAGAAAGAGCAAAGCTTCCTCTACTCCTTCAAGCTGTAAGTAAAGCCTCCCATTCACTATCTTCCATCAAACATTCCTAGCACAGGATTAGGTACACAGCAAAATAGATCCTCAACATGAAACTGTTGCTATTTCCACAGACGTACAGAGTAATTTCAGCATTTCCTGTACAGTCTGTCTCCAGGTTACAAATGGGTTCCATTCCACAGTACGTTCTTAAGTCAATTTGTGTGCAAAGTGGAACACAATACAGTATTGTATGAAGTATCCATTTGTAATTACGAATATGCATTTGCAGGTCAGATCCTTAAAATTAATAATAATATGGGATCTTGTTCCCATATTCCCCATTCAGAAATCAGGACCCATCTATTTATTTCAGGGTTCTGTTATCTGCTGCATTTTGCTCTTGTTACATCAGCGAATTTGAGATTAGTTGTGAAAAGAGAACAAGAAGAAAAAAAATTCTGATAACAATAGATTAGCTGACATTTCTCAGTCCTGTTTCTGGATCCGTGCTGTCCTACAAATAGCCACTTTGCCAATAAAACCGCAATTGCACATTTTGAATTCATAGTACTTGAAGTGCTTTGAGAGGGTGTGTAGTGAGATAAGGAGGAACTGTACAAAATGCAAATTTTTGATGTTACACCTGACAGTTTTTTGCGTCTCTCCCTTTACCTCGTGATGTCGCCAGGGTCAAATACAGACACAAGGCACACAACAGGATCACAGCCAAGTGATTATGTGCAAAGGCTAACCATTGGAGAGGAAGAAATGTTGGATGTACTGTCGCACTAGCACCTAATCCTCCTAGTATGCAATGACACTGCACATAATCTCTGGCCTGCACATCACAGGATAGTGAACAGAAAAACAGAAGCCTTGGTCCATATCTCTCATATTGGGATGGGAGGTCAAATGCTACCCTAGCTGTCGCTCCAGCTCAGGCCCCTTCACACACAAACCAAACATACGTCCTTGAATAGTTCTCAACAAGACACCAATTGGCTTATAATTGACACAGAAACATGGACAGCCACGCAGCACATAATTTTACATAATTATGTAACCCCTGATTTGCTACGTCCTACTTTAAAAAACTTAGGAGTTTTATAAACTAACCACCAGTTCACTAAAACCAAACACATTGATGCATTTCAGATCAAGGATTCTTCTGCCGCCCCACAGACTAGCTGACAATCAATCTGACTCAAAACCTTTTCTGACCAAACAAATGATAAAACACTTAGCCAGCATCATCCACAGCCCAACTATAATCAAAATAAAAATCCATTAAATGAAGTTTAAAAAAAAACTGCGAGTCTCAAAAATAAAAAGAAAAAGTTGGCACATTTTTTTCCCAAAGTAGCAAGTATAGCTTCCAGTGCATACGACAGCCCAGAACAGCAAATATTAACGCATGTGATTTATAGAAATAGAAAAGAGAGAAATGCACAACACTGGTGAGGTACTGCAATACCTGTGATTCATAATTGAAAACATTCAAAATTAGCTCTAGCATTTAAATGCATAAAAAGAAAACTGCTGTTGGTGTTGAGACACCCAGAAGTGCAGTCATATAAATCTATTTAGAATTAAAAGAAACAAGCAAATATATACAGAAGCGAGTGTCCTGGAGTTTAAAATCAGAATATATTCACCGAAGAATACACCCACGGTTTAATTATTTTACATTAACTATAAAATGAAATAAAAGGGCACAAGGGAACTATTATAAAGAATTTAAGTGTTTCAAAATAAAGAATTTCTTATCATTTAATACAACTAACAACACGTTTCCTACAAGATCCAGAATTACAAATTACACTTTCTTTCCTGACCAGTCACAAAGACATAGTACTGAGGAGCAAGAGTAGGATCTGCTCCACCACTCAACAGCTGAGCTGGCTGTGTCAAAACATCACTTCTATCTATTTTGTTTAGGAACCCAAAGCAAAGTTAAGAGATAATTGGAACTGCAGATGCTGGAGAATCCAAGATAATAAAATGTGAGGCTGGATGAACACAGCAGCCAAGCAGCATCTCAGGAGCACAAAAGCTGACGTTTCGGGCCTAGACCCTTCATCAGAGAGGGGGTTGGGGTGAGGGTTCTGGAATAAATAGGGAGAGAGGGGGAGGCGGACTGAAGATGGCGAGAAAAGAAGATAGGTGGGGAGAGTATAGGTCAGTCCAAGGAAGACGGACATGTCAAGGAGGTGGGATGAGGTTAGTAGGTAGGAAATGGAGGTGCAGCTTGGGGTGGGAGGAAGGGATGGGTGAGGAAGAACAGGTTAGGGAGGCAGAGACGGGTTGGACTGGTTTTGGGATGCAGTGGGTGGAGGGGAAGAGCTGGGCTGGTTGTGTGGTGCAGTGGGGGGTGGGGACGAACTGGGCTGGTTTAGGGATGCAGTGGGGGAAGGGGAGATTTTGAAACTGGTGAAGTCCACATTGATACCATTAGGCTGCAGGGTTCCCAGGCGGAATATGAGTTGCTGTTCCTGCAACCTTTGGGTGGCATCATTGTGGCACTGCAGGAGGCCCATGATGGACATGTCATCTAAAGAATGGGAGGGGGAGTGGAAATGGTTTGCGACTGGGAGGTGCAGTTGTTTGTTGCGAACTGAGCGGAGGTGTTCTGCAAAGCGGTCCCCAAGCCTCCGCTTGGTTTCCCCAATGTAGAGGAAGCCGCACTGGGTACAGTGGATGCAGTATACCACATTGGCAGATGTGCAGGTGAACCTCTGCTTAATGTGGAATGTCATCTTGGGGCCTGGGATAGGGGTGAGGGAGGAGGTGTGGGGGCAAGTGTAGCATTTCCTGCGGTAGCAGGGGAAGGTGCCGGGTGTGGTGGGGTTGGAGGGCAGTGTGGAGCGAACAAGGGAGTCACGGAGAGGGTGGTCTCTCCGGAAAGCAGACAGGGGTGGGGATGGAAAAATGTCTTCGGTTGTGGGGTCGGCTTGTAGATGGCGGAAGTGTCGGAGGATGATGCATTGTATCCGGAGGTTGGTGGGGTGGTGTGTGAGAACGAGGGGGATCCTCTTAGGGCGGTTGTGGCGGGGGCGGGGTGTGAGGGATGTGTTGCGGGAAATGTGGGAGACGCGGTCAAGGGCGTTCTCGATCACTGTGGGGGGAAAGTTGCGGTCCTTGAAGAACTTGGACATCTGGGATGTGCGGGAGTGGAATGTCTTATCGTGGGAGCAGATGCGGCGGAGGCAGAGGAATTGGGAATAGGGGTTGGAATTTTTGCAGGAGGGTGGGTGGGAGGAGGTGTATTCCAGGTAGCTGTGGGAGTCGGTGGGCTTGAAATGGACATCAGTTACAAGCTGGTTGCCTGAGATGGAGACTGAGAGGTCCAGGAAGGTGAGGGATGTGCTGGAGATGGCCCAGGTGAACTGAAGGTTAGGGTGGAAGGTGTTGGTGAAGTGGATGAACTGTTCGAGCTCCTCTGGGGAGCAAGAGGCGGCGCCGATACAGTCATCAATGTACCGGAGGAAGAGGTGGGGTTTGGGGCCTGTGTAGGTGCGGAAGAGGGACTGTTCCACGTAATCTACAAAGAGGCAGGCATAGCTGGGGCCCATGCGGGTGCCCATGGCCACCCACTTAGTCTGTAGGAAGTGGGAGGAGTCAAAAGAGAAGTTGTTGAGGGTGAGGATGAGTTCGGCTAGGCGGATTAGGGTGTCGGTGGAGGAGGACTGGTTGGGCCTGCGGGACAGGAAGAAGCGGAGGGCCTTGAGGCCATCTGCATGCGGAATGCAGGTGTATAGGGACTGGACGTCCATGGTGAAGATGAGGTGTTGGGGGCCAGGGAATTGGAAGTCCTGGAGGAGGTGGAGGGCGTGGGTGGTGTCACGGACGTAGGTAGGGAGATCCTGGACCAAAGGGGAGAAAATGGAGTCCAGGTAGGTGGAGATGAGTTCGGTGGGGCAGGAGCAGGCTGAGACGATGGGTCGACCAGGGCAGGCAGGTTTGTGGATTTTGGGAAGGAGATAGAAACGGGCCGTGCGGGGTTGGGGAACAATGAGGCTGGCGGCTGTGGGTGGGAGGTGCCCTGAGGTGATGAGGTTATGAATGGTGTTGGAGATGATGGTTTGGTGCTCGGGTGTGGGGTATCAAACCCGCAGACAAGGGTGGCGCAGTGGTTGTATGGCGCACTGACCTCTACATCACCGAGGCCAGACACCAACTCTCCGACACCACCTCCTACCGCCCCCTCGATCATGACCCCTATCCCAGGCCCCAAGATGACATTCCACATTAAGCAGAGGTTCACCTGCACATCTGCCAATGTGGTCTACTGCATCCACTGTACCCGGTGTGGCTTTCTCTACATTGGGGAAACCAAGCGGAGGCTTGGGGACCGCTTTGCAGAACACCTCCGCTCAGTTCGCAACAAACAACTGCACCTCCCAGTCGCAAACCATTTCCACTCCCCCTCCCATTCTTTAGATGACATGTCCATCATGGGCCTCCTGCACTGCCACAATGATGCCACCCAATGGTTGCAGGAACAGCAACTCATATTCCGCCTGGGAACCCTGCAGTCTAATGGTATCAATGTGGACTTCACCAGATTCAAAATCTCCCCTTCCCCCACCGCATCCCTAAACCAGCCCAGCTCTTCCCCTCCACCCACTGCATCCCAAAACCAGTCCAACCCGTCTCTGCCTCCCTAACCTGTTCTTCCTCACCCATCCCTTCCTCCCACCCCAAGCTGCACCTCCATTTCCTACCTACTAACCTCATCCCACCTCCTTGGCCTGTCCGTCTTCCTTGGACTGACCTATCCCCTCCCTACCTATCTTCTTTTCTCTCCATCTTCGGTCCGCCTCCCCCTCTCTCCCTATTTATTCCAGAACCCTCACCCCAACCCCCTCTCTGATGAAGGGTCTAGGCCCGAAACGTCAGCTTTTGTGCTCCTGAGATGCTGCTTGGCCTGCTGTGTTCATCCAGCCTCACATTTTATTATCTTAACAAAGCAAAGTTAACTTTGTTTCTCACTCTACAGGTGCTGCCAGACTGCCGAGTTTCCTGGCATTTTCTTGTTTCACGTCAGTCAACTAGTTGACGCTGGTTCCTCTCTGGAATGGAATTTACAAGCAGTCACCCAAGTCAAACTTCCATAGAATGGAAGTTGGCTTCAGAATCTTGTTTCTGAAGCCTTATAAAAGGACTATGTGGAGTATATCTACTTGGCAGAATAATATTGCATCACCACAGCACCAGAATAAACATCAATGCCACAGGTAATAATAGAGGTCTAACAGCTCCACCTTTATAGCATAATATCCTGAACACAACTCTGTTCAATTTTAGCAGATACATTATGTTCCACAACAGCAGCAGTACATATTCTGCCACAACAGTTCTACCTCAGCTGTGGATAATACATCCCTGCAGGAAAAGATACAATGCTGTTATACCAGTCTAACACATGAGTACATCACAAGCAGTTGAATAATACTGCTCCTCAACTTGATTGCTTCGCCAGTGGAGAAACACAACTCCTTTAAGTATCCACCCCATCAGCAAAACAATACCACTCTGTAAAGTGTCCAAGCAGCAGCAGAATAGCACTGATGTCCATCTTAGCAGCATAATGCTGTCCCTACATCCACCTGAGCAGTTGAATACTACTGTTCCTTAATGCATCCATCGCAGAATAGATTTTTAAAATTTGTTCATGGGACATGGGCATCGTTGGCTGGATCAGCACTTATTATCCATCCCAAACTACTCCTTGACTGGGTAGTGGCGAGTTGCTTTGTTGAACCACTGCTTCTTGATATGGCCATCTGGGCAGAATAAAATCACTCAATATGTTCACTTGAGCAGAATTATAGAGGCCTTTTTATCTGTGCAGGTCTGCAGAATATTGTTCCTTAGCTCCTCCACCTGAACAGCAAATTCTACTCCATAGCATGTCCTCCTGGGCAGCAGATCTGTACCACATGTTAACGTGTCCCAACTCAGCAATATAATATGGGGTGCCAATTTAAGGCTTTAGACTGTGATGAGGACAAATTTCTTGTGAAAGTTGCGAGTCTTTGGAACTCCTTGCCACAGAGAGCTGTGGGGAAGAGTCCTTGTGTATATTTATGGCTAAGAGAGACAGATCCTTGATCAGTAATGGAACCAAGTGTTATGGGGAAAAGGGCAGGAAAGTGGAAGTGCGAGTGCTGGAATAGGTTTGAGGGGCTAAACGGCATAGTCATGTTTCTTTTTCGTATGATAACGTTTCTTAATTCATCCTCCTTAGCAACAGAATAATACCATTCTTGAACCTGTCCACATCAACAGCACAATTGCTCAACATCTTCAGCTTAGCTGCAAAACAATGCATGGGGGATTTGGCTAGTTACCCTAGAACCATTAGTGATCAGCAACTCCAGAGTTTTTTGGGGGGTTGTGAAGAAGCATCCTGCCAGTGTGCAAAACATTGCCTGCTTTGCAAAATGAAAACTCGTAGCAGCCACAATCACCCAATGGTTTGCTTTGCAAAATGTCTTCATGAGGAAATTAACCAATCCCCAAGAAGAAGCCACCTTTTGAGAAGATGACGATGAGCTACCTTCTTGAGCTGCTGCGGTACGTGCTTCAGACGGACTCATAATGCCATTAGGGAAGGAATTCCAGAATTTTGACTCTGTGACACTGAAGGAATACCAATATAATTCCAAGTCAGGGCAGTGAGAGGCTTGGAGGGAAATTTGCAAGCGTTGGTGTTCCCACATATCTGCTGCCTTTATCATTTTAGATACAAGTGGTCACGCATTTGGAAGGTGCTGTCTAAAGGTCTTTAGTGAATTTCTGCAGAGCATATTGCAGATTGTATGCGAGTGATTGAAGGTGGATATGGTGCACAATGCTGCTACTGAGCATCAGTGGTGGATGAACAGGATATCTGTGGATATGGTGCCAATCAAGCAAATTGCTTTGTCCTGGGACAATAAGCTTGACTGTTGTTGGGGCTACACCCATCCAGGCAAGTGGGGAGTATTCCATCACACTCCTAACTTGTACCTTGTAAGTGGTGAACAGGCTCTGGGGAGTCTGGAGATGAGTTAGGCGCTGCAATATTCCTCACCTCTGACCTTGCCAACTCTGATTAGTACAACAGAAGGCAATGACAAAAAGAAGGCTTGAATATATCATAAGCAAACACAGATTGCAGGAGAAACACAACAGGTCTGGAAGTAGGGGCGGTATGATGGCTCAGTGGTTAGCACTGCTGGCCTCAACGCCAGGGAACTGGGTTTGATCTCACCCTCAGGTGAATGTGAATGCCTCCCCACGTCTGGGTGGGTTTCCTCCCACAGTCCAAAGATGTGCAGATTAGGGTTTTGGCCATGGGAAACGCAGAGTTACAGGGATTGAGAAGGGGGGGGGGTTCTGGGTGGGATGCTGTTTGCGGGGGGGGGGGGGGGGGCGGTCGTTGCCTACCTGATGGGCTGAATAGCTTACTTTCACATTATTAGGGAATTCTAAGAGTATCTGTGAAAAGTGACCCAGCGTTTTCCCTCTCCAGCAATTTCTGTTTTTCTTTCGTTTCAGATCTCCAGCACCCGCAATTCTGTTACATTTTACTCGAGTATGTTATGTTTACAGTGAGGAAAAGAAATTATACTCCCGAAGCGCCATGTGGACGGACACGTGAAAGATAAAGCGTTCACCAAAAAAAAACCACCGGTTCCAAAACACGAGGCATAACCACGATGCGGCCGGCTCCACGCTGCCATTTCCTTCCCCCTCCCCACCCCCACCCCCACCTCACGGATATGAATACACACACAGTGTGACCACCACCGCCCCCCAACCAAAATATCACACAATGTGCCCTAGCTCCCAGCCGGCACCTACTGACCCTCCCGGGGACCACCCCGACAATATCGCACAATGTACCTAGAGCACCCCCCCCGCCGCTCCCGGGACCTGCTGATCCTCACTACCGGCAATTCCGCCTCCCATCCCCCCCCGTCCACGATGCACCCACCCCCAGATACCTCAGTGCCGGAGAGGCCCCCCCCGGGCTTCCCGGCACCTATTGACCCTCACTACCCGGTATCTCCCCCCCCCACCCCCACGATATCAATGTACCAACCCCCCCCTCCCGGCACCTATTGACCCTCACTACCCGGTATCTCCCCCCCCACCCCCACGATATCAATGTACCAACCCCCCCCTCCCGGCACCTATTGACCCTCACTACCCGGTATCCCCCCCCCCACCCCCACGATATCAATGTACCAACCCCCCCCTCCCGGCACCTATTGACCCTCACTACCCGGTATCCCACCCCCACCCCCACGATATCAATGTACCAACCCCCCCCTCCCGGCACCTATTGACCCTCACTACCCGGTATCTCCCCCCCCACCCCCACGATATCAATGTACCAACCCCCCCCTCCCGGCACCTATTGACCCTCACTACCCGGTATCCCACCCCCACCCCCACGATATCAATGTACCAACCCCCGCCCCTCCCGGCACCTATTGACCCTCACTACCGGGGATCCCCCCCCACCCCCACACTATCAATGTACCAACCCCCCCCCTCCCGGCACCTATTGACCCTCACTACCGGGGATCCCCCCCCA
This sequence comes from Stegostoma tigrinum, assembly GCF_030684315.1. Taxonomy (NCBI): domain Eukaryota; kingdom Metazoa; phylum Chordata; class Chondrichthyes; order Orectolobiformes; family Stegostomatidae; genus Stegostoma; species Stegostoma tigrinum. The sequence goes on along the minus strand of NC_081400.1, from coordinate 2,179,371 downwards.
CCCCCACACTATCAATGTACCAACCCCCCCCCCTCCCGACACCTATTGACCCTCACTACCCGGTATCCCACCCCCCACCCCCACAGTATCAATGTACCAACCCCCCCTCCCGGCACCTATTGACCCTCACTACCCGGTATCTCCCCCCCCCACCCCCACAATATCAATGTACCAACCCCCCCCCTCCCGGCACCTATTGACCCTCACTACCCGGTATCTCCCCCCCCACCCCCACACTATCAATGTACCAACCCCCCCCCTCCCGGCACCTATTGACCCTCACTACCCGGTATCTCCCCCCCCACCCCCACAATATCAATGTACCAACCCCCCCTCCCGGCACCTATTGACCCTCACTACCGGGGATCCCTTCTCCCCACAAATATCAACTTAGCCCATTCCCCCCCCCCAAAAAAAATCAACGTACCCCGTTCCGGGCACCTCTTGACCCTGACTCCCGGGGGCACCCCCCCCCCAACCCCAAGCAATGCGCCCACCCCAACCCCTCCTGCTTCGCTCGCGCCGGGCGACCCCGCGTCCCAGTGACGGTTGGCCTCGCGGGCGGGCTGACGGCTCCTGAAGGATGAAACCTCCTCCGTCTCCTCAGGTAAGGCCACCGGTTTGAAACGCGCCTCCTCACCTCCGATCAACCGGCTTTCACAGCGAAGCGGCGACCGCCATCGCGTGCGAGGCGGAGTGTTCGGCGGCGCGGTGACCGACTAACTGACTTGTGTGTCAGTGTCAATGAGCGAGCGTGAGAGACAGAGAGACACAGTGACCGGCTAGGCCTCGGCTTTTTCCCTCCTCCTCTTCCCGCCCTCAAGCTCCTTACCTACGCTCCGCATCGTCGAGGTGGCGCCTCCATTCTGCTCCCGTTTCCTGTTCGTTTATTTTCTCCCCCCCGCTTCAAACGTACAGATTCAAATGTTCGGACATTAGCTTAAATAAAAGACCTTCTCCCTCCCAAATCTCTCATGTACACACCACCTTCTCCTATTGTGTTCTGCCTTCAAATGACAACAACCTCCCCTCCCCCCACTTTCCTTCCTTCTACCCTCCCCGCCTCCGCCGCTCGCTCCTCCCCTCCCCCACCCTCACCCTCCATCACCGCCGGAGGCCGAACCGGAAATTGCATAATGTACCCGTCCGCGTTGAAACTTTCTTGAAAGATGTGCAGCGGCCATCTTTGATCAAGGCAAGGCTGGTCCATACATCGAGGGTGTCTTCGGGGGTTAGGGAAGGGAAGACGCGAGGCGGTATTTACCAAGCTGTAGCTCCCCTCCCCCCCAACCCCAAAAGACGGAAGTTGAGAGACTATAATCTTATAACTGACTTAGAAATATCCAGACTTTATTTGGCGAGCCGAAGGACTGACTGAGACCGTGACGACGATTGGGGCCCTGTTTCTACCTTATTTTGCCGCCGATCCCTCCCGTAACCGCCCAAGTTATTTTTTTGGGGGTGGTGGGGTGGGGGAGAGAAGGTGGAAGGCAACTATCCGATGTCCTCTGCAATACCACGATCGAACCTGCCTCGACCACGCATAAAGGATTTTTCTGATGAAGGGTCTAGGCCCGAAACGTCATTGTGCTCCTATAACGCTGCTTGGCCTGCTGTGTTCATCCAGCCCCACACTTTGTTAAAATTGTGATCAGAGATAATGGGGACTGCAGATGCTGGAGAATCCAAGATGACAAACTGTGAAGCTGGATGAACACAGCAGGCTCTGATGAAGGGTCTAGGCCCGAAATGTCAGCTCCTGAGCTCCTGCTCGGCCTGCTGTGTTCATTCAGCTTCACACTTTGTCATCTCGTATACCACCACCGCATCTACGGCGGTGGGGGGGGGGGGAGGGGTGGGAGTTTCCTCGCCTTGCTTTTGCTTTTGTAAAAGCAAGTACCCTAGTCCTCAGAGATAATAGGAGCTACAGATGCTGGAGAATCAAAGATAGCAAGTTGTAGAACTTGATGAACACAGCAGGCTAAAGCAGCATCAGAGGAGCAGGAAAGCTGACGTTTCGGACCTAGACCCTCAGAAAAGGGTCTAGACCCGTAACGTCAGCTTTCCTGCTGCTTGGCCTGCTGTGTTTGTCCAGCTCTACACCTTGTTACACTAATCCTCAGTCTGTTGCAAATGGGAACAGGTTTTCCCTATCCAGACTTCATGATTTTCAGAACTATCAAATGTCCTCGTAGCTGTCTTTTTCAAGAAAAAAGTAGTGTTCAATTTTACCTCCAGTATTATTTCATACTACTGAGTATGCACCATTGTAAACCCTTTCCAATTCATTCACATCGTTCCTATCATCTGTTACCCACAGCTGTATGCAGTACTCCAAATGGAGGTCTAACCAACAAGTTAAACCAGCTCATAACCCCCTGCCATATGCTGTCCCTACTTAATTATGCACTATTCTGGGTCTTCATAAATAGCTGTCCCCACCCCCATCATATCTTGCTAATTTAGTAATTACTAAATTTACTTACTAATTTTAGTAATTTATAATGTATACCTACACTTAAGTCTGTTCATCTGCTCTAGTACCCTTTATTTTGTACCGTCTTTCATGTTTATTTTAAAATCACCCCCTTCTGTATTAAGGATCATTTACCACCCATTCATCTGGGGTGTTAACATCCTATCGAAGATCTTCTTTCAAGCTTTGTTGCCCCCCCCTGCATAAACACTAATTAGAAAAATAACAATCCTAATGCTGACTCCATGACAAGACTTCTGCAGCTAAAGACATTAACTATTACCTGATTACTGTAACTGATACAAGAGTGGTGAGGGATAGTAAAGAGTTATTTATGGAATCACACAAGATCAATAAATTAAATATTTCTAATTTATGTAACTTTATAAACTGCATTGTTTCAAAAACCCAAAGTGTACAGTGATTAAGATACAGTTTAACAGATTGATGGAAAATATAGATAGGGTAAACAAAATTCCAGACCACAAGGAAGTTTCAATCCTTGTTTGTTTTACAACGATGAGATGCTGTTGTCTAAAGCGATGGTTGTCCATTGATCATGTGACCTTGGGTCTTTTGTATAAAAGACAAAGAATTTGGAAGTCTTGACTTTTACCCTAAAAAGGATGAGGCAAGGGGCAAGAGAGTGTGATGTTATTTTTCAGGCTCGAGTTGCTGTTGGCTCCTACAGATCTTTTGCTAGGGGGAATTTCCTTAAATATTTTGTGCTGTTCAGTCTATAAAAATTTTCCTTCTTACTACTTTCAAAAAAGGAACAATTTGTATTGCACAGCTCAACAAAATGCCACCCTTTTGCAACTTGAAAACACAGCCACAGCAGTTCAGCTTCCATTTCAGTTTGTACACACAAGACAGCAGAAGTGGGCTATTCAGCCTGATGGGTCTGGTCTACCATTCAGTGAATTAGCTAAACAGATAGTGGATTCATTGGTACAGGGCCTGAGTGAGGCTGCACCTAGAATGTTTATTTGCTTTTGGTCTCCTTTTGAGAAAGGATGCTCATGCTCAAGGGAGTTCAAAGGCGAATGTACTATAGTGGTGCTAACAGATGACAAAGAGAGAAGGTAAGTGATGAGAATGAGATTCTGAAGAGGGATAGATACATTAGACAAAGTGAGCAAAAAAGTGCTAGAAGAAAGGAATAGCATGTGAAAATATCAGATTATGCACTGACAGGAAAGGAGGAGTGAATACTTGTTAAATGGAGAAACATTTCTGAAAGCTTCAGAAAGATGTTTGGGGGTGGGGGGGGGTTCCATGTGCATGAATCCCAAAACCTAGCATCCAAGTTCAGTGGGTGATAGGGAAGGCAAGTGGAATGTTGGCCTTTATTGCAAAACGGAATGGAGTGATAAACTAGAGTGGGGGTTTTGCTAAACCTACAAAGGCACAAGTCAAGACCATAGCTCAAATACTGAACAGTTTTGGATCCTTTATCCAAGGAAAGATATGCTAGCATTGGAGACAATCCAGAGAAGATTCACTAGGATGATACCAGGTACAGAAGGACTTTAAATGAAGACAGGTTAAGTAGTTTGGACTTGTACTATTTGGAACACAGAAGAATGACAGGTGACTTTATTGAAGCATTAAAAGATTTAGGAGATTTAACACAGTAAATGCAGAAAGGTCGTTTCCCTTTTAGGGAAGTCTAGGAACAGAGTGAAGGGTTGCACATGTAAAAACAGATAATGAGGAGTGAGCATGCCAACTGGATACAAAATGGCTTAATGGCAAGAGACAGTGGCTGTGGAGGGTTGTTTTTCCAGACTGGAGGTCTGAACAGCCATGCGTCACAGGGATCAATGCTGGGTCTGCTTATGAGACTATAGAAGGTATGGTTATATAGTGAAGAATGTTACTTAAGATTATTATTTAAGATTACAGCAATCTTGTTTGACTGAATGGGCTGAGGAGCAGCAGATGGAGTTTAACTTTGACAAATGCAAGCTATTGTATTTCAGTAAAACAAACAAGAATGGGACTTACAGTTAATGGATAGTCTGAACTGCAGATGCTGGAGTCATAACTTTTTCCTGAAGTGTCTGATCCAAAATGGCAGCTTTCCTGCTTGGCCTGATGTGTTCTTCTAGCTCAATGCTTGTCTTTTAACAATTAACGGTCAGTCTGCAGGAGTATTATAGAATAGAGACCCCTAGGGGTTGAGGTACATAATTCTTTGATATTTGCATTATACATAGGCAGGTGGTTAGGGCAGTGTTTGGCATCCTTATCTTTATTGTTCAGACTGTTAAGTATGGGAATGGGACATAGTGTTGAGCCTGTACAGGATGTTGGTGAGGCCTCTTTTGGAGCACTATGTCCAGTACAGGTTGCCCTGTTATCAAGGTGGAGAGGGTTCAGAAAATATTTAATCAGGATGTCACTGCAATGGAAGGTTTGCATTATAGGGAGATTGGAACATTTTTTCCACTGGAGCAATTTGGAGGGGGTGACCTTAGATGTTCAAGATTGGGAGGGGTCTAGACAAGGTGAATGGCTGATAGCTTTTCCCTAGGGTTGGGGGGAACATTTTTAATGAGATGATGTTTTAAAAATAGGACATGGGGAGTTTTATTTTTAAAATCAGCGGTTCACATGGAATGAACCTAGAGGAAAATGGTCAATATGGGTAAAGTTACTTTATAAACATTGAAATTACATGAATAGGAAAGGTTGAGCACCATGGGCCAAGCACAAGCAGGTGGAACTGGTTTAATTTAGAATTATGGTCAGCACAGAATGGTTGGCTCAAAGGGTCTGTTTCCATGCTGTCTGTCTTGAGGGTAATGAATCGGGAATTCAGAATTCTTCATTGCAGAGAGCTATCAAGGCTGGGTTGATAAATACATTTAAGTCTCTCAGCCTTGAAAAAAAAAATCAGTAAGAGATTCACATAGGAATCAGGGTAGGGGTGCATGCCCAGGAAAGTGGAGTATTGTTGGTCAGTCATTACTTCAGTCTAGGCCCAATACAATCAGCTTTCCTGCTGTGTTCATCCAGCTCTAAGCCTTATTTCATTCAAGACTGCTCAGTTACTCAGCCTGAATGACTATTCTTATAATGATAGGCCCTTTCATGAAAGGGCCTAGGTGTATTTCATCCTAAAGTCTTAAAAAGGGTCCCTCATGAAAGGATGAATTCATTGGGGGTAGTTTTCCAAACTACCCCTCAATTCAGGGAAAGGCTTCAAGGAAAAGATATAATCTGTTCAATTCAAGGAGGCAGAATACAGGGAACTCTAGACCATTTGATTTAAGATTTGTCATAGAATGTGATAACTGCATTCTTAAAAATTGGAAGGTGTCAGAATGGTCTTTTCAAAGCCCAAGCAGGTTGAACCAATTTATTCAAAGAAGCAACACAGTAGATAAAAGGGGTGATTTGCATTCTAGACAGCTTTTGAACAAACATCAAAAGTTATCACAGCAAAGACTTATGTACTATGGGGGTAAAGTATTAGAATGGATAGAATTGGCAAGAAGAAAGTGTACATGAATAGATCATTATCTGATTGGCAGAATGTAATGAGTGGAGTCAATAACTTGGAGGGGATGAAGACTGTCTATGAATTCAGATACTGTGATAAGTAGGATAATATAGGCAAAAATCTGGAAGGGGAATATAAATGTAGAGATATGAAGTTGTTCACCTTAGCAGTGAGAATTAAAATTAGACAAATAACTAGAATTCCAACATGCAGACAGATTTAGGTCTGGAGCATGAGTCACCAAATCATGTAGGTACAGCACAATCAAGGCAGTTATTGGGATACTAATCTGTTAGGAGAATGGAACATGAAAAGAAGTTATAGCTGCAAAACCATATAATGTATACAGCTTTGATCTTTTAAAGAGAGGAGATTCATCCACAGCATTTCAGAGCTTTGCTAGATTTAGTGAGCAAGTGGCCATATATTAGTTCCAGCCAAATTAAGGGGTCACCTTTTGAGGGTGACAACTTTAGAATACAACCTCAGGAGGCAGTGGAATTGATTATTAGATCAGCACAGAACAGTGTTGATAGACAGGGAAATAAGGGTTTTCACAGCACAGCGGCTAGCACTGCAGCCTCACAGCACCAGGGACCCAGGTTTGATTCCAGCTTCAGGCAACTGTCTGTTTTGAGTTTGCCCATTCTCCCCAGGTCTGCATGGGTTCTCTCTCCAGGTGCTCCAGTTTCCTCCCACAGTCCAAAGATATGCAGGCTAGGTGGATTAGCTATGCTAAATTAGCCATGATATTCAGGGGAGAGCTACAGGGGGATGGGTCTGGGTGGGATGCTCCAAGGGGCAGTGTGGGTTTGTTGGGCCAAAAAGGACCTGTTTCCACACTGTAGGGAAACAAATCTAAAAACAGATGGAAGCTTGGAATTCAAAAGCAAGTCAGCTATGATCTTACTGAATGGATGAAGAGGTTGTCAAGCTTCTAAAATGACAGACTTGCTTTTGTTTACTACATTTATAGAACCATTAAAACCTCTACAGATAGAGTTGAAGCTCTGGTTTTGTTTTTAAAAACCCACAATCCACAGACAAAGTTAAAAGAAAGAACAATATTCTAACACTTCTACAGTTACACAGAAGGACTTAAGATCCAAATGAAAAGCAGATATCCTCACCATCAACACATTCATTCCTTCCAGAACCAACTCCCTCCTGAATCTCCAGTCCAAAGCAAACTTTTTACTGTTTGTTTTTCCCCCCCTCCCAACAAGAGCACCACTATCACAACAGATCAATAACTACCTGCAAAGAAACCAACTTCTACTAACAGGTATGCTGCCATTCTATATTTATGTAACAAGGTCATGACTTTGTCAGCTAAGATGATGGCTTAAAAGCCCAATCAGCTGCCTCCCACTTTATAAACTTCCAGTCAAAGTTCTCAGGCCATTATTGCACTGCAATTTAACAATGTGTGTATTGCAACCAGCCAATTGGATGGCAATCCCCATGCTATCAAAAAAAGAAATACATGCTACAAAAGTGAGAATGATCCAACGCAGAAGTAGGCCATTAACCCACTGTTTGTGCCCGAGTAATCCAAGTAATTCCACTCCTCTGCTCTTTCCCTGTAGTTTTCCTTTCAAATATTTATCCAGTTTTCTTTTAAATGTTAGTCTTGAATTTTATTCCGACACTCTTCCAAGCTGTTCACTTCAGATCAACAATTCACTGAATAAAATAGTATGTTTCATCTCTCCTCTGGTTCTTTTTCCCACCATTTCTAACATTTCTGCCAGTGTAAACCATCTTTTCCCTTTTACATGAACAGGCACTTAATGATTTTGAACACCTTCAACAAGTCCTTTTCACCATCTTCTGCCCAGAGGAGGGCAATCCCAGATATTCAATTGTCTTCCAAGAGGGAGATATCACCAATGCCTCTGGTATATTGTAAATATCTGAAATTTCAGTATTGCTAATAGAGACATGGTTATGCTATTATGCTTCAGCACAAAGTTCCAGAGCAGCAAATGAGTGATTTAAAAGAAAGACATGCATCTGTGTGGGTAGCACCTTCCTCAATGTCAGAACATCGCAAAGCACTGTACAGCTCATTCAGCACTTTAGAAATGTAAGTCATTCTTCTCAGAAAGTAATGTCCTCCAACACACCTTAAATTATGAGACGTAAGACCTGAACCCAGATCTCTGGCCCAGAGACAGGGACATTATCACTGTACTACAGGTGCCTTCCACATCAGTTACATACTCAGTGCAATCTCCTTGTTGACATGTCTATTTAGATAGAAAATAAAGATGAGATAAAGTCGTGCCATTAGTGGCAATGTCACTAGACTAGCAATCCAGAACTGCAGGCTAGTGTTCTGGGGACAGAGGTTCACATTCCAACACAGCAGATGACAAAATTTGAATTTAATAAAAATCTAGGATTAAAAAATGGTCTAATGGTTTATACAATAAACCCATCTGCTTCACTAACACCCATTATAGAAAGGAATATACTATCCTTACCTGGTCTGTCCTTTATGTGACTCCAAATCCCCAGGAAATTAGAGCTGGCCAATAAATTCTGCTTCCTACAGTGTTGCCCACATCCCATGCATAATAAAATGAAACCAGCTTGCACTGATCATCGCTGGTTCAGGAAGACATTCCTCTCAGGTGTATCACTAATAATTCTCAAGTTTGCTCTCTCGAGATCAAAAAATAAATCCAATATATTTCTGAAAGTATCTATCAAATAGTATTGCCCTTCGTGCTAGCGTTGATAGGAAGAAATCTGAGGCTACCATGTGCTGTTTGATCACATGAACATTCACCAGGTTCTAAACTAGGGCAAAAGTATTTTCCATTCTGCCTCTTTCATTTGTTCTCAGGGGATGAGCAAAGGTCCATTCATTGCTTATCCCTAGTTGCCTATGGAGGAAGTGATGAGGGAGCTTCACTGCAGTCCACATAGTGGTGCTGATCCAAAGCAGTTAGGTAGGGCAGGAAGTTCTAGGATTGCCGTTGAAGCAACCACCCACATATGTTCATGTTAAGGTGGTCTGAGACTTAATGATAGTGTTACTACGACATTTCTGCTCACCCTTTGAAAATGGTTGAGGTCACATTTAAAGCAGGCTTGTGAGGGCTTTTTAAGTAAGCTTGCTTTTACTGCATTGCATCATATAAATTGCATCCTACACACTGCAGCCACAATGCACTGGTGATAGAGGAGGACAGTATATAAAAGGGCAATCAATGAAACTGCCTGGATCTTCTTGGTGAACATCTTAGAAAAGCCACCATTCCTTTTAGTTTATTTCATTCAGTAGGGTGTGGCTTGGTCAACCACGTCAGAGGGCAGTAAGAGAGGGTAAGATGAAGTTGAGTGGCAGGAGGCTTCTGTGGGTATAGACCAGTTGGACCAACTGGCCTGTTCCTGGTCCTACATTTTTTCTAACTCTATGCAGTACGCAACCATATTGGTGCAAGAACTGGAGTCACGCGTAAACCCAGAATAGTTTCGATTCCTTGTCATCTACTTGGATTCTTAATAATAATCTTAACATTTTCATGGTCAGTCTTATTGATTTGATGTTTTTATTCCTATATTTAAGAAGAGAAGCTAAACTTAAATTTCAAGCTGTAATGGTAGAATTTAAACTCACATGATCAGTGTTAGTTTTTTTGGGTGAAGCCATCATAGGGTGTAAGGCAAAGGTAGATAAAGGGAGTTATGATACAGCTATTTTTGGGGAGGGAGGATCAGACTTCCACTTGTATGGAGGAAGAATTTCAGATTTCATTGACCGACAGCTTCATTCTAATATTACATCCCCTGTTATTGATCCGAACACGACAGAAAATTGTTTCTTCAGCTCTACAGGATAAAATAGTTTTAACTTGATTAAAAAAAACCTTGCTGTTAACCGTCAAGAAGGATTTATCGCCTTTGGAGGTGATGCAACATTGATACCTCAGGGGTGAAGGGGCTCAGTTAAAACATGAAGCTCCAGAAACTTCGGTATTCCTTTCAATTTAGAAATTGAATGCATGTTCAAAATGGTAGTGGGGGCCCTTCTTCATTTTGCATTACCACATTCAACCACTAGAGGACCGATCCGATGGTTGTATGACGTGCCTACAAATTACAGCCCTCTTTCTACCTCGTCGTACTGAATAGTCCCCATCTATGTCCGACTCATAATAGACTCACAAAAAGTCACTTTGTGGGAGGTTATTAAACAAATCTTGACACTGAGGCACATCAGGGGCTATTAGGCCAGATGTCCAAAGTTTGGTCGCAGAAGTAGTTGTTTAAGGAGTGACATAAGGGAGGAGAGATAAAAAAAATTTGGTTTGGGAATTCCAAATCTAGGGCCAAGGCAGCAGAAGGCACAACCACCTTTGTTGGGTTAATTAAAGTCGAAGGCGGTTAAGAAGCCAGAATTGGAGATTTAGACCTGGAAGAAGTTTCAGAGACAGAGAGGGCTGACACCATACAGGTGTTTGAAAATAAGGATGAGAAATTCATATTTGTGATGTTCTTGAACCTGGAGCAAATGCAAGTGATACAGGAGTGGTAAATGAAAAAGACTTGGAGCAAATTGGGATACAATTTGTTGGATGAGTTTAGTTTTATGTAAATAGAAATGGATAATGAAAGATTTCAATCACAGGCAATCTGGCAATGATGAATCAGCTTTTAATAGTGCATCAGAGATTGAGAAGATGCGTAAAATAAAATTTCGTGTGCCCAAATTTGTGATTTCCCAAGCAACCTACTTTGTAAGTCTCAGGTTCAAACCCACCTCCACAAGCTGGATTTCACAAGTGTGCTTGATGTTCCAGTGCTGATTAGTGAGAGCTCCAATGATGTCCATGAGAAAGCTAAGCTGTGACAGCAAGACCAGGCTTTAGTATACTGTCTCCAACATACGCTATGCCAGGATCTCAACTGTAGGTAAATCCCCATTAGTCCGAAGAAAGCTAAAAGCAGTAAACAAAAAAAATGAAAGAACTGCAGATACTGGAAATCAGAAACAAAAATAGAAATTGTTAGGAAAACTCAGGAGCTCTGGCAGTATCTGTAGAGAGAAAACAGAGTTAACATTTCGGGTTCACTGATCTTTCTTCAGAATTGATTTTTGCTTGGAAAAAGTTGGCGAAGATGGAGTAAGGGGGGAGGGGGAAGGAGTAAACAAAAAATGGAGATGGAGCCCAGAAGAGAGAGAGAGAGAAAGACATTTGGGCAGACAAAGGAATGGAGTAAAGTTCAGCCTGGGAGAATCAATGACTGCTAATGGGGACCATCAGTTGCCGACAATGGGTTGTAGCCCACATGTTGACAAAGTCTGGTGTGTGGGGTTCGGGGAAAGACATGGGAGAAGGCTGTAAAGTTATTGAAGTTGACATTGAGTCCCAAAGACTGCAGAATCCCCTATTGGAAAATGGGATGCTGTTCTTCTAGCTTGCACTCAGCTTCAGAAGACACTGGTGAGATGAAATGGCAGGCAACAGGAAGTTCACGTTCCTTTTCACAGACAGAACATAGGTGTTCTGCAAAGCAGGCACCCAGTCTAAATTTTGTCTTCCAAATGTAGAGGTCACATTGTGAGCACTGAATACAGTAGACTATATTAAGTGAAGTGCAGGTACCTGGAAGATAATGTTTGGGGCCTTGGATAGTGAGGAAAGAAGAAGTAGGAAAGGTAGGTCTTACAGGCAATCTTTAGTTACATGGAAAGGTGCTGTAGGGGTGTGGGGAGGTGTTGGGAGTGGAGCAGGAGACGACTAGGGTGACCCAGGGGATTGGCCCAAGTGGAAGGCTGACAAGGGAGTGGAGGGGATATTTGTGTCTAGTGGTAGCATCTCACTGGAAGTGGCAGAAATGATGGTTAATCATCCTTTGGATGTTGATGTTGTGGGGTTGAATACAAATGCACCCTATTGCCACATGCAAGGGAAGAGAAAGAGTGACGACAAAGTACGGGAGATGGGTCAGATATCAGTCAACCATAGTGTTGGGGAATCCTGGACTCAGGAGGAAGGTGGATATTTCAGGGACTCCCTTGTAGAAGCTGCATCATCAGAACAAATGCAAGGGAAAATGGACTAGAGTCTTTGCTGGAAGCAGGGTGTGAGGATGTGTAATCAGTGGGTTTGTAATGGATTGTAGGCTAAAAGCAGATCTGTACAAATTCTGAAGAGTTTTCCATTAGCTCCGAATTTAAGGATTAGAAACCTTTGTCCTGGATTTGCTCAGCAGGTTTTTAAAGGAATTTGATGGCTTAGTTTTTTTTTAGAAGGAATAAAAGCTGACTCCAAGCAACCTGCCTTTGTAATTTAACACTTGCAGCACCGGATTCATTTTGCATCCTTCCCATCTATTCCTGAGTTATTAAGTACAATATTGAACAGTACTCTGATGGTATTCTTTTTAGATTCCAGTCCCCTTGAGTTATAACAGTTTCATGTTCTTGGTGGGAATAAATAGGCAGACACTCCATTTAGGTTCTAAAGCCTTTAATGAATATCCTTCGATATGATGACCCCTTAGCTTGAAGTCCAAGGCACTTTGTACAGTGAACAGTTTTAAACCATTGATTAGACCTTGTCTGATATTGGCTACAACAACACTGCACACATGACCAAAACAAAGCCAAGAACCAGATGGGGATGGAAAGTGAATGACTAAACAATGTATTAGATGACTGCAATCATTGTCAACAAATCTCAACTTACACCTATGTGCACATTTCTAGTCTGGTGGTGGGAAAAGAGGTTGGAGAAACTAGAAAACAAATTATTTCCAGCTCAGCAACATCTCTGCACCCACATTCTTGTCAACTTATATAATCTACTACTGCAGACTGATAGCCGTTTTTAGTGTGCAACACTCGGCCCCATTATCCCAAACTGGTAGCCATTACACTTTACATGAATTGATCTCAATTTTACTGGTTGATAGCCATTTATAGAATAGATCATTTGATTCAATTGACCCAAATTTGCAGCCCAGTGTGGTACTGAAATATATAGAGCAGGAACGATCCAGTTTCAATTATTAATCTGTAATAAGTTAGTTGAACCTGAGTAGGACAACAACAGGGCACAACCATTGTTCTTGATATCTCTGGGAGTATAGCAGGAGAAAAGCAGAGTTCCCCCAACTGAGTACTACCTCTTTTTCATTGTCCCTTTTTGTACAAATCATGTAAGTAGGATGAAGATTGAACTCAGCCATGACCCTTCTCATGGTGAATGTGGAACCCATGAAATGTTTCCAAAGCAAGAATTATCTTCTTCAATGTAGAATATGAGTGTGAAAATATTGACCTCCATGCTGCAAACAAAGTATTGTAAACAGCCTACAAAGGGTACTAAAAGAGTATCCCCTTTTTTGACTTGAACATTCTGATAAAATTCAATCTACGTACATGGAGGATAAACACCAGCATAAACTATTTCAGTGTTATAAAATTCAACATGACATAAAGGGACACTTTGGCTCCCAGACACTATTAGGAACTAGATTGTAAACCAGGAGTTCGTTGATTACAAATGAGATCGATGAAACTGATTGTTTAATTCCACGGCAACCCACATTATCCTGTCCTAAACAGACAATCGGTTGACTACACAGGTTTTGAAGGGGCTCATTAGTTAACTGGAACCAGAGCTTTTATTATGTCAAAACATAACCCAGTCACCAGGTTTGGAAACATAATCTCCAATTTTCAACTTCCTTCCCACTGTGCTGAATTTCAGTGGGGTATGCACTTAAGATTGGTTCCCAACCTCTACTCCCTCACCTAATTGGCTGTTCTCCACATAAGCATTGTCATGAGTGGAGGCAGAATGTTCGACCGAAATGAGCATCACAAACCCAAGTCTAGTCATTCGATATCCACACGTACCCATGGTCCTTTGGCATAATGTAGTGATCAAAGGCGGCAAGCCTTGTTGTTTAAATTCCTCCTCAGTCTGGGGGTCCTGAGGCCAACTGTGACACTTCTGTCATTGCTCCAATGAAATTAAGCTAATTCATTACAGATCAAGCTAGAAACTGGGATCCATTCTGACTCAGTATTGCACTGGGGAGGCTGTCTGGATTCAGATATCAGGAGAGTTCTGTGCCTTGGTTTTGTCTTAATATAAATGAGTGGCATATATATGATATATATTGTTGCCGGTCAAATAGCAGGAAGCAAGTTATACAGACACCCTTAATAATCTGTAGCAAGTAGTTCAAATTAAATCATCTCTGGATAATAGAAGAATGCAATTTATTGTGAAAGCAAAATATTGCAGATGCTGGAAATGAGAAATAAAAAGAAATGCTGGAAATACTCAGATGGTCTGGCAGCCTCTGTGGAGAAGGAAAAATAGTTAAAATTTTGGTTTAAAATTTCTTCTTCAGAGTGATATTTTTATTCTGTTTTTTAATCAATCTGACTTAGAAGAGATGATCCCAAACTTTAACCAAAGTACGTTTTAAAATACTTGTAAATTTACCATACAGATAAAAAAGTTAAAAAAAACTATGAGTCTGACCAAGGTAAGGGTATTTGGATATTGCAAACATCTTTCCAGACAGTTTACAGAAGGATAATTCTAGCTTTAAGCCGTGCAAATCTAAACAAGTCATTGTTATATAGTCCGCTATAGATTGTTACCTGATTTCCTCTGTGCTGTAGTCATAGTTTGTCACTGCCTTTAACATTACTCTGCTTCCCAGGTCTGTATCCTTCTTCCTTTGCATGTCATTGGCCTCCTTCATTCATTTGGGATGAAACTGAGCACAGGCAGGGATGTGAAACAGGATGGGTTGCATACCCAATCCAATATACCCCACATCCAGCTATTGATTCTGCTTCAGTCAATAGTACTGGACTGAATATCAGGAGGAATATTTACAGGACACCTCCAAATAGGTCTCATTGTTCCTCCCAAACACCAGATCTCCTTTCCCATTCTTCCATCCTTCATGTAGATGAAATCCAGTCTCACCACATTGTCTCCTATTTCTCATCCTTTCCCCAGCATCTCAAATCATATCCTTGCCCATGACCATCCTTCCTGCTTTATCTTTCAACTAACATTTCTACCCATTTTCATCACTTTTCTTCAGATTTCATTTCCCTCTTTCACTCTCCATTTCCCTCTTTGAGCCTATTGTCTCTCTGAGACTTGTACCTGACTACCTTCCTTCACACGTCTCTCTCTTAGCTGGGACAGGATAAATAGTTACTCTCTTATCTCTGTAGTCTCTGCCATAAATAAGCCTGATTTTAACTCTGAAGTTTTAAATTTATAGCAACAGCTGTTGCCAGTATTTATCAAACTAATGATGTTGGTGCTAGTATATTCTCTCCTGTCCTGTTAAAGTCCCAAATTGACGCCCACCATAAGTCTTCCCGTGCCCTGCATCTGTCCTGAGTTGAGATCCAGGCTCGAATCCACCACCTCCAAATCTAATTAATTCCCCCACAGGACATCAAATGGGTCAGCTTCCTCCCCTGCCCTCAGTTCTTTCTCTGAAAACCAAACTTGGTGTCCAGAAGGCTACTTCACTGCTATAGTTTCCCTACTAAATGTTGCATCTTGAGCCTTGCTGGGTTGCCTACACAATGTCCTCTGTCCCAACTCCCAGCCGGAGGTCAGAGGCATGATCTATGAAAGGTATGATCAAGAAAGGAGCAGGAGGAAATATATCCGGTAACTGGGTCAAGTCCGCAAATACTAGACAATTCAGACTGCCACTAATATTTCCATTTGTCAAAAACCAGTCTCACGTGCCCTTGGTAAGGTGGACAATGTACTCGATACCAGCTTTCTCCTATCAATCCAGCATCTTCCACAAATAAGAGATTGATACAGAATAAGAGGCCATTAGTTCCATTGTGCTTGTGATAGAGCTTTGAAAGTTTAAATAGTTCCTCATCATTTTCACCTTTGCCTAAAGAGCATCCCATCAAAAGTTCAACTGGAAGAAAAGGTGTAAAGAGGGATGGGAGGAAGTGTGGGGGCAGGAACTAGTGATCATGGGAGATATGTTTTATATTTTACATGGCCTCAGAAATGGTGTGGGTTGGAGGAAGGAGCAGCTGATCTTTCCATTCATCCTTACCGTCCAGTGGATGAGCCACCTCAGGAGGTAAGCTAAGTGCAAAAATGAAGTTAAAGAACAGATTCCATTGTAATGCCTTCTGGAGTAAACATATAAACAAGGAACAAGAGTAGGCCACTCGGTTCTTTAGACCTGCTTCATGATTCAAAAGATCATGGCTAATCTGATTTTAACCTCAACTCCACATTCCAGCATACCCCCGATAATTTTACATCCCCATGTTAATCAAGAATCTATCTACCTCGGTTTTAAAATTGTTTAAAGATTCTGTATCTACTGCCTTTTGAGGAAGGGAATTCTTAAGACACTGACAACCCTCTAAGAGAAAAAAAATCTTCACCTCTGTTTTAAATGAATGATCCATACCTTTAAATGATGACCTCTAGTTCTAGATTTCCCACAAGAGGAAATATCCTTTATATATCCACCCAGTAAAGTCACCTCAGGATTGTCTGTGTTTCAATCAAGTCACCTCTGACTCTTCTAAATTCCAGAGGATACAGGCTGAGACTGTCTAGCCTCTCCTCATAAAGCAATCTGTTCATTCCAGGTATTAATCTAGTAATCCTTCACTGAATTGGTTCCAACACATTAACATCTTTCCAAAACTGACCAGTACTACACAAGTACTACATATACCAACTCACCAATGCCCTATATAACTGAAGCAGAACTTCCATACTCTTGCTTTTAACTCCCCTCCAATAAAACATAACATTTTGATGGATTTTGTTTTACTTCTTGTATCTGCATAAATGTCCTTCTTAGATTTGGATGTGAAAGTAGGAAGTATGGTTAGTAAATTTGCAGATTACACCAAAATTGGTGGTGTAGTGGACAGTGAAGAAGGTTATATCAATACAATGAACTTTGATTAGATGGGTCAGTGGCCTGAGGAGTGGCAGATGGAGTCTAATTTAGATAAATATGATATGTTGCATTCTGTTAAGACAAATTAGAGCAGGATTTATACAACTAATGATCGGACCCTGGGCAATATTGCCAAACAAGGGGACCTAGAGTGCAGGTGCATAGTTCCTTGAAAGTGGAGTCACAGGTAGACAGGGTGGTGAGGAAGGTTTTTGGCGTACTTGCCTTCATTCATCTGTGAATTGAGTACAGGAATTGGGACATCGTATTGTCATCGTACTGTTTAGAACATTGATTAGAACAATTTTAGAATACTGCATTCAATTCTGGTCTCCCTGCTGTAGGAAAGATGCTGTTAAACTTGCAAGAGTTCAGAAAATATTTACAGTGATGTTGCCAGGATTGGAGGGTTTCAGCTAGAGAAAGAGGCTGAATAGGCTGGGACTATTTTCCCCTGGAGCATTTGAGGCTGAGGTGTGACCTTAGAGAGGTTTATAAAATCATGAGGTACATGATTGGTACAAGGTTGAATAGCCGTTCTTGGGGTCGGGAAGTCCAAAACTAGAGGCCATAGGTTTAATTTGAGAGGAGAAAGATTAAAAAGGGACCTAAGGGGTAACTTTTTCATACAGAGGGTAGTGCGTGTATGGAACAAGCTGCCAGAGGAAGTGGTGGAGGCTGGTGCAATTACAACATTTAAAAGGCATCTGGATGGGTACATGAATAGAAAGGGTTTAGAGAGATATGGGCCAAATGATGGCAAGTGGGACTAGATCAGTTTAGGATATCTGGTAGGCATGAATGAGTTGGACCAAAGGGCCTGTTTCAATGCTGTGTAACTCATGATTAGGATACCTCAGATTCCCAGCATCTCAGAGCTCTGTACACTCACCTTTTAGATACTATACTTCTGTTTATTCTCTCTGTTATAATGGATAATTTCATATGTTCCCACATTATACTCCATTTACCATATCTTTGCCAAATCACTGAACACATCTGTACCCCTTTTTTAGACTCTTTATGTCCTCTTCACAACTTAAGTCCCTCTGTCTTTTGCCATCTGGAGTCACACATGAAGGATGGGGTATGGCTCAGAGTTTAAGAGGTAATTAATGCCTTTGGATCCTGTATTCTACACCCCACCCCTCGTCTTCACCCACTCCTAGAGAGAGGAGAGGAAATGCAACTAGAGGGCACTTCAAAACAAAAGGATGCACCACACCGTTGGCCACTCTGGTTGAAGCTAATTTTTCATACAATGAGAGTCTGTTGCCAACCTAGATAGTTTAACAGTTGTATAATACTGAAGCAAATCCATCATCGTTATACTGATATAAAATGCATACAGATACTGATAAATAGTCCCTTTTGGGGTTTCAACATTCTTCTCCAAGTTAGTAAGGTCAACGTTTCATTGTGTCTTTTTGAGAAAAGAATGAGGAATCGCAAAGGCAAGGTGCGACCACATTTTTTTTACGCTCAGGATTGACCTGTTTCTGTGCTGTAAATTCTATGTAATTTCTAAGTAGTAGTCTTTCTTCTTTAAAAAAAATTGAAAGGGTCATGTCTCCCTTTACCCGATACACGCATACAGTGCAGGGACACCACTCATTATTCAACACGTCCATTCCGCCCTACAGATCGGCAGACAAGAATTTTGCATAAAATCAAACTTTCTGTTATCATTGCATTGCTGGGGAAACAGAAGGATCATTTTGGCTGGTTTTCAAACAAAAAGCCAAATTGACCTTGACTTGAAAGGCCCTAAGAAATGTCAAGTACTTTCTTCCTCTCCCTGTTGCTCCTGCTGTGGTTGTAATTTCCTCATCAGGAATCACTCCTGTTTTGTTTGGTTGTATCTGGACGAGCCAACCAGTTACATCCATTTTGTTGCTTTATTTTTTTGGTTGACTTTTGGCTCTGGGACACCAGGCAGAGCTGTTCACCTAGCAAAGGAGGTCAGCTGTGGGATTTGTAATATCTACTTTCACCGGTGTCCTGGAGCACTGGTCAGCCTGGATCATGGGCTCAAATCCTGTAGTGGGGCAGGAAGCCACAGGTCTTATGTGTGACCAGCCAGACAAGCTGGTGCCAAGCTTAAAGCAGGCAGGGAAATGCTGATGGCTACACCCAGCAGTGAAGGGGCTCGTGTTGTGCTTATTTTGTTTTTTGTTTATATATGTATTTCTTCCCTTTATAAAAGCAATCACGGTTTTGGCAATAGGCAATGACAGGAAGTGTCCTAGTGATGGCTGCAGGTTTTGCTATTATTTGAAGAAGCCCCGCATCTCAGCTCCTGTGAGAGGGTAATCCTTACTTCTTCTCCTGGCCAGCAAACCCCTCAACCAACACACTTGTCTTCTTGTTTCAGAACTGAACCTGTTCCTTTCTTTTTGCCTCACCTGGCAGCAACTTGGAAGGAGCTGGAGGGTGGGGTCGGTGTAGCAGAGTAGCAGCGGAGAGGGAGTGTCAACACCCCATGGGGAAGAAACGGGGTAAAAGGCAATTCTGCGTTAAGATGAGAGCTCTGGTCCTACAATGCCTGCAATCCCATCTTTCTGTTCATAGAACTGAAGTGGAGGGTGGTGTGGAAGGTGAAGGGGTTGGGAGGAAGATGTTAGGGGAAAAATAAATCACTCCTGGTCCAAGGTTCAGGGCCCTAACAGCTGCTGGAACTGGTACAAGGGGTCGGGAAGGAGGGGGAGCTGAGTCCCAGTTGGCTGTCAGAGTGCTGGGAGTCACCATGTGTGCTGCCAGCCTCGGCAATAGCGCTGAGGAGTTGCTGCTGCTGTTTCTGCAGGGTGTCGGCGATCAATCTTGGCAGGGCATGGAAGCTGCTGGTCAGTCCCTCCAGCTTGTTCTCCAGGCTCATTATCTGCTTCTCCAGGTCTTCGCCTCGATCGTTCAGCTCTGTGATCAGGTCATACATGATTGTCTGCATCTGGGATGCACAAATACAATAAAAGCAGTGAAATTTAGTTTCAGAGCTGCTATTGAAATGACCATGCTTCCTACCCTCCCTAATGCTGCTTCACCAAAATCTCAAACTCCTAACTCCTTAACATCACTCATCTCTGCTTCTGCTTTATTCAGTCTGCAATGGAAAACCTCGTTGATAACTTTGCACCTACTGACCCAGACAAGTTCATTGCTTCTATGGTCAGTCATCTACCTTCTATAAACTGCAGCTCATCCAAAATTCTGCTCCCATGCTTACTCTTATACTCTACACCACAAATGATTGGAACCTCCTTCGAGCAGAAGAGTTGAATGGAACTGTTTTTGTAAGGTGTGTTCAGGAGGGTTTCCTAACGCAGTACGTTGACAGGCCGACGAGGGGAGAGGCCATTCTAGACTTGGTGCTCGGAAATGAGCCGGGGCAGGTATCAGATCTTGTGGTGGGAGAGCATTTTGGTGATAGTGACCATAACTGCCTCACATTCTACATAGCTATGGAGAAGGAGAGGATTAGGCAGAATGGGAGGATATTTAATTGGGGAAGAGGAAACTATGATGCGATTAGACATGAGTTAGGAAGCATGGACTGGGAGCAGTTGTTCCATGGTAAGGGAACTATAGACATGTGGAGACGGTTTAAGGAACAGTTGTTGGGAGTGATGAGTAAATATGTCCCTCTGAGACAGGCAAGAAGGGGTAAGATTAAGGAACCTTGGATGACGAGAGCGGTGGAGCTTCTAGTGAAAAGGAAGAAGGTAGCTTACATAAGGTGGAGGAAGCTAGGGTCAAGTTCAGCTAGAGAGGATTACATGCAGGCAAGGAAGGAGCTCAAAAATGGTCTGAGGAGAGCCAGGAGGGGGCACGAGAAAGGCTTGGCAGAAGGAATCCGGGAAAACACAAAGGCATTTTACACTTACGTGAGGAATAAGAGAATGGTCAAAGAAAGAGTAGGGCCGATCAGGGATAGCATAGGGAACTTGTGTGTGGAGCCTGAGGAGGTAGGGGAAGCCCTAAATGAGTTTTTTGCTTCTGTCTTTACGAAAGAAACCAACTTTGTAGTGAATGAAACCTTTGAAGAGCAGGTGTGCATGCTGGAATGGATAGAGATAGACGAAGCTGATGTGCTGAAAATTTTGTCAAACATTAAGATTGACAAGTCGCCAGGCCCGGATCAGATTTGTCCTCGGCTGCTTTGGGAAGCGAGAAATGCAATTGCTTCGCCACTTGCGAAGATCTTTGCATCCTCGCTCTCCACTGGAGTCGTACCTGAGGACTGGAGAGAGGCAAATGTAATTCCTCTCTTCAAGAAAGGAAATAGGGAAATCCCCGGCAATTATAGACCGGTAAGTCTCACGTCTGTCGTCTGCAAGGTGTTAGAAAGGATTCTGAGGGATAAGATTTATGACCATCTGGAAGAGCATGGCTTGATCAAATACAGTCAACACGGCTTTGTGAGGGGTAGGTCATGCCTTACAAACCTTATCGAGTTTTTTGAGGATGTGACTAGAAAGGTTGATGAGGGTCGAGCTGTGGATGTGGTGTATATGGACTTCAGTAAGGCATTTGATAAGGTTCCCCATGGTAGGCTCATTCAGAAGGTCAGGAGGAATGGGATACAGGGGAACTTAGCTGCTTGGATACAAAATTGGCTGGCCAACAGAAGACAGCGAGTGGTAGTAGAAGGAAATTATTCTGCCTGGAAGTCAGTGGTGAGTGGAGTTCCACAGGGCTCTGTCCTTGGGCCTCTACTGTTTGTAATTTTTATTAATGACTTGGACGAGGGAATTGAAGGATGGGTCAGCAAGTTTGCAGACGACACAAAGGTCGGAGGTGTCGTTGACAGTGTAGAGGGCTGTTGTAGGCTGCAGCGGGACATTGACAGGATGCAGAGATGGGCCGAGAGGTGGCAGATGGAGTTCAACCTGGATAAATACGAGGTGATGCATTTTGGAAGGTCGAATTTGAAAGCTGATTACAGGATTAAGGATAGGATTCTTGGCAGCGTGGAGGAACAGAGGGATCTTGGTGTGCAGATACATAGATCCCTTAAAATGGCCTCCCAAGTGGACAGGGTTGTTAAGAAAGCATATGGTGTTTTGGCTTTCATTAACAGGGGGATTGGGTTTAAGAGTCGTGAGATCTTGTTGCAGCTCTATAAAACTTTGGTTAGACCGCACTTGGAATACTGCGTCCAGTTCTGGGCGCCCTATTATAGGAAAGATGTGGATGCTTTGGAGAGGGTTCAGAGGAGGTTTACCAGGATGCTGCCTGGACTGGAGGGCTTATCTTATGAAGAGAGGTTGACTGAGCTCGGTCTCTTTTCATTGGAGAAAAGGAGGAGGAGAGGGGACCTAATTGAGGTATACAAGATAATGAGAGGCATAGATAGAGTTGATAGCCAGAGACTATTTCCCAGGGCAGAAATGGCTAGCACGAGGGGTCATAGTTTTAAGCTGGTTGGTGGAAAGTATCGAGGGGATGTCAGAGGCAGGTTCTTTACGCAGAGAGTTGTGAGAGCATGGAATGCGTTGCCAGCAGCAGTTGTGGAAGCAAGGTCATTGGGGTCATTTAAGAGACTGCTGGACATGTATATGGTCACAGAAATTTGAGGGTGCATACATGAGGATCAATGGTCGGCACAACATTGTGGGCTGAAGGGCCTGTTCTGTGCTGTACTGTTCTATGTTCTATGTTCTAATATCCTATCTCGCATAATATCCCATTCACCCATCACCTCACAGATCTAAAAAAACCAGCAATTGCTGGAGAAAATCAGCAGGTCTGGCAGCATCTGTCGAGAGAAAGCAGAGTTAACATTTTGGGTTCAGTGACCCTTTTTCAGAACTGATGGTAGCTCAGGATGGTTGGTATACTTGCTGAAGATAGAATGGGGTGGGGGGAGGGCAGTTGAGGGAGGAATAAATGATAGGTGGGGATGGAGCTAGAGAGAAAAACACTTGGACAGATAAATGAATGAGTAAAAGTCAGCCTGGGAGAATCAATGGCTGTGAGTGGGGACCATGTGATGACAAGGCCTGGTGTATGAGGGTTGAGGTAAAAAAAAAGCAGAAGATTCTCAGGTCCTAAAATTCTTGAACTCTGTACTGAATCTGGAAGGCTACAGGATACCAAGCAGAAAGTGAGATGCTGTCTGCCAGCTTGCACTGAACTTAGCTGGAGCACTGCAGGAAGCCTGATACAGATGTTGGCCAGGGAACCCAGTGGTATGTTGAAATGGCAGGTAACCAGGAAGTTCAGGGTCATTTTTGCGAAAACAATTGGTTGCCCAGTCTGCATGTTGTCTCCCCAGTGTAGAGGAGACCACTTGGTGAGTAACAATTACAATGGACTACATTGAGTGAAGTGCAGGTAAATCACTGCTTCCTCTGGAAGGTGTGTCTGGGGTCTGGGATAGTGGGGAGGTCAGAAGTAGGGCAGGCAGTGCACCTTCTGTGACTGCATGTGGGTGTGGGGCAACTATAGGGAGTGGAGGTGTCCCAGACGTAACGGTCCCTTTGGTAGGCTGACGAGGGAGGAGAGAGGAATATGTGTCTCCTCATGGTATCCAGCTGGAGGTGGCCAAAACAGCAGCTAATCATCCTTTGGATGTAGATGCTGTGGGGTGGTAAGTGAGAACCAGGGGGCCCTGTCACTGTCGTGGAGAGAAAAGGAGTGAGGGCCAAAGTGTGGGATTTGGATGGGACATGACTGAGGGACCCGTCAACCATCGTGATGAGGAATCCTTAGTTAAGGAAGAAGGTGGACATTTTGCAAATTCCCCCTTGTAGAAGCTGGCATCATCAGAACAGATGCAACAGAGGTGGAGCAACTGGGAAAATGGAACAGAGTCTTTACAGGAAGCAAGGTATGAGGATATATACCATAACTATGGGAGTCAGTGGGTTTAGTGGATATTAACACCTTTCTGAGGAAGTGTTGTTTGACCCAAAACATTAACTCTGATTTCTGTCCAAAGATGCTGCCAAACCTGCTGAGTGTTTCCTGCAATTTCTGTTTTTGTTTCTGATTTACAGCATGCATCTCCAGTCCTTTTGTTTTTTGTTTGGTAGTGGATATTGATGGCCAGCTTATCCCCAGAAATAGAAACAGAGATGTTGAGGAAGGGAAAGGAGGGATCACAGATGGACCAAGTGAAGGTGGGAGCAGAGTAGAAATTGGAAGTGAAAGAGACAGGCATGGGCCCATGTGGGTAGCCCTGGCTACACCTCTGACCTGAAGATAATGAGAGGAGTTAAAGGAGCAGTCGTTCAAAATGAAAACGAGCTTGGTCAGGCAGAGGAAGGTGTAGAGGAGTGCGACAGCTCAGATGTTTTTTCCAGGAAGAAGCAGTGAACCTTAAGACCATTCCGGTGAGGATTGACTTGTAAAGGGATTACATGTCCACGTTGAAGAACAGGTAGCTGGAGTCCATGAGCTGGAAGTTTTGAAACTAGCTTAAAGTATCAGAAGAATCATGGATATAAGTGGGAAGGGACTAGACAAGCAGAGAAAAAAATTGAGTTGAGATAGGAAGTATATCTCTGTGGGGCTGGAGCAGCAAAAACAATAGATCTGTCCTGTTTGTAGATTTTGGGAAGGAGGTAGACACATCTATGTGGGGTTGGGGGGGTCTATGAACTTGGAGGCAATGGGGAGTGAGATCACCTGATGAAATGAGATTAGTGACCATTGTGGACACACCTCGCAGGTCCACACTGGCTTCTGGTCTGGCATAGCTTTAGATTTAAAATTTTCAACCCCCTGGTCAAACCTCTTTATGGTCACACTCCCTCCTTTCTCTGATACCTCCACCAGCCCCATAATCCTCCTTTGATTTCTTCAATTTTGTACTCTTGTGTATTCACTTTCCCTTTGCTTGTTATTTGTGACCATTTAACTGGCCACTAAACTCTGGAATTTCCTCACCAAATCTCTCTAGCCCCTCCTTTGAGGTGCACCTTAAACAGGCTTCTTTGTTTCAGCTTTTGCTTACTTGCCCTAATATCCCCTTATGCAGCTCAGTGTCAAATTTGTCAAATAACATCCTTGTGAAATGCCATGGGATGCTTTTCCTACGTTAATGGTGGTTGCTGTTTTTAGTGCATTCCAGAACAGAATATATAATATAAAAGAAAAAGTTTTCTTCTCTTATGTTCTGCATAAAGCTATTGCCAAAAGGTTTTAGTGTTGTCAGCATATGCTGTTTTCCTTTAAGATTTGTAGCCTCTGCAATTTTACCTGTTTTTTGCCACTGAAATGAGTTAAACAACATGAAGAATCCCCTCTCCCTGAGTAAACTCTGCTGTCCTTGAGCTAGGAATTCTTGACACAGACTCAGGATTACCAAAGTAAGAAGATTCTCCACTTGTTGACACTAGAATTTCTCTATCCAGGCCACAGCAAAAATTCAGAACTTTAAACAAGAGGTCTTGGCTCAAGTGCCCATTGTAATTCACTCTGAAAACCTCATGGTGGCATCATATACTCATGAAATACAAGGCCCTGGCACCTCTTAAACCTGAGCACTGAATCTGAACCCTTCACATTAATGTGAGAGGTGGCTAGCAACAGAGAGAACTGGCAACATGCCAGTCAGTGCACCTATACATCCTGCTCTGCTACTGACTCCCTGCTGTATATTTCACACTGTAACTGCCCCCACATTTGTGGTGCTCTCCCATAGATTCCACCTCCCTACCCCGTGACCACAAGGTCATAAGATATAGGAACAAAATTAGGCCATTTAACCCATCGAGTCTGCTCCACCATTCAATCATGCTCATGTGTTTGTCAACACCATTCTCCTGCCTTTTCAGTGTAACCTTTGATTCCCCTACCAATAAAGAACTTATATATTTCTGTACTAAAGACACTCAATGACTTGGCCTCCACAGCCCTTTGTAGCACTGAATTTCACTGATTCACCACCCTCTGGTGAAGAAATTCCTCCTCGTTTCAGTTCTAAAGGGTCATCCCTTCACTCTGAGGCTGTGCCGTTGGGTCCTAGTCTCTCCTACTACTGGAAACATCTTTTCCACACCCACTCTACATGAGGCCTCTTGGCATTCTATAAGTTGCAATCAGATAACCCCTCATCCTACTAACTCCATCGTGTACAAACCTAAAGTCCTCAAATGCTCCTCATATGACAAGCTCTTCATACTCAGAATTATTCTTGAAAACCTCCTTTGGACTGCCCGCAATGCCAACATATCCTTCCTTAGATATGGGGCCCAAAACTGCTCACAATATTCCAAGTGCAGTCTGACTATATAGCCCGAGAAGGTCATCCCTAATCTTGTATTCTAGCCCTCTTGAAATGAATGCAAACATTGCATTTGTCTTCCTAACTGCCAACTGAACCTGCAAGTTAACCTTAGAGAATCCTGAACTCGTACTCCAAGTTCCTTTATGCTTCAGATTTCTGAAGTCTTTCCCCATTTACAAGAAGTCTATGCCTCCATCTTCCTACCAAAGTCCATAACTTCATAACAAGGTATTCCATTTGCCATGTCTTTGCCCACTCTCGTACCCTGTCCAAGTCCTGCTGCAGCCTCCCTGCTATGTCAACACAATCCCTGTGGACTCCTCTAATCACTGCTGTCATCCTGAAAAAGACTCCTTTATTCTCAGTCTCTGCCTTCTAACATCAGCCATCTGCATGTGTTGTAGTCAACCATCAGTCTCATGTGTCTCAGTGTGCCACTGCCCCTGTTTTGCATGTCTCACCCTACCACTGCCTTCTCAACCCCCCATGCCCACCCCACATGTCACACTCTACCACTGCCTCTCCCCCCATGCATGTCTCACTCTACCACTGCCTCCCCCCTCCCCCATGTGCATATCACTCTGCCACTGGGTCTCACTCTACACTGGCCCTGTGTTTCTCTCACTCTGTAGTTGGTTCCGTGTGTGTGTGCGCGCACGCGCATGTATATGAGATTCTCTCATCAGCTCTCTGTGTCTGTTTCCCACCTCCCCAAACAGTGCATCTCAGATGACAAATTGCCCTTCATGTGTGTCTCACGTTACCATCACTCCCCCCACACCATGTGTCTCAATACAATTGGCCCCCATGTGTGTCTTTACCATTGATCCCAAGTGTGTCTCAGGCTCCATTGGACCCTCATATATATTTCACCCTATTATTAACCCCCATCCTCTGTGTGTCTCACTCCATCACCCACACACCCACCTCTCCCCCGGCCTCCCCCGCCATGTGTCATTGAGTTTAATTGCTTGGGGCTTAAATCCACATACATTGTGACACTGAACCAAGAATGCTGACCACTGATCTATAGCCCTGGTTAGTAAAACTCCCTGAAATGCTCCACCTCAAAAGGATGAGAACACAAAAGACACCAGCTGTACCTAACATGAATTAAACCGTGAAAGGAAGATCAGATTTACTGGTGGCACTGGCTTTAACCCCTATCACATTTAAGCTATTTTACATTGAGGGATATTAATACACACCCTCTGGAGCAGATGGGATTTGAACCCAAGCTGCCTGGCTCAGAGATAGGGATGCGACCACTGCGCCACAAAAGCTCTCCTGTTAGCATTTCATTCAAAACAACATATAATACGTTTTGAATAGAGCTGTGTAGTTTGGAGATGGTCCCTGAATTCACCACTTCTGGTGTTAAAGGATTTCTAATTGAATTCAATAAAGATCTGCAATTGGATTAAAAAGCTGCTTGTTACCATAGCCACAATCGGGGTGGGGGGGCAGAGGTGAAAGAAAATGACAGGCAGGTAAATGAAATGAAATGGAACAGCTGGTAGGATTAAACAAGCACAAGCAGAGACATTCTTGCCACATGGATATAATCCTCTAATAATTTAAAGCATAATTTAACTCCAGTATAATGCCACTATGTGGGTTCAGAATAATCCTCTCATTACGCCTGTATCTGAATTTCCTGACTGTGTTAAGTTGCTGCTGATTTTTGCCTCAACTGTGCTTCTAGACCTGCAGTCCCTGCTATTCATCTCTCCTAAAGGTAGGGTATCCAACCCCACCACAAGCCTGGTTACTGCCCAAGACCCCTCTTCACTTGTCTGGGCAGACAGCTATTAACCATCAGCAATGAATCCTGAACGGGCGCACAGACAAGCCCACCTTCAGCTGATGTACAATTTGGTGGAGGGATGGACGTAGGTGGTTGGTATTCACTGGATTTACCCTAGGCAGAACTCATGGGCACTGTAGCCAACTGCACCGCCACTTGTGGTCAGCTGTCTCAGCGCAAAACAGGAATGGAATCCAGTATCTTACTTCTTTGATAGGCTCAGTACTTTAGTTACCAATTGAGGCACAGAGGCAGCAAAGCAAAATTATAATAGAGTGATTAAGAAAAGGACTGAAGGATGGTGAGCCATCCTGCCACCCCAGAAGTTTTGTCTTTCAGTATGTATTACCTTTGAGAGGTCAACTAGAGTATTTGCCTGGTCATTGAGTTTCCTCTGCTCCATCTTCACATTACGAAGCCTGTGGAATAACCAGAAAAATACAGATTCTCACGACATCTGAACACAAAATATGACAACTCTCACTAACCTCTGGTGTCTCTACCAAACAATTCTTTTTGGGAAGGACAAGAAGATTTCACCCATGGATATCAGAACACCCAAAGAGTGATAAAAGAAGAAACAGTGAATGGATGGAGGCCATTCAGGCCCTTCATTCTGCTCTACAGGATGATTTTGTACCCTTTCTCTGTGGCCTTTCACACCCCTACCCAACAAAGATCTACTGACCTCAGTCATGTCAGTCAATTGACCCCCAACATCTACAGCCTGCTGGGGAGAGAATTCCCTATTTCCAGCATCCTTTGTAAGAAATATCATTTGGAACATTATCCTTGAACCTCCCAACACTGAATTCTTTGTTCTCCCACAAAAGGATGCAGCTTCCCAGTATCTACATGATCAAACCCCTTAATTATTTTAAACACTTCAATAAAATCACCCCTTAATTTCTATACTAAATGAAATACAAGCCATAACTGTTCCTGTAATCTTTTCTGGTGAATCTGCCATGCATTTGCCCCATGGCCAGTGCCCTGTTGAAAGTTCAACAGTCTTGCGCAGGATTGCTGCTGTACTGTCGGCCCAGCTTGCAGACCCTCCCCTACAGCATCGTGACTGAGATAGGTAACTTTCTGGGTGTCAATATGCCACCTACCACTCAACAGTGCCGTGTGGCAACCTACATTTCAACCAATTATAACAAGCTTTTTATCACAGCGCCTGAACAGCGATACACTAACGTTTATTTCTGCCTCTCCAAAGACACAGACTCCTGCTGAGTCAAGACAGTGAATGTTTAACATAGGTAGCATCACAGCTAAGTCAGATCCTGTCCTCATCCAACACATACACACACTCACTAGCAACAGTAACTGGTTAGCAACCAGAAAAAGGAACTGTAACCACCCGAACCA
This sequence comes from Stegostoma tigrinum, assembly GCF_030684315.1. Taxonomy (NCBI): domain Eukaryota; kingdom Metazoa; phylum Chordata; class Chondrichthyes; order Orectolobiformes; family Stegostomatidae; genus Stegostoma; species Stegostoma tigrinum. Next base: position 2,150,009 of record NC_081400.1, on the reverse strand, counting down.
CTCAATTGGATTTCAGTCTGTACTTCACTCCCAGTTAACAGTTGTTCTATATATAAACCCCTTCAGATTCCAGTCTGTAACCCAATTCCTGGGTGTCTGTTATTCTATATACAAACTGCCTGAACCCCTCAATTAGATTCCAGTCTGTAACTTATTGCTGGGTATCTGTTATTCTATATATAAACCACCCCAAACCCCTTGATTAGATTCCAGCCTGTAACTCACTCCTGGGGTATCTATTATTCTATATATAAGCCACCCCGAACCTCTTGATTAGATGCGAGTCTCTAACTTACTCCTGGGTATCTGTTATTCGATATGTAAACCCCCATCCCAAAGCCCTCGATTGATTCCAGTCTATAACTCAATCCCGGGTGTCTGTTATTCTATATATAAGCCACCCTGAAGTCCTCAAATAGATTCCAGCCTGTAACTCACTCCCGGGTATTGCCTATGGTCCTGTTTACTGGCCTTCTCAATGCCGGATCTCGATGTCACAGCCCCTTCCTATGAACTCACTGATGGATAGCCTGCAGGAACTTCCTCTGGTGCTTCCTCACTTTGGCATGGTCGATCTTTTTGAGCAGTTTTGTGTGTTTGTAAATCAGCCAGGTCTCCCGCAAAACATTGGCTGCTGCATTTTTTATCTGGTGGGGTAGAAGAACAATAAGTTAGAGAATGGTCAAGCAAGAAACTGAAAGTCATAGTGTCCAGACCCCTTCAAATAGAATGGTCCATATATTATTTAGTCACCACTGGGACCCTTGTCAAAGAATACAGGTTATTGGGTCCTTGTCAAAGAGAGAGGGTCACCACAAGTCAGTTGTATCAGAGAATGACTCACAACTGGAACATTCTCCAAACAGGAAACTTACCGTGCAAATTCTTTGCTGGAGAGATTGTCTCCAAATGGGCCCTTTCATCAAAGAAGTCTAGCCAATGGGAACTCTTCAAAGGGAGGGAGTGTTATTATCAGGAACCCCTTTATAAGAGACTGTCTTACCATCAGAAACCTCTTTATCAGAGGGATTCTTTCCCTCTGAGATCCCTTACAGAGGTGTCTCACTGTTAGACTCACTCATCAGAGTGACTCAGCATCAGAGACCATTTTATTAGAGGGAGTAATATCCTCAAAGATCCCTTCATTGGAGAAAATCTCAGGATTTGGACCCATTTAAAGGAGAAAGACGCACCAACAGGACCACTTTATCAGAACGAGTCTCACTACTTGACACCCCTTTTTTAGAGGGAATAAGACCATCAAGACCATTTTAGTCAAGGGACCCTCACCAACAGGGTTTCTTTATCAGAGGGACCCTCACCTGGGGAAGGAAGGTGGGATAGTGACAGGTGAGTGCAGGGAGGTAGTGGGGTTGGTCAGTGAGGTAGGAGAAGCGGACAGATGGGAGAGAAGATGGACAGAATATGTTTGGTCAAGGAGGCAGAGATGAGAGGGAGGGTTGGTCATGGGATGAGGCTGGGTGGAAAGATTTTGAAACTGGTAAAGTCCACATTAAGACCGGGTTGTAAACTCCTGAGGTGGAATGTGAGTTGCTGCTCCCCCAGTTGCCGGGAGGCATTGTTATAACGCTGGTGGAGGCCCAGGTTTGACATGTCATCCAGGCAGTGGGAAGGGGAGTTGAAATGGTTCGCGACTGGAAGATGTTGTTATCTGACCTGAACAGAGCACACGTGCTCTACAAAGTATTCCCTGAGCTTCCGCTTAATCTCACCAATGTACAGGAGGCCGTAACGGGAGCAGTGGATGCAATAGACCACATTGACGGATGTACAGGTGAACCTCTGTCTGATGTAAAAGGTTTGTTTGGTACTTTGTATGCCGGTGAGGGGCAGGTGTAGCACTTCCTGCGATTGCAGAGAAAGGTGCTGGATGTAGTGGGGCTAAGGGGGAGTGTGGAGCGGACAAGGAAGTTGCAGAGGGAGCAGTCCCTACAGAACGCAGATAGGGTTGAGGAGGGAAATATACCTTTGGTTGTGGGGTCAGATTGTAGGTGGCAGAAGTGGCTGAGAATATTGTATTAAATCCAGAGATTAGTGAGGTGATATGTGAGAGCAAGGGGGATTTTTTCTTTGTTTGTGTTTTGGGGAGGGATATGAGGGCAGAGGTGAGGGAAACGCAAAAGATGCAGTCAAGAGCATTTTCAACCACCAAAGGGGAGAAGTTGCTATCCTTGAAATAGGAGGACATCTGCGATATTCAGGAGTGGAACACCTCATCTTGGGAGCAGATGCGGCGGATGCGGTGGAATTGGAAATAGGGGATCGCATTCTTGCAGGAAGGTGGATGAGAGGAGATGTAGCCTAGGTAGCTGTGGGAGTCAGTGGGCCTGAAATAGCTATCAGTTTCAAGGTGGTCATCAGAGTTGGAGACAGAGAGATCCTGAAAGGAGACAGAGGTATCAGAGATGTTTCAGGTGAACTTGACGTTGGGGTGAAAAGTGTTAGTAAAGTTGATGAACCGCTCAAGCACCTTGTGGGAGCATGAGGCAATGCCAATAGTCATTGATGTAGTGGAAGAAGAGGTGGGGATAGTGCCAGTGTAGCTGCAGAAGAGGGATTGTTCCTATGAAGAGGCAGGCATAGCTTGAGCCCATGTGAGTTCCCATGGCCACCCCCTTAGGCTGTAGGAAGTGAGAGGAATTGAAGGAGAAGTTGTTAAGGGGAAGGATGACTTCAGTTAAGCTGATGAGAGTATAGGTGCAGGGGGACTGGTTGGGCCTGTGGGAGAGAAAGAAGTGGAGGGCTTTTAGGCCATCCGTGTGTGGAATGCATTCAGGGATTGGATGTCCATAGAGAAGATGAGATGCTGGGGGCCGCAGGGAATTGGAAGTCTTGAAGGAGGTGGAGGGCATGGGTGTGTCCTGGATGTAGTTGGGGAGTTCCAGGACCGGGGGGAGAAAACAGAGTCAGGGTAAGTGGAGATAAGTTCAATGGGCAGGAGCAGGCAGAGACAATGAGTCAGCCGGGGCAATCGGGTTTGTGGATTTTGGGAAGGAGAGAGAAACGAGCAGTGCGGGTTGGGGAATGATGAGGTTGGAGGCTGTGGGTGGGAGGTCACCTGAGGTGATAAGGTTAAGGATGGTCTGGGAGATGGTGTTTTGGTGGTCAGGGGTGGGGTCATGATCGAGGGGGCAGTAGGAGGAGGTGTCAGATTGTTGGCGCCTGGCCTCAGCAATGGAAAGGTCAGTGTGCCATATCACAACTGCACCTCCCTTATCCGCGGGTTTGATGGTGAGGTTAGGGTTGGAGTGGAGGACTGCATATTCTGTGGAGGAGAGTTTGGAGTGAGTGAGAGGATGGAGAGGTTGAGGCAATCAATATCACGATGGCAGTTGGAAATGAAGAGGTCGAGGGAGGGTATGAGGCCTTTGGGTGGTGAGCAGGAGGATAGGGTGTGTTGGAGGTGAGAAAAGGGGTCTGTAGAGGGGAGGTTGGATTCCCGCTGAAAGAAATAAGTGGGGAGGCGAAGCAGTGGAAAAACTGTTCAACATCCAAGTATGAGCGGTATTCATCAATGTGTGGGCAGAGGAGGATGAAGTTGAGTCCTTTACTGAGGACTGACCATTCATTGTCAGTGAGGGGGAGGTCTGGGGTGGATGGTGGATACCCGGCAGGGTTTGGGTCTGGGTTGGGTGTAGAGCTAGTAGCTGGGTTGGAGCGGGCTGTGGGGGTGGAGTTAGCAATGTTGTCAGTGACATCGGCAGTGAGTGGAGCCACATTGGTGGTCCAAATGGGTTTCCTTACCTGAGGAACCCTCACTAACGGGATTTCTTTATCAGAGGGACCCTCACCAATGGGGTTTCCTTATCAGAGGGACCCTCACCAACAAGGTTTCTTTATCTGAAGGACCCTCACCAACTGGGTTTCTTTATCTGAAGGACCCTCACCAACGGAGTTTCTTTATCAGACGGGCCCTCACCAATGGGGTTTATCAGAGGGACCCTCACCAACAGAGTTTCTTTATCAGACGGGCCCTCACCAGTGGGGTTTCTTTATCAGAGGGATCCTCACTAACAGGGTTTCTTTATCAGAGGGACCCTCAGTAATGGGACTTCTTTATCAGAGGGACCCTCACCAATGGGGTTTCCTTATCAGAGGGACCCTCACCAACAAGGTTTCTTTATCTGAAGGACCCTCACCAACTGGGTTTCTTTATCTGAAGGACCCTCACCAACGGAGTTTCTTTATCAGACGGGCCCTCACCAGTGGGGTTTCTTTATCAGAGGGACCCTCACTAACAGGGTTTCTTTATCAGAGGGACCCTCACCAATGGGACGTCTCTATCAGAGGGACCCACGCCACCATCCAATAGCCATTACTGGAACTTTTCGATCCATTGTACTCTCTTCAGAGGAAGTCTGAACATCAGAGACCCATTTATCAAATGGAGTCTTGTGGTCAAGATCCCCATTACCACAAGAAGTCACTCTATTAGTAGCACTCTTACAAAAAGAGTGCCAGCTTTGGAACCAAATCAAAGAGAATTCTCATCCATGCAGCCTTTTCAAAGGGTTAGAAAATAATGTGTTTAATTCCTACTCCGTGAGGCCATAATCAAGGTTTTCAGCACAATGCTAGGAGAGTGCCACATTGGTGAGTCAGGGCTGTGTAAGTGAGCACTGTCAAAGGGCCAGTGCTGAGGAAGCGGCTACTGTTGAAGGGTCAGTGCTGAGGAAGTGCTGCATTGTTAGGAGTTGAGTCTATATTTATCCAGTATTATTAATACAAATTATTTTATCATCACATTTCTGTTTGTGGGAGCTTACAGCACACAAATTGATTCCTGTATTTCTTTCATGCCTACAGTGGCAACCCATCAAAAGTGGCGTTTTAGGGGCATAGGGGTGAGGTTGTGAATAGTATTATATAAATGCAATTTTGTCTCAATGTTCTTTGCTTCTTTTGAATAGGGTGGCTGGCAAAGTGAAAACAGACACCTAGATGTGGGCCTTAGGCCTGATGTGGCTGAGGAATAGCATGTGTGTGTCACATGAGAGAATTCCTGAGCTCACTGTGACTATTTGACTTCGATGACAAACCTCAGGAACCCTAAGGAACAGGTGAATGAGCCATTGAGGTCCTGTTACCCCTGTTTTACATCCCACCCCATGTCCTCCCTGTCTCCCCGCAACAATAATAATGATCAGCTGATTTAGAAAGGTATGGAAAACTACAGCACTGCTGCAAACATGTCAGTGTGACCTTGTGTCAGACGCCCCCACGTTCTGGCAGCTCGCAGACATTCTGTTTTGACAGCAGTTAGGCAGTCTCAAGGGCAGGAGAAGGATTATTCCCCTCATCACAAACACAACCCGATATCTGACCAATCCTCCCTGATGTTTCACGTGTCCAACTTGGAGACGGACTATCACGCAGATACAACGAAGGTTGTGTTGGGTGAGAACGTAGACTGTCAGACTGCTCCTGATCACTAAACTGATCCTAAAACACATTGTGTACAGGAAGAGGCAGCATGGGACTTAGCTTGTGATCCCCGCTGTGGTCGACTGCCTGCCAATGCTGCTGGCCAGAATCCTGCCAGAACAACACACTTGAGGTGATGTCCAAAGGGACATTTGGACTAGCACATGTCAGGAAATAGTGATTAAAAGCCATATCTTAAATATATAAAAGGGAGGACCTTAAAATCAATATTAAGTTGCTGTGTCATTATATCTGTGCTTTTTAATAATTCTTTCAGGGCATCGATAGCTAGGCCAGCATTTACTGTCATCCCTAATTGCCCTGGAGATACTGCTGGTGAACCGCCTTCTTCAAACACCACAATCTGTGGGATATAGGCCCACAAAGGAGGGAGGTAGTTCCAGGACTTTGATCCAGCGACATTGAAGGAACGGTGATCTATTTCCAAGTCAGGAAGGTGAGTGGCTCAGTGGAAACTTGCAAGGGGTGGTGTTTCTGTAGTATCTGCAGTCTTTGTCCTTTGAGATGGTAGTGGTCACAGGTTTGGGAGGTGCTAAGGAGCCTCCAGTGAACATTAGCACTGCATGTTTTAAGTGGTACACACTGCTGCTACTGTTGGTGATGGAAGGCATGGATGCTTGTGCATGTACAGCCAATTAACTGGGCTGTTTTGCTCTGCACAGTACCAAGCTTCTTGAGTATTGTTGGAGCTGCACCCATCCAGGCACTTTCCTGACTTGTGCCTTGTCGCTGGCAGACAGGCGTTTGGGAGTCAGGAGGTGAGTTACTCACCACAGCAATTCAAAGCAGTACCTGTGTATATTGACGAATGACAACCAGCCACAGAGGTTAATGAAGGCTGCTTACCCGCTTAGTGAGCTGTGTATCCATCATGAAGTTATGGACGTGTTTCTCAGCTTTGGTTAGTTCTAGTTTCCTAGCAACGACAGCTACCACCAGTGCTGTACATCCTGCACCCTTGGGGAGGGGGGAGTGGGGAGGGATGAGAGAGTGAGACGCAGGCAAAGACAAAGAGAGGAGGAAAAAGAGAGAAAATATAAAAGAGAAAGGAAGACAGAGAAGGCAAAACAAACAGTGATGAATGGATAGTGATATACAGACCCAGATCAAAAGTAAGAGACAGAAGAGACAGATACAACAGACAAAAAGCGTGTGCAAGAGACAGAGAAAGAGAGCAGACAGAAAAGTAGAGAGAGAAAAAATAAAGACAAAAAGAGAGAGGGGTCACAGCAGGCAGAAGGAGACAGACAGCAGACAAAAAAAAAAGCAGACAGAAATAGAGGGAGGAAAAGGAGAGACAGTAGATCCAAAGGTAGAGAGATAGCAGCAGAAAGACAGAGAGAGAGAGAGAGAGACACACACACACACAGCAGACAAGAAATGTGAGAGACCAGATAGAAAGAAGGATGGCAGACAAAGAGAGGACGAGAGAGACCAGTTGGACAGACAGAGATGCAGGGAGAAACAGAAGGAGGATGACAGAGCAAAAGAGAGAACAAAAAGCATTGAAAGTATAATCATATATACAGGTAGACAATTGAGGGGTGGCACGGGCAGAGAGGGTGTCACATAGACAGAAATGGAGAAAGTCAGAAACAGTTTGACAGTTAGTGGGAGAGAAAGAAAAACATACCCAGAGATGAAGAAATAGAGAACCACACACACAGACGGGCAGAAGGTATCAAATGGATGGAGAGGGAGTAGGAAAAAAGAGTTCAAGGGAAAAAAAGTGAAAGATATTGAAAAGTAACAGCCATAGATAGAAGTAAGGTGAGAGGGGGTCAAGTGGTGCCCAAAGTGGGTTACAAATAGTGATTCAAAGGCAAAAGAAAAGAGTGACAGATAGAGAGAAATAACGGAAAAAGGACAGAGCATGAGGCATGAAAAAGAGAGGGGACACAGAAAAAGGGAGGAAGAAAGAAACAAAAATTATTTTTGGACAAGAAGTTTCTTATCAAAACTAAACAAGCTGTTTTCCTGGAGAGTAAACACTGATGTAAAACAGGACAAGCATCAGGGATAAGACAAAGTCTCCACTGCCCCTCTAATAGGTTCCACATCAGAGTCCAAATTCACATTTACACACACATGCACCTGTCCGGGGTATCTCTGTGACAGTGACTTGACAATCTGTGAAGGAGAGGAAGAAAGCAGCGAAAGACTGAAGGAGAAAGGTGACCGAGACAGAAACACAGACAGAGGATGGAGAGAGAAACAAAGTAATAGACATAGGAAGAGGGAGAGAAACAAAAAATGCATGTGAGTAGAAGAAGTTAAAATTCATGGGAGAGGAGAGGGAATGAGAGATTTGTTGGAAAAAGGGAGGAACAGAAAGGGAGTGAAAGGGGAGGAAGAAAGTCAGGCTGATGAATGAGGAAAAGAGACAGACAATTTGAAAGAGCAAGAGGGAATAAACAGAGATTGTGATTGAAGAGAGAGACAGGGAAAGAGAGATGCAGGAAAATCAGAATATAGAAGGAAGGAAAGAGAGGAAAGGGCATGGAGGAAAGAGACAGACGGAAACTGGAGAACAAGAGTAGAGCAGGGAAAGAAAGCAAGAAAGAAATGAACAGCAAATGTCTCTGAATGTGTTGCCTGCTGTCTCACCCAGTGATGGGTAACTGATGGGAAGAACCAAAGAAGGGAAGCAACAAAAATAAATTGAAAATATATAGACAGGTTAAGTTCTCCAAGCGGGATTATAAACTGCTTAGTGTGTCCAAACAATCCGTCACTGTAGTCTCACTGCCAGTCCCTGAGGGGGCCACTGTCAGCCAAGCAGTGAGTACGACAGTATTAATCCTTGATAGTTCACTGACAGATTGTATGTGATTTTTAATAACAGGTTCTAAATCATTCAGATAATTCCCTTGTTGACATCCGTCTGCATTAACTAAGATCTTGACACTACTCACAGATTGAACTGAGGCATCACTAGGATCACATGACTGGAAGAATCATTCTATGAATGTGCTGCTTTCTCATGTAGTGTAACAGAGTGAAGTGCTGGAATTGTGAGTGGAAACTACCACAGTGAGAGTAAATGTCTGTGTGGAACTGGACCTTGGTGATAATCAGTGAGTGTGGAACAATACCTCGATGATGGTCAGTGAGTGCGGACCCAGTGAAAATCAGTGTGTGTAGGACCCATACTCCAGTCAGAGTCAGTGTGAGTGTAAGACCTTTACCCCAGTGAGAATCAATATGTGGAGAACCCGTACCCAGTAAGAGTCAGTACGTGTGTGGGATCCCATACCGCAGTGAGAGTCAGTGCATGTTTGTGGGACCCCATACACCAGTGAGAGTCAGTGTGTGTGGCACTCCGTACTCCAGTGTGTGTCATTATTTTAGCAGGGAGTAAAACTGTGAAAGGTAATCCCTCACCAGAAATTGAAGCCACAATCAGCGATGGTCAGTGTTTGTGAAATTCCTTCCAGGATTACAGAGACTTTGAGCCAGATGTCTCTCACACAAAGACCCTCTGAGTTCTGTGAGAATTATAAATGATCCCTTGCTCTGCATCAAACTCATTTTTTAATACATAAAATATTAAACAAAGGATTTATCTGTCCTGCTTGACAATGACGTCAAATGCTTTAATAATTCCTTAAACTTTTTCTCTTCCTTTCCTGAGCACTGTGACTGAGCCAGAGATAAAGGTTCACAGCCAGCATGGAGGGCCATACATTTAGCTGTCTGTGTCCCTCAGATATGGAAATCTCTCCCTACTCCTCTCACTCTCTCCCTCCCCCTTTAAGTTGCTCTTTAAAGCTGACCTCTTAAAGCAAGCTTACAGCTCCCTGTTTTAATATCTCCTTATGTGGCTTGTTGTCAAATTTTGTTTGATAACATCTCCATGAAGCACCTTAGGATATTCACTGCTAAATGCATTACAGAGATACAAGTTGTTATTTTTTGACTCTTCCAGAACCGCGATTGTTATGGGGTGGGTGTTTGTGAAAATTGGACAGGCCCAACAATCGGCAAACTTAGCACTGACATGAAAAGCTTTAGTAATTTTGACCCTGTCCTGTTTGACAACTCTGTCTGGCCCTGGCTTATTGCCTAACACAAACCCAGTTTGTTCACCTGTGCGGATCAGTAGATGGCCAGAGGGAAGCTGCAACTGCACCAGCGTCATTCAGATTTCTTGTGGAAAGTCAGTGAAACCCCCACTAGTATTTCAGCCCCGGCGATCCACTGAAAATCTGGATTTCAGGGCGAGTAAAAGTGCAAAAGAGATCCAATTCAAGTTTTGTTGTGACTTAGGAACAGAAGGAAGTCACTCAACCCTTCAAGCCAACCTAGCCGCTCAACCAGATCATGGACCTTAACTCCCTTTCCTGGCCTTTCAAACATAAACTTTACTCAACAAAGATCTGTCAATCGCAAACCCGAGAATTCCAACTGACCGTCAGCTTGTGCAGCCTTTTGGGGATAAGTTCCAGATTTTCTCTCTCCTTTTGGTTAAAATGTGCTTCCTCACTCCAGCCCTGAATGGTCTAATTCTAAATTTCAAAGGTTCCAATCCCTTATTTATGAGTGCTGGCTCCACAACAAATCATTTCTCCCTGTCTAGCATGTCCAAACCTCTCAACATACGAAACAACTTGATTAGATTGCTGCCCAAGGGGATGAGAGCCACTGGATATTATTTTCTTAATGCATTTAGGACTCACAAGCAACTTCAAAGCATTGCTTCCCAGATTATAACAGTGACTGCACTTCAGGAAGTATTTCACTGGTTGTGAAATGCTTTACAGCATCCTGAGGTGTGCTATATAAATGCAGAGACTTTTATTGTAAGTGTGTTGCTTCATGTCAAGAAGATTAGGCTGCCTTTTCTGAACTAGGGAGGTGGCTGTGGTCATTTTCCTCAGTGCCTCCGCCAGGCTCAGGGAAGGGAGTTCAACTTAAGGTTGGGACACAGTGGGGAGTCAATGTATGCCCCATGCTGGAGGACATTAACACGTCCCTGCACATGGACACCATTTGGGAGAGCATATGTAGCTCCAGGGCAAATATCCTGTTGGCACCGATAGTCTCATACCACAAACAAAAATTGTCACATGACAGGAGAGTCTGTGCCTTCAGGCAAGAAAGGGAGTAGAGGGATTTCAAGAGAATACTTGATGTCATGATGATCAGAAAGCAATACTCCCCAGAGCATTTCCCATTTCCAGCTGTCTTAGTCGAGCTTCAGGCACACAGCAAGATGGATTTCTAATAAAATATAATGAACAGTTGCACAGCATAGCCTGTCTTCCACTTTATATAAGTTTGACAAACTATTACCCTGAAACAATCTGAAAATTGAGGGGGAACAAATCAGCTTGTTCTCTTGTGACTTCATATAATCGTTTTCAAAAGTAAATTTAAACAATAGCATAGGACTCTAGAATTTTCTCCAACTCATCATCAGAGAAATAAGAGATATTGTTGAGTAGTGCAACACTACTCATGTCAAGCAGGGTGAACCTCTCTCTATACAATCCCAACAAACATCCCACGACAAGTATAGCACAGTGTTAGATTCAGAGTAAAGCTCTTTCTACACTGTTCCATCCCCCATCAAACACACCCAGGACAGAGGAAGCACAGGGTTGGATACAGAGTAAAGCTCCTTCCATACTGTCTCCATCAAAAACTCCCAGTATGGGGTGAGATGCACTCTAAGGATCCTTTTAATAAAAAAAACAAAATATTACAGATGCTGGAAATCTGAAATGAAAATAGAAAATCTCTAAAATCTCAGCAGGTTTGGCACCATCTATGGTGAGAGAAAGAGTGTTAACATTTCAAGTCTGATATGATTCTTCTTCAGAACTGATGAAGCAAGGAACCACACAGAATGCATGGTGCTAGGAGTAAACGAGGCTACAGAGGAGAAACCAACAAGAGTAAAGCAGTGGGTGGAAGAATCACTGTCTATTTTATATTAATGAACATTTGTGGCAGGAATATTAATTTACTCATCAGACCTTCTTTCGTATCTCCACATGAAAACAAGAAAATCTAATTGGATTTGAGGCAATGGAAGGTCCCGGAGCTGGCAGTAACTTCAAAATGAAGGCCTTTCAATATCTGTCTACCTTGTAAATGTCCAGCAATACTTTTTAAAATCTTACAGCTTTCCTGGCACACAAAGTGCTCAAAGTGGGAGAGGGACTGAGTTACATGTGGTGCAGTGATGGTGGGGTTGTCCCATTCGCCTGACCGGTCTACCGATTGCACCACCTTCACCCCCCCCACCTTGAGATCATTCGTGATGCCTTGTGCCCTAGCTTGCCCCAGGACCCATTGACCCATACATCAACACACTTCACCACTCCAGTTTTTCTTGTCGCAGTGTAGACATTCGAGGTTCTTGTGCAGGGTTGGCTTCTGGAAGCTTGAACTATGCATTGGCATGTATGGAGCTTGCCAGCAGGAAACTGACTCCCATCCAGCTGTACATGCTGACCTGCACAGATTCACATTCAACAATGCCTCAATTTTACCAACATTATCTTGTATTGGAATCCCTTCATGGCCTTGCCATCGCCTCTCCCTCAACTCTTGCATCTTTACAATCCTCAAACATATTTATACTCTTCTAAATCTGGCCTCTTGTCTTCTCCCAGTTTTCATATTTTCACCACTCAACCTTAACCATTGGAATTCCTTCCCTCAACCTCTCCATCTATCTTATTTTTCTTCTTCTTTAAGGTTTGTCTTAGAACATACTCTTTGATTTGGTTCATCTATCCTAAAATCTTATTTGGCACAATTTCTTATTTCCTCTGACCTTGCTGCCTATTTTAAAACATTAAAGGCTCTATATGAATTAAAATTGCTATTATTAAGTGGAGCAGAGTAACATTCAGCCTGAGTGTCCCGTGGCCTAGTTGGATGCCCAGTGATATTATCGCTGAGCTGTTAATCCAGAGACCCAGATAACATTCTGGGGACTTGTGTTCGAATCCCACCATGGCAGATGGTTGGAATTAAGAATCTAATGATGACCATGAATCCATTGCCGATTGTAGTAGAAACCCAACTGGTTCACTAATGACCTTTAAGGAAGGAAATCTACCATCCTTACCTGGTCTGGCCTACATGTGACTCCAGACCCACAGCAATGTGGTTGACTCTGAACTGCCCACTGGGCAATTAGGGATGGGCAATAAATGCTGCCTAACCACCAACATCATAATCCTGTGAACGAATAAAACAAAACCCCTGAGTTGCAGAGCGAGAAACCAGTTTGGGTTCCTTTCCCTGGTCAGTGTCAGTATCACCCCTGCATTACAGAAAGAGGAAACCAGCTCCAGCTCTTGCTCCTGGTCACTGCCCTCTGACCCCTTTATTAGAGAGAGGGGGGTAAATCAGCCAGGGATCCTGTTCCTGGTCACTGCCCACGGACCCCTATATTAGAGAGAGGGGGGGGAATCAGCCAGGGATCCTGTTCCTGGTCACTGCCCACTGACCCCTATATTAGAGAGATGGGGGGGGTGGAATCAGCCAGGGATCCTGTTCCTGGTCACTGCCAACTCACCCCTATATTCGAGAGAGGGGGGTGGGGAAATCAGCCAGGGATCCTGTTCCTGGTCACTGCCCACTGACCCCTATATTAGAGGGGGAGGGGAATCAGCCAGGGATCCTGTTCCTGATCATTGTCCACTAAACCTGCTGGAAGGATAACTAGGAGAATGGTGTTGTCAAAACCTGAATGACTGGGAGGAACTCGTACAGATGGACATTCCCCACCCCACAGAAACCATCCTTAGGAGAGTAAAATTCAAAACAAGACAGTTTTTAGAAACAAGTCTTTTTGAGATTGCACGGACGAGATTGAGCACATTTAGTTCAAGATGTACTCTCTGGAAAAACAAATCTCTTAATGGAAATGTATTAATCCAACCTCACACCAAACAGCCTTGGAGTACCCACTAGAAAACAAATCGAACCTGACTTCCCAGTGACTACCATAGATTTCTAATAACAATGCATCATGTTGAACTCCCAGATGAGCCCTTGTGCAGTCCTTCCCTGAATTTAATTTAGTTGAGAGGCAGATGCATCAACAGCGACTTCTCAAAGACCTGCATAGCCCTCAATCACAGCAAATGGAGGGCAAACTGCTTATTGCAACTAGACAGTTTCCCTACTCCCCATATTCCTTGCTTGAGTTTCTGACTGGAAATGTCTTTGGAGTTAAAGACTTAAAAATATTCTCTTCCCATCGTCAGAACACCTCAGAGTTCTTCACAGCCAACATTTGCTTACATTAGCATAGTACCTTTGACACAATACAATGTTCCAGGGCAGCCAGATAACTTTCTATAACCATTGTCTGTGGCCTTGGACAAACACTGATTTGTGCATAGCATTATATGTTACAGACAATGTCTCAAACAGCATTATCACCATCCCCAGATAAGTCCTGTCTCATCTGCAGGTCAGACCCAACAGAGGTGGCAGCACTGTCGTACACACTTAGGGAGTTACTGTGTCAGTGCTGCATATTGACTTTGGACCTCAGGAAGCCTGAAGTCATCAGGTTGATCATGGGCAAGGAAATCTCTTGCTGATTGTCATGTACCAGCTCCTCTCCAGCCTTCCAGCTGGTAAATCAATACTCCTCTATGTCGAACACCACTTGGAGGAAGCACTGAGGTTGGCAGAATATACTGTGGGTGAGGCAGCTTCAATGTCCATCGCCAAGAGCAGTTTGGCAGCACCACAACTCATCAAGCTTGTTGAGTGATAGGAGACAAAGCTGTGAAATGAAGCTTACAGCAGGTGCTGAGGGAACCAGCAAGAAAGGGATGAAGAAATCACTTAACCTCATCCTTACCAATCTGCCTGCTGTAGATGTATCTGTGAACCATTGTGGAGGCAAAGTCTTGTCTTCACATTGAGAATATCATAAGATATAGGAACGGAATTAGGCCATTCAGCCCACTAAGTCTGCCTGCCATTCAATCAAGGTTGATACGTTTCTCAATCCTATTCTCCTGCTTTCTCCTCCGTAATCCTTGATCCCCTTACCAATCAAAAATCTATCTATCTCTGTCTTAAAGACACTCAAAGACCTGGCCTCCTTCTATAGCCTTCTGCAGCAATGAGTTCCACAGATTCACCACCCTCTGGCTGAAGAAATTCCTCTTCATCGCAGTTGTAAAGGTCCATCCCTTTTTCTCTGAAACTGTTGCCTCCAGTCCCAGTCTGTCCTACTAGTGGAGAATTCTTCTCCACGTCCACTCTATCCAGGTCTATCTATTCGGTAAATTTCAATGAGATTCCATCTCATCCTTCCAAACTCCATCATTCAGATTCCTAAACCACTTCTCGTGTGACAAGCCCTTCATCCCCAGGATCATTCTTGTAAGCCTCCTCTGGACTCCTCTAAGGCTGGCATATCCTTCCATAGATATGAGGCCCAAAACTGCTCACAGAATTCCAAATGTGGTCTAACTAGAGCCTTATACAGCGTCAGTAGCATGCTTCAGCTGCCCTCATATTCTAGCCCTCTCAAAATGAATGCTAACATTGCATTTGCCTTCCTAATTGCCAAATGAACCTGCAAGTTAACCTTGAGAGAATTCTGAATGAGAATTCCTAAGCCCCTTTGTGCTTCAGATTTCTGAAGCCTTTCCCTGTTTAGAAAATAGTCTACACCTCTATTCTTCCTACTAGTGTGCATAATGTCATTCATTTCCACATTGTATTGAATCTGCCACTTCTTTACCCACTCTCCAACCTGTCCAAGTCATTCTGCAGCCTTCCAGCTTCCTCAACACTATCTGTCCCTCTACTTATATTTGTGCCATCTGCAAACTTAACAACAAAGACCTCAGTTCCTTCATCTAGATTGTTCATGTATGATCATTTGGAGATTTATCCACCTTCAAATCTTTCAGCTTCCCGAGCACTTTCTCCTTCTTATGGCCACTACTCTCATCTCTGCTCCTGACTTTCTTGAAATCCTAGTGTGTGCTACCACATGAAGATTGATGCAAAGTTTCTCTACTATTTCTTTTCTCCCCATTACTACTTCTCCAGCCTCATTTTACAATGGTCCAATGTCCACTCTTGCCTCTCTGATACGTTTTAGTTATCTAAAAAAATACTTGCAATCTTCTTTTATATGCTAGCTTGAGAAATTTATCTTGATACAGATTATTATTTGCTGTAGCTCTTTGACTCTTGATAGTAAACAGTGCTTCACATGTTCAGGTGATTACTGCAACATCTGAGCATCGAGTCCTTCATCTTCTTCCTTGCTGTTGCTTTTTGAATTGTGCTGTGCTAGTTTTTAAAGGCTTCCCAATCCTCTAACATCCCACTAATCTTTACCAGGTTGTATGCTTTTTCTTTTGTTCTAATGCTATCCCTGACTTGCCTTGTCAGCATGGTTGCTTCATTCTCCCCTTAGTATGTTTCTTCTTCCTTGGGATGAATTTCTGCTGTGCCTCCTGAATTATTCCCAGAAACTCCTGCCATTGTCTTCCCTGCTGGGGTCCCCTTCCAATCAACTCTGGCCAGCTGCCCCATTCAATCTGTGTTTTGTGGCATTATCATCATGTCAAATGGGACAGACTTTGAACAGATCTAACCATGAGCAGCAGCAGCGATATACTCCAGCACAATCTACATCCTCACGGCTCACCATATTCCACTGCTCACTCAGTCCTTACCATCTCACAGTGCCCGTTCTCTCAGCACTCACCCTCTGACAGTGCCCACTCCCTGAGCACTGGCCTTCCAACAGTGCCCGCTCCCTCACTACTGAACTGACTGTGTAGGAAGGACTAAGTGTTCAGAAGTTTGCAGTAATCGCCTAAATGTGTGAAGCACTGTCTCCCATTAAGTGTCAAAGAGCTGTATTGAACAACAATTTGCATCAATTTATTTCTCAAAATTGTTGTGGACAATTACCATCAAACTATGGAATTAACCTTGGTTCAATGGAGAGTGCAGGAGGGCATACCAGGAGCCATATCAGGCAAACCGAAAAATGAGATGTCAACCAGTCAATGTTACAAAGCAGGACTACTTGTGTGAAAAATGGGAGAAGTGGCAAGTGATTTGCAGGTTTAAATGATTCTCCAACCAAGGCATTAATCTAAATTCTGCAGTCCTGCCACATCCATCAGGCACTGACCCTCTGATCCTGCACTCAGTCAACACTCACCCTCTGACAGTGCCCACTCACTCAGCACTGACCATCTTGCAGTACCCACTCCCTCAGCACTGACCCTATGACAGGGTGGCCCTCCCTCAGCACTGAACCTCCAACAGTGCAGCCCTCTCTCAGCACTGACCCTCCGGCAGTGTCCACACCTTTAACACTGACCATCCGACAGTGCAGACCTCTCTCAGCACTGACCCTCTGGCAGTGCCGTCTCCCTCAACACTCACCCTCCGACAGTGCAGCGTTCCCTCAGCACCAACCCTCCGACACTGTGGCACTCCCTAAGCACTGACCCTCTCTAACAGTGCAGCCCTCCCTCAGCACTCACCCTCCGACACAGCCTGCTCCCTTAGCATTGACCCTCTGACAGTGCAACACTCCCTCATCCCTGACCCTCTGACACTGCAACGTTCCCTCAGCACCAATCCTTTGAAAGTGTCCGCTCCCTCAACACTGACCCTCCAACACTGTGGCACTCCCTAAGCACTGACTCTCCAACAGTGCTCACTCCCTCAACATTGACCCTCCGACAGTGCCCACTCCCTCAGGACTGACCTGTTTAACAATGCTTGCCCTCGCAGCACTGACTCTCTGACAGTGCGCCACTCTCTCAGCACTGATCCTCCAACAGGGCCTGCTCACTCAGTACTGACCATCTCACAGTGCCCATTCTCTCAGCACTCACCCTCTGACATTGCCCACTCCCTGAGCACTGACCTTCCAACAGTGCCTGCTCCCTCACAACTGAACTGAGCAGGGTAGGAAGGGCTAAGTGTTCAGAAGTTTGCAGTAATCACCTAACTGTGTAAAGTACTGTCTCCCATTAAGTGTCAAAGAGCTGTATCAAATAACAATTTGCATCAATTTATTTCTCAAAATTGTTGTGGACAATTACCATCAAACTATGGAATTAACCTTGGTTCAATGGAGAGTGCAGGAGGGCATACCAGGAGCCGTATCAGGCAAACCGAAAAATGAGATGTCAATCAGTCAATGCTACAAAGCAGGACCAAGAGCTGCATTGAATAACAATCTGCATCAATTTGTTTCTCAAAATTGTTGTGACTTACAAAGTGCAGACTGAATGGGCAGCATAGACAGATTCATTAAATATTTTTCAAGTGAATAGGTTAAATTTGTGGTGTGGGATGTGATGAGGGAAATGGGTGTTTCAAAGGGCTAGCAAAAACACGTTGGGCCAAGTGGCCTTCTCCTCTGGTGTATCATTCCTTGAGAAATCCGAGCAGTGGAATCTTTCGCCACATTAATTGAACAAATGTGTCTGATTTCGGTGGTTACCCAACAGTAGGGAGCAGCTGTTCACTGCTGACATGCCTTTCAGACAGCTGGTTCAGATAGCTTCTGCCTGGAATTCTGAGGGTGTGGTTGGTGTGGAAGGAGATGCTTTTCTGACCTCTCTTTTTGACACAGGAAGTTCGATGGTTGTCACTGAATTCAAAAAGATATTTTGGAGCATGAATGAGACCTACTTCTAACCCCATCCAGCCCCACTCTGCCCTTCCCCATTCAGGGTAAGTAGGGATGCTTCCTAGCAGGTCAATTTCACCCCAGCACATTTCTGCACTTTGCCAGTATCTGGTCACTATCTGAATCCGAGTGATCTGGATCAGCGTCAACGGAACATATTGATCACAACTGATCCCAATGTCACCTGATACCATGATAGTTTCTGGACTGGAGTCACTGGCATTTAGCACCAGTGGTTAAATGTTAGATGGAATCGAGGCAGATTCTTTTTCACTCAGAGTTTTATTTCAACTTACTGATCCCAAAAGACAAGTCAGTCAAATTTCTCACCCAATTATACCCAAATTAACATTTGTGTCTTTTACCAAGTCCCAGTTGGTCTCAGACATCCCATCCAGAGGATGAAAACTAGGTTGTAATCGACAGCTGAAGCCCTGCGCAATCTTTTCCTTTTATACGACAGTAATTTATTTTTCTTCGATCTTGGAATATGGGCACCACACAACAAGGCAGCATGTATTGTCTATCTCAGATCGACCTTTCAGAATGTAGTGGTGAGCCTTCATCCTGAACCACAGACAATGTGGTGAAGGTGCTCCCACTGTACTATCAGGTACCTTTTGGATTTTGACCCTGCAATAAAAGGAATGGATGATACCTGTCCAGTTTGAGATAATCTGAGAGCTGGAAGCGATCGCAGAGGTGCTAGTTTTACCATAGCACAACTACTGGTGTCCTTTGGAGTGTATGAAGGTGTCAAAGTGTATTGACGGTGATGTGAAGGGCTTGTTAGTGTAGACAGGAAGAAACTGGCTGAAGGGACAGGAATTAATCATGAGCTTTTTTTTGAACATTGCTGAAGAAAGAGATGTAGTCTTAAAGCTTTCCATCTACCACTTGGGACAGATGCAAGGGGGCCAAATCTCAAGGGAAGAACAATTTATACTGAATGAGAAAAGGGGCTTTGCTTTTCAAACACAAATTGTTGTGATCTGAAGGGCACTGTCTGAAAGGGCAGTGGAAGCGGATTCAACAGGAACCTTCAAAAAGTGGAAATTAGATACTTGGAAACAAAGAGTAATGTAGAGCAGGTAGGTGTAATTAGGAACTAACTGGGTAACAGGTAAAGAACCAGTGCAGGTATGATAGGTACCTTCTGTACTGGATCATTTTATGAAGTAATTATCGAGGAATAAACCCTGGGGTCTTCCCAGTCTGCACAGTCAATACTGATCTTGTTTTGCACTCTCTGTGTGTCCTTGATGACTGGAACATGAACTGCTGATGGGAGCAGGGAATACCCTTTGCTAGTAATCTCTCCCAGCTGATAAGCTTTGTTTCAAATATAGCCACGGGAGTTAGGATAGCTAGCGGAATGCACTGAGTCACTGGCTAATGTTACCGAGATAAATTTGCCCACACCTCACAGTACCAAGCGGAAAGGCAGGGTTTCTTTCTAAAATTGATCAGCAAGAATCCAAGGGTTTGACTGTTGTCAGGGTTTCCAGTGTTTTCACTCGACTGTCATGTAGCAGAGACTTTCAGCTGTCCCTGCTCTAATCTCTGGAGTGCCTTCAAATATGACACTGCTCTGCCACACCTTTTAAATTCCTCCTTGAACATGTCCAGCTCCTTGACCATGTAAAATTACACCTTCTCTTCTTACATTGTTACACCTCTTCTGTTGGCATTTATGATCCATGCCTTGTTGCTCAGACAATGAGGCCAAAAAACCCTACATTCCTGCAGTGATTTTCATGTTCTCGAGACTTTTTTTTATTCAGTCGTGGGACATGGGAATCATTGGTTGGGTCAGCATTTATTGCCTGTCCATAGTTGTCCTTGAGAAGGTGGTGTTGAGCTGCCCCTTCAACCGCTGCAGTCTGTGTGCTGTAGGTTGATCCACAATGCCATCAGGAAGGGAATGCCAGGATCTTAACCCAGTGACATAGATATATTTCCAAGTCAGGACTGTGAGTAACTTAGAGGGGAACTTGTTGCAGGGGGTGGGGGGGCATCCAGGCAAATGGGGAGTATTCCATCACACTCCTGATTTGTACCTTGCCGATGGTGCGACAGGCTTTCGGGAGTCAGGAGATGAGTTACTCTCCGCAGTATTCCCAGCCCCTGACCCACTCTTGTAGCCACTGTGTTTCTGTGACAAGTCCAGTTGAGTTTCTATCAATGATAACCTCCAGGATGTTGATAGTGGGAATTCAGTGATGGTAACATCATTGAATGTCAAGAGGCAGTAATTAGATTGTCTCTTACTAGAGATGATTATAGCTTGGCATTTGTGATGTGCAAATGTTACTTGCTTCTTGTCAGCCCAAACCTGCAAATTATCCAGATGTTGTTGCATTTGAACATAGACTGCTTCAGTATCTGAGGAGTCACAAATGGTGCTGACCATTGTGCAATCATGAGCGAGCACCCCTACTTCTGACCTTATTTTGGAGGGAAGGTCATTGATGAAGCAGCTGACGATGGATGCGCATAGGACACTACCCGGAGGAACTCCTGCCGAGATGTCCTGGAGCTAAGATGACCTTCAACAACGACAACCATCTTTCTACATACCAGGTATGACTCCAACCAACAGAGAATTTGTCTCCATACCCACTGATTCTAGTTTTGCTCAGGCTTAGTGATGCCACACTCAGTCAAATGCAGCCTTGATATCAAGGGTTGTCACTCTCACCTCACCTCTGGAATTCAACTCTTTTGTCCATGTTTGAACCAAGGCTGTAATGAGGTCAGGAGCTGAGTTGCCCAGGTGAATCCCAACTGGGTGTCACTGAGCAGATGCTGCTTGATAGCACTGTTGATATCACCATTCACCACTTTAGAGTAGACTGATGGGCAGTAATTGGGTGGGTTGGATTTGTCCTGCTTTTTGTGCACAGGATGTGCCTCGGCAATTTTCCACATTGTTGGGTAGATGTCAGTTGTAACTGTACTGGAAGAGCTTGGCTAGGGGATCGGCAAGTTCTGGAGCTCAAGTCTTCAGTACTATTGTCAGAATGTTGTCAGGACCCATAGTTTTTGCAGTATCCAGTGTCTCCAACAATTTCTTGATATCACATGGAGTGAATTAAATTGGCTGAAAACTGGTATCTGTCATTCTGGGGACCACTGAAGGAGGCCACAACAGATCATCCGCTCAGCACTTATGGCCGAAAACTGTTGTAAATCCTTCAGCCTTATCTTTTGCGCTGATGAGCTCGGCTCCACCATCATTAAGGATGAGGACATTTATGCAGCCTCCTCCTCCAATGAGTTGTTTAATTGTCCACCACCATTCCTGACTAGATGTGGAAGGACTGCAGAGCTTAAATCTGATCAGTTGGCTGTGGGATCTCCTAGCTCCATCTATCACTTGCTGCTCTTGCTGTTTGGTGTGCAAGTACTCCTGTTTGGTGGATTCACACCAGGCTGACATGTCGTTTTTAGGTATGCCTGCTACTGTTCCTGGCATGCCTCCTGCACTCTCCATTGAACCAACTTAATCCCCTGGCTTGTGGTATTGGCTGAGTGGGGGATATGCCGGGCTATGAGGTTACAGAATATGCTGGAGTACAATTCTGCTGCTATTGATGGCCTACAGTGCCTCATTGATGTCCAGTCTTGAGTTGCTGGATTTGTTCGAAGTCTGTCCTATTTAGCATGGTGATAGTGCCACACAAAATGATAGAGGGTATTCTCAACGTGAAGGTGGGAATATGCGGTGGTCACTCTTTTCAATACAGTTGTGGACAGATGCATTTGCAGTTGGCAGAATGGTATGGATGAGGTCAAGTATGTTTTTCCCTCTTGTTGGTTCCCTCATCATATTGCAGACCCTGTCCAGCAGCTATGTCCTTTAAGACCTGACCAGCTCAATCAGTAATGCTGCTGTTGAGTTACTTTTGGTGGTAGACATTCAAATCCCTCATCTAGAGTACAATTTGCACCCTTGCCAACCTCAGTGCTTCCTCCAAGTGTTTTTCAACATGGAACAGTACTGATTCATTGGTGCTGGCTGGTAATCAGCAGGAAGGTTCCTTGCCAGTGTTTAACCTGAAGTCATGAGACTTGATGGGGTCCGGAGTCAATGTTGACATTTCCCAGGGTAACTCCCTCCCACTGTATACCACTGAGCTGCCATCTCTGCTGGGTCTGTCCTGCCGTTGGACATATCCAGGGATGGTCGCATTGCCTGTAAGAAGTGATTCTGTAATTATGACTGTGTCAGGCTGTTGCTTGACTAGTCTGTGAGACAGAGATAATGGGAACTGCAGATGCTGGAGAATCCAAGATAACAAAGTGTGGAGCTGGATGAACACAGCAGGCCAAGCAGCATCTTAGGAGCACAAAAGCTGACGTTTCGGGCCTAGACCCTTCATCAGAGGCAGTGAGACAGTTCTCCCAATTTTGGTACTAGTCCCCAGATATCAGTAAGGAGGACTTTGCGGAATCAGCAGGGCTGTTTCTGCCATTGTCTTTTCTGGTGTCTAGATCAAATGCCAAGTGGTACATTCAGTTTCATCTCTTTGTTGAGACTTTGTAGCAATTGATACAACTGAGTATCTTGCTAGGCCAATTCAGATTGCAGTTGAGAGTTAACCACATTGCTGTGGGTCTGTAATCACATGTAGGCCAGATGAGGTGAGGATGGTAGATTTCCTTCCCTGAAGGACATTAGTGAACCAGATGGGTTTTTCTGACAATGGCTTCATGGTCATTAGTAGAATCTTAATTGCAGATATTCTTTATTGAATTCAAATTCCACCATCTGCTGTGGCGGAATTTGAACCTTGGTCCTGGTATTGTAAAACCCTTCAGTTAAGAAGGGTTGTACTGTAGAGAAAACGCAGCTACCTCCCACAAACAGCATTGTGATAACAAACATATAATTAAGCAATGATGACTTTGAGGTAAATAGCAAAGCCCAGTTTACGCTCTCAGTCATAAATTATACCACAGATGCTAAGAAGGCTAATTCAAGAGTAGAAGTTACATTGACTAGGCTTGTATTCCTGTGTGATTACAGAGAATGAAAGTATAATCTAATTGAGGTTTTTAAGATGATTAAAAGATTCAATAGGATATCCTCTGCTAAGGAGAGTTCATAATTATGAAGCAAAAATGTAAAATCTGAGCTAGGCCATTTAAGGCTGATGTCAGGATGCGCCTCTTCACACACAGGGCAGTGGAAATCTGGAACTGTAATCTCAAAAAAAGCTGAAATAATACATAAGAACAAAGAGGAGGAGATTTTTAGGAGCAAATTACTGCAAATGCTAGAATCTGTACTGAAAATAACAAATGCTGGAGAGATCGCTGTGGGCCAGACAGCATCCATGGAGAGAGAACAAGCTAACATTTCAAGTCTAGATGACTTTTCATCAGAGGTCTGAAGAGTCATCCAGACTCGAAACATTGGTTTGCTCGCTCTCCATGGATGCTGTCTGACCCGCTGTGATCTGCAGCATTGGTTGTTTCCAGAGAAGTGGATTTTTGTTTGGCAACAGTATTAAAGATTGCAGAATCACGGCAGGTAAGTGGTACAATCATTCATTGTCTCATTGATTGGTGCAGCAGGCTTGACGGGCTGAACAAATTCGTCTTATCCCCATCTTGCTCACTCCCACCCTGAATGCACAGCCCCTTCCTGGGCTACAGTCCCCAAGCTGCATCACCCAGGTAAATTAGTATGAAGTTTCACTTACCATGATCCCAGTCAACAAGCAGACTCCCTTCCCGCAGTAAGTGTTGGGCACCATGTCGCCATAGCCAATGGACAAAAAGGTGATTGAGATGAGCCACATTGCCCCTAGAAAGTTACTGGTGACATCCTGGTTATCATGGTATCTGGTGGCATAGACAAAGAAAGTTAGGACAAACTTAGTTGACTGTATATCACACACAAAGATTTTAGTAGCTTCCCATTTACTTTCAAACAATGGCTCAAAAGAAAAAACATGCATTTTCCAGACGATAAATGAAATAAGCAATGAACAAATCTTCGAAGTATTATCATTGTATTAAGGCAAGAAACACAGCAGTCAATTTGCACACAGCAAGCTCCCACAAACAATGTGATAATGCTGAGATAACTATCAGTCTCCAGGTCAGGAGATTAAGGCTTCAAGTCCGATAATGATTTAAATCTACAAACCAGACTGACAGTCTCAGTAAAGCACTGAGGAGGCTCTGACTTTCAGCTCCAATGAGATTACCCTCATTAAAGGTCTTTACATAACTAAGAGTTCACAGGGTAGGGAATAACATTCTAGTGTGGATGGAAGATTGGTTAGCTATCGAAAAGAAACATAGAGTAGGGATCAATGAATCAATTTCAGAATGGCAAGATGTAGCTGGACGAGTGCCTCAGAAACTAGTGCTGATATCAATGACTTGGATGAAGGGATGGAATGTATGCTTGCTAATTTTACTGATAGTACAAAGGAGAGTAATTTCTGATAAGGACCTGAGTCTACAAAGGGATATAGACAGGTTACATGAGTAAGCAACAATCTGGCAGATAAAGTCTAATGTGGAAAAATGTGAATTTTTTTGTGAAGAAGGGTCT
Organism: Stegostoma tigrinum; assembly: GCF_030684315.1. Taxonomy (NCBI): domain Eukaryota; kingdom Metazoa; phylum Chordata; class Chondrichthyes; order Orectolobiformes; family Stegostomatidae; genus Stegostoma; species Stegostoma tigrinum. The sequence goes on along the minus strand of NC_081400.1, from coordinate 2,125,302 downwards.
CGACCCGAAACGTCAAACTTTCCTGCTCCTCTGATGCTGCTTGGCCTGCTGTGTTCATCCAGTTTCACACCGTGCTATCTCGGATTCTGCAGCATCAGCAGTTCCTACTATTTAAAGTATAACCTCCCTTCTTTTGTAGTCAATTCCCCACACAATAAACAGTAACATTCTGTTAACTAGTCTGATTGCTTGCTGTATCCACATACACTGGCCTTTTGCAATTTAGGCAATATGGAATCAAAATCACTCGCACCTTAGAGTTCTACAATCTCTCATCATTTGGGTAATATGCTTCTCTCAATCCATCAACCCCACACTTCAATCTACACTTCTCCTCAGAGAACCTTAGCCTTCCATTAGCAAATCCGAAGACAGCTCTGGCTCATTCAGCCAGATCATCATGTCAATCTCATAGCATTCAAACCCACACGCAGCCTGAGTGACACAAGAATATTTTAAACACTATTTAGCAAAGAGAAAAATGTGCGGATACCTCATTTGTTTTGGTGTTGCAAGTTGAGGGGTAAAGATTGGCTGAGGACACCTAGCAGAACTGCCCCACTCTTCAAATTAGTATCATTCATGGCCATTTGAGAAAGTGGACAGGTCTTGGTTCAATGTCTTATTGAAATGAAAGCATTTCTGACAGTGTGGCATTCCCTCTTTACTGCTTCTTCAAGACAGCAGTGGTCTCTCAGCACTGACCCTCCAACAGTGCAGAGCTCCCTCAGAACTGACTTTCCAACAGTGCCTGTTCCCTCAGCGCTGACCCTCCGACAGTTCAGCTCTCCCTCAGCACTAACCCTCCGACATTACAGTCCTTCAGAACTGACCCTCCAATGGTTCCTGCTCCCCCAGCACTGACCCTCCAACAGTTCAGTGCTCCCTCAGCACTGACCCTCAACAGTTCAGTGCTCCCTCAGCACTGACCCTCCAACAGTTCAGTGCTCCCTCAACACTGACCCTCCAACAGTTCAGTGCTCCCTCAGCACTGACCCTCCAACAGTTCAGTGCTCCCTCAGCACTGACCCTCCAACAGTGCAGAGCTCCCTCAGAACTGACCTTCCAACAGTACCTGTTCCCTCAGCACTAACCCTCCGACATTACAGTCCTTCAGAACTGACCCTCCAATGGTTCCTGCTCCTCCAGCACTGACCCTCCAACAGTTCAGTGCTCCCCCAGCACTGACCCTCCAACAGTTCAGTGCTCCCTCAGCACTGACATTCCAACAGTTCAGAACTCCCTCAGCACTAACCCTCCAACAGTAGAGTCCCTCAGCACTGACCCTCCAATAATGCAGAGCTGTGTCAGCACTGACCCTCCAACATTGCCATGCTCGCTCAGTACTGACCCTCCAACAGAGCAACACTCTCATCATTACTGACCCTTCGACACTGCAGTGCTCCCTCAGCGCTGACACTCTGACAGTGCCCATTCCCTCAGTACTGACCCTCCAATATTGAGGCGCTCACTCAGCACTGACTGTCTGACAGTGTGGAGCTCCCTTAGCGCTGACCTTCCAACAATGTGGTGCTCCCTCGGCGTTGACCCTCTAATAGTGCGGCGCTCCCTCAGCACTGATGTTCCGACAGTGTCTGCTCCCTCAGCACTGATCCTCTTACAGTGTGGCACTCCCTCAGTGCTAACCCTCTGACAGTGTGGCACTCCCTCAGCACTGACCCTCCAGCAGTGTGGCACTCCCTCAGCACTGGCCCTCCGACAGCATGGCGCTCCCTCAGCGCTGACCCTCTGACAATGCAGCATTCCCGTAGCAGTGACCCTCTGACAGTGCAGTGCTCCCTCACTACTGACCTTCCGACAATGTGGCGCTCCATCAGCACTGGCCCTCCGACAGTGCAGCGCTCCCTCACCACTGACCTTCCGACAATGTGGTGCTCCCTCAGCACTGACCCTCCGACAGTGTGGCACTCCCTCAGCACTGACCCTCTGACAGAGCAGTGCTCCTGTCTTTACTGATTCTCTGACAGTGCCTCTTCCTCAGCACTGACCGTCTGACAGAGCGGCACTCCCTCAGCACTGACCCTCCGACAGTGTGGCACTCCCTCAGCACTGACCCTCTGACAGAGCAGCACTCCTGTCTTTACTGGCTCTCTGACAGTGCCCTCTCCCTCAGCACTGACCCTCTGACAGTGCCCTCTCCCTCAGCACTGACCCTCTGACAGAGCGGCACTCCCTCAGGACTGACCCTCCGACAGTGCGGCACTCCCTCAGCACTGACCTTCTGACAGAGCGGCATTCCCTCAGCACTGACCCTCCGACAGTGTGGCACTCCCTCAGCACTGACCCTCTGACAGTGCCCATTCTCCCAGTACTGACCTTCCAACATTAAGGCGCTCAGTCAGCATTGACTCTCCGACACCATAGCACACCTTCGGTGCCTCCCTTGCCATTTAGCCGCTCAGGTATGCTCTGTCTTTTAATAAGATCGTAGGACAGCCTGCATCTCTGACAGTGCCACACTCTTTCAGTGTTATCTTGGAGTTTATGCTTAAAACTAGGTGTGAGCTTGAGGCCACAGCTTTCTGTCAGTTGAGCGTTCTTGAGGTTGTTTTTATCTCTCAAGTAATGGTCAAGATCTCTCATTAGTTACGGTGGATAGTTTTATTGACTGCACATGGACTGTAACTGTACCAGTCTATCTTTTTCAGTCTGGCAAGAGTAAAACATTCATCAGCTTTGTAAACTTAAATGCAGTATGAAATTGAATAAGGCTTTTTCAGTCTTGAGGTGGCAGAGATTTCAGGCTTAAGCTATGTCTTTGAAACCTGGTCATAGCTGGGATTCATCACAGCAAACTCAATTAACAGATGGGATAGTCCTGGTGCTGCTGGACTGAATTAATTTTGCATTTGACAATTACACTGGGCTCAAAATGGAAAGAGAAGATTTCTTTATACAGTGGCCTGCTGGACCTTTCAGAAACACCCCAAAGCAAAGGTATTACAATTAAACACAGTGAGTGTTATTTTGCGGGAACCACGGCAGCCGTTTGTACACAGCAAGCTCCCACATAAATCCATGTCGTCAGTTTTAATGGTTCTGGTTTGAGGGGCAAATATGGGCCGAGGACAATTGGGAAATCTCCCAACTCTCATCTCAATCATACAGCGGGGTCTTTAATTCAGAGGGATGGTTTAATTAACTTATCTGAAAAGGCAGCTCTCACAGTTGAGCTTTTCCTCAGTGTTGCACTGGGTTACGGGCGCAAGTTTTGAAGTGTAGCTTAGATCTCTGGCCAGCTAGTATTATTAGTCTTGCACGTCTGGGGTAATGTGCAAACGAGCAATGAATGCCTGGTATCATGACTCGGACAATCTGGAGGAAAGCAGAGCATCAGCAAAATGTACTGACTTATGCATTCTCTTTGCAACAAGGGTTCAGCACTTCTGCCCATAAATTGGAGTCACATACTAACCAGCTCTCGTTTGATTTACAAATCCTTGAAAACTGGGAACATAAGTTGTTCACTTATCCCAGAGACAATATCTCAAAATCAACAGCAAGCATTTGAACATCCCACTGGGAGCTCAGTTAAGACCCATAAATGTATTCTTGAGCAGTCATCTCAATTTCAGTCAGGGTGAGTCAACAGCCTATAATGTGGAGCTGACTGGGCAATCTCTCTCAGTACTGCTGTGATGTCTACTGCTCTGGGTACCAAAACACAGGAGGAACTAATTGTTTGTATGTTTTACAGAGCTTTAGAAAGGCCCAAGACTCTCATTGCATCCTACTCTCTTCATCTTTTTCTCTCTCCTTGTCTGTTTCCTGTATCACTATGCAAATCTTTCATTTGTGTGAGTGTTCCCCATCCTTCTTTGCATCTGTCCCTGCCTCTCTCTTCAGCAATTCATCAGTACAGGTGTACTTCTCCCATTGCCCCACTGTGTCAGTCTCTCTCCTCATAGCTTGTCCATGTGTGTGTGCACATCTCCCACTGCCTCACTGTATCACTCTCTCTCCTCACTAGTTTGTGTGTGTGTGTACATCTCCCCCACCCCACTGTGTCAATCTCTCTCCTCGCTCTCACTGTGTCAGTCTCTCTCCTTACTAGTTTGTGTGTGTGTGTACATCTCCCCCTATCCCACTGTGTCAGTCTCTCTCCTCACTAGTTTGTCTGTGTGTTTGTACATCTCCCCCACCCCACTGTGTCAATCTCTCTCCTCACTCTCACTGTGTCAGTCTCTCTCCTTACTAGTTTGTGTGTGTGTGTACATCTCCCCCTATCCCACTGTGTCAGTCTCTCTCCTCACTCTCACTGTGTCAGTCTCTCTCCTTACTAGTTTGTCTGTGTGTTTGTACATCTCCCCCATCCCACTGTGTCAGTCTCTCTCCTCACTCTCACTGTGTCAGTCTCTCTCCTTACTAGTTTGTCAGTGTGTTTGTACATCTCCCCCATCCCACTGTGTCAGTCTCTCTCCTCACTCTCACTGTGTCAGTCTCTCTCCTTACTAGTTTGTGTGTGTGTGTACATCTCCCCCATCCCACTGTGTCAGTCTCTCTCCTCACTCTCACTGTGTCAGTCTCTCTCCTTACTAGTTTGTCTGTGTGTGTGTACATCTCCCCCATCCCACTGTGTCAGTCTCTCTCCTCACTAGTTTGTCTGTGTGTTTGTACATCTCCCCCATCCCACTGTGTCAGTCTCTCTCCTCACTCTCACTGTGTCAGTCTCTCTCCTTACTAGTTTGTCAGTGTGTTTGTACATCTCCCCCATCCCACTGTGTCAGTCTCTCTCCTCACTCTCACTGTGTCAGTCTCTCTCCTTACTAGTTTGTCAGTGTGTTTGTACATCTCCCCCATCCCACTGTGTCAGTCTCTCTCCTCACTCTCACTGTGTCAGTCTCTCTCCTTACTAGTTTGTGTGTGTGTGTACATCTCCCCCATCCCACTGTGTCAGTCTCTCTCCTCACTCTCACTGTGTCAGTCTCTCTCCTTACTAGTTTGTCTGTGTGTGTGTACATCTCCCCCATCCCACTGTGTCAGTCTCTCTCCTCACTAGTTTGTCTGTGTGTTTGTACATCTCCCCCATCCCACTGTGTCAGTCTCTCTCCTCACTCTCACTGTCAGTCTCTCTCCTCGCTAGTTTGTCTGTGTGTGTGTACACATCTCCCACTGTCTCACTTTGTCAGTCTCTCTCCTTGCTAGTTTGTCCGTGTCTGTGTGATTGTATATGTACATATCCCACTCCCACACTGTGTCTGTCTCTGTCCTCACTCGTTTGTCTATGTGTGTGTACATCTCTCACTGCCTGAATGTCAATCCCTCTCCCCACTTAATTTTTTGGTGTGTGCATGCGAGTGTGCATGCATGTGCGTGTGCACCTCCACTCCCTCATCATGTCAGTCACTCTATTTTGACTATCTGTTTCCCTCTCTGTTTCATTCATAGGGAATATAGAGAATTGGAGATTTGCTTTCACACAGAATGGTGGAGATTGGGTGACTGTCTCCCACGGGGTGGAGGGAGAATGGGTTCTTCCTGTCACAGGGTGTGGGGTGAGAATGGAAGACTAACTCTGGCAGGGTGTTGGGGAAAATGAGGGAGTCGCTCCCAAGGGAATAACTGAGGCAATAAATGGGGAATCTGGATAAACACACAGCCGAGAAAGGAATAGAAGGATAGGGTGCTAAATGAGAGATGACAAGAGTGATTGGGGGATGCGTGTGTGGAATAGAAACTCTTGACCGAAGCAGAGTGGTGAAATGGCCTGTTGTAAATTCGCTTCAGTAAAAATGTGGAATGATATAGTGGGAGAGAAAAACCACATAAAGGAATGATCTAGGAGACCATACTTACAGCCCCTTCAATATTTAATAAATGGGAATGAGGAGAAACATCTCCATCCAGAGAGTGGGGGATATTGGCAGACTGCTCTCCTCTCTCTTCCCCATACCAGTGACAGTCAAGGGGAATATCAGAGATATATTGAAAGGGGGTGTTGGATTAGTGCAGGAGAGAAAGGAATAGAAGGATGGGGAGAAAGGGACATGGAGGAGTATGGGGTGCGGGAGAAAGAAAGAAGAGCCTCATGTGGAGTGGAGTGAGGCACTGAATGGCCTGTTTCTATGCTGCTGATACTGTGTAAGGCGGGCATCAGGTCCCTTCCTCAGCACTGACTGTCATCCACCTGACCAAGTCCATGTCCATGTCTGCAACCCCACCCCTGGCAACAAGCCACCCTTACCTCTCACAGACACGGACGGTCCAGGCGGCGATGATCCACAACGAAATGCTGAAGACGAGGAGCACCGTGCCTGGGCAAATGGTCATGAGAGTCTTCATGACGAAGCGTGTGTTGAAATTGATTTTGTTCAGCGCCCCAATGCTACGCGAGGAGGCGTCTGTGAAGAGCTTGCTGTGAAGCAGCATGACCCGGGCAATGAGGTAGAGCCGGAGGAACATGGGAATGGAGAGGATGATGTCCACGTCAGCCCAGGTCTCGGACAGTGTGTAGGAGAATGCCAGGCGGGCTTTCCAGTGGAATATATAACGCCCAGGCACTGGGTGAATGGCACACACCACCATCTCCAAGCTGATAAAGAAAATCCGCTCATAGGTCATAGCGATCCTCCAATCATCAGCTCCATTATCTATCATGAAAAGCTGCAAGACAGGACAGGACAAAGAGTTCTGTAGAATATGGGGAGAAATTGTTTTACAGTTATATTCTGCAAATCACTGGCCTTTTCCCAACTGCATTCACTGCCACACTTTATAAAGAATGTCAAGGCTTTGGAGAGGGTACAGAGGAGATTAAACCAAGGATGGGGGACTCTGGATACATGGAAAAGTTGTTCTTAAAAAGGCTGTAGGGAGATTTAAAACAGGTTTTCAATTATTATATTGGGTTCTTGTCGAGGACACAGTGAGAAAATGTTTCAGTGAATAACCTCAGGACGTAAATTCAAGATAATTCTCAAAAGAACCAGGAGTGGATGAGAATTTGTTTTTATATAGTGAGTGATGATCTGGAACATAGTGTTTTAAAGGATGATGGAACAGACTTAATGGTAACTTTCAAAAGGGTATTGGATAAATAGGAACGTGCTAGCAGGCCTTTCAGCCATTTGAGACTACCATGCTAGATCATAGCTGATAATCTACCGCAACGCCATATCCCCATATGCTTTGCCAGCAGTAACTAACTGGAGATCTGGCACCGTTCTGTTAGGTTGAGTTTCTACCTCCTTTGCAGTACAAAGAACAAAGAAACCTACAGCACAGGAACAGGCCCTTCGGCCCTCCAAGCCTGCACTGATCAAGATCCTCTGTCTAACCTGTCATCTATTTTCTAACGGTCTGTGTCCATTTGCTCCCTGCCCATCCATGTACCTGTCCAAATATATCTTAAAAGATGCTAACGTGTCTGGCAACGCATTCCAGACACCCACCACCCTCTGTGTAAAGAACGTTCCACGCATATCTCCCTTAAACTTTCCTCCTCTCACTTTGAACTCATGACCCCTAGTAATTGAGTCCCCCAGTCTGGGAAAAAGCTTCTTGCTATCCACCCTGTCTATACCCCTCATGATTTTGTAGACCTCAATCAGGTCCCCCCTCAATCTCCATCTTTCTAATGTAAATAATCCTAATCTATTCAACCTCTCTTCATAGCTAGCACCCTCCATACGAGGCAACATCCTGGTGAACCTCGTCTGCACCCTCTCCAAAGCATCCACATCCTTTTGGTAATGTGGCGACCTGAACTGCACACAGTACTCCAAATGTGGCCAAACCAAAGTCCTATACAACTGCAACATGACCTGCCAATTCTTGTACTCAATACCCCGCCCAATGAAGGAAAGCATGCCATATGCTTTTTTGAGGTACTGTTCTCTAGATAGATGAGTGATGAGAAGAAGCAGGAATGTCTGTTCTGCTGGAAAGTCATCAGTCAGCTGCCAGTTTACTGCTTATTCCTTCCTTCCCTTTGCCCCAGAATCTCACAGTGAGAGAAGGGAAAGATTGCTGAGCACACTGGCCGAACTGTACCTCATCACTGGTTGGTGATTTACTGATTTGCAAAATGTGACAAATCAAGGACAAGCCAAGGTCCCAGCCTGACATTCTAGTATCCTTACTCATCTCAGGAAACTTCCTTACGGTCAGCTTCTGATAACGCAACCTGATGCAAAAGGTTCCTCACTGGCAGGATCGAAAGGAGGTATATGAAATGGAAAATGTGCAGTGAAATTAGAATTGCAAGGGGCAATATGGTGGCTCAGCAGTTAGCACTGCTGCCTCACAACGCTAGGGACTTGGGTTCAATTCCAACCTCGGGCAGTTGTCTGTGTGGAGTTCTCCCTGTGTCTGCATGGATTTCTGCCGAGTGCTCCAGTTTCCTCTAGAAATAATTTCACAGAGGCTGCTATCCCGTCAGCAACTCACTCTTTATTTACATGCAGGGCATCCTTGACACTGATCTACTTCCTTCAGAGCCAGCTGTCAGAGCGAACAGGATATCTGACTCTCCTGTTTATATCTGTCAACCAGGGCTCCATGATTGGACCAGCCTAACAGTCCCAATCAGGGAACTCAGATTCTAATGAGGTCCACTTAGCTGACCTTGTTACAATGCAGGGTTACAGGGGTAGGCTGGGTCTGGGTGGGATGCTGTTCAGAGGTTTGGTGCAGACCTGATGGGCTGAGTGGCATCTTTCTGCACTGTTGGGATTCTAGAACAGAAATGGTCGAAGAGAGCTTCTCAGTTCTGATGAAGGGTCGTGACCTGAAATGTCGAGTTTCCTGCTCCTCTGATGCGGCCTGACCTGTTGTTTTCCTTCAGCTCCACACTATTAACACAGTTGTATTGTGCTGTTTACAAGGTTGGAACATCCTGTTGGTGTTCTGCAGCCAATTTCGTATTTTCTGAAGTGTGGGACAGTTGTTTTGCAGGAAGTGCACAAAGAGCTCTTACAAACTGTAACGTGACTTGAGACCAGATTGGAGCACCTACTCTCAATGTCAAATAGCTGCCCACACTGCTCCCCACTAAATACACACAGAGTGCGCCATGACATTGCTGCATTCACCCGAGCAGACTACACCCTTCATTAGGAAGGGAGGAAGAACTGGGGAGGGGGGTGCTCAGAGAGCTTGGGGGATGCAAAAGGAGAACTCTCCCATGTGGACTGTCCACTGCCTGGGCACTGCGAGGGAGGACAGCATGCCAGGGACAGTGCCAGTGCTGGCCATGAATAGTCATTTGTCTGTCGATTCTCAGCCGGTCAGGGTTTTCTTGGTTACACTTAGGCTCCAGAACCACATTGTGCAGGCTGGAAAGCAACTTTAAACAGAAGACACAGAGACAAGATTCCTGGTAGCCACCGTTTTGTCACTTTGCTGGGAAATGGCAGACCAGATCATCTTTCTTTCTAGCTGCTTTGAGGGATAAGCAGGGGAGAGTTTCTTTTTCTGAGAGGGATCTCTTACACCCACCTGAGAGAGCAAACACAAGAGAGAGAGCATGTTGAGCCGAAGGTTTCCATGCTGTATACCTCTGCGACTCTGTGTTAGATTTAAATTCTCATCCCAACAGATGGCACCTCCGACAGTGCAGCGTTCCTTAAGTACCATACTGCTTTGGGAGCTCCAGCTTAGAATTTGTTCACAAGTTTCTTAGAAGAGATTTAACCTCATGACTCACTGTTGGTTATAGCTCAGTTAGCTGGATGGCTGGTTTGTGATCACAGTGACAGCAGCAGAGGTTACCATGAAGGGACCTTCTTCTGAACCTCACCCCTCACCTGAAACATGCTGACCCTCAGTTTAAATCATCACTAGTCTTCCCTGCCTGTCTGTTTCCCTTTCTCTCTCTTTAATGAAAGAGCAATCCTATGGTCTAGTAAGACTATGACAATTTTACTTTAACCTTCAGTGCACAGAAAGATTTAAATGCATCTAAGATCCCAGGATGGGGGAGTGGACACAGTACAAACTGAGATAGTAGGAACTGCAGATGCTGGAGAATCTAAGATAACAAGGTGTAGAGCTGGATGAACACAGCAGGCCCAGCAGCATCAGAGGAGCAGGAAGGCTGACGTTTTGGGCCCAGACCTTTCTTCAGAAAAACTCTTTTCTGAAGAAGGGTCTAGGCCCAAAATGTCAGCTTTCCTGCTCCTCTGATGCTGCTTGGCTTGCTGCGTTCATCCAGCTCTACACTTTGTTATCACAATACAAACTGAGAAAGGGCAGGTAGAGGATGAATGTACGAGAGAAAGCAAGCCATATCTAGAAAGGGCTCAGTGTGGATACAGTCATTCCAGAACTACAGCCATTCAAGGCAGATCATTGGAAAGACTGCTTGAATCTCGGTAACCTGCAAGGAGTTTAATTTTTCAGTCATCTAAATTGACATTTAGTGACAAGTTTGAATCCAAGGTGGTGGTGCCTTCAGTAATCTAGTAGTTGGTGCTGAGGACGCGGTGTGCAATGCTCAGGGGACGTGAATTAACTTAAGCATACTTCAAAGAAGATCACAGATAAAGCAGGATATTGAAAGCTGGTTGGGGGCCGGTTGCTGTTTGAGTCAGATGAGAGTGAAGCTGCAGCATTCTCAGTCACTGTACGGGATAGGGAATGGGAGACAAAAGGAAAAAAATAGGGAGAGGCAAAAGGTGAGGAAAGCAGGAGGAGAGACAGGCACAGGAGGCGAGGAAAATGGAAAGAGAAAGAGAGAGAGAAGCAACTGGCAGAATGAGGCAAAAATGGGGACAGAGAAAGCAAGTGACAGAAAGAGCAGGTGAGAGAAAAAGAAAGAGAGAAATGGACAATGAGAGACAGAGTGAATGAGAGAGAAAAACGGCAAAGAAGAGGGAGCAACAGCAAGAAGTGGAGAGGAAGAAAGACGAGGGTAGAATACAGTAGGGGTCTGAACGATGCAGGTTTTGTCGAGATTTGTAGCAGATTTGGCTGAGAAATGTGGCACGGTACAACTCGATATCAGGACAGCTCGATCCATCACGAGTGCTGCAGTGAGATTCTGGCCAGGCAGCAGCCAGTTGACATTGACTAAAGTTTGTTAGTCCCTTTGTTAACAGCCTGACTCACCTCATTTACACTCAGCTTTCTACCTTACCAGACAAGCTAGATGTCAAGAAAACTCTCAGGGCACACTCTGTGCATTGCACCCTCCCGTATCTGACATGTCCCACCATCATAGCACATTTCTGACGCACTTCAACGATGCTCCTCCATTTCAAGGCTGCATCCAGCATCTATCACGGTGATGTTCCAGTGAGGACACACGCCCTTCTCACAAACTGCACTAGGCTGGGTCTCTGACTGTCTGCTCACTTGCATAGTGCTCACTCACTCTGCACCTGCCTGGATGCCTTGCCTTGCCTTCCTTGTTGCACTTTGTCCCCTCAGTGATGCCACCCTCATTAAATCGCTGTCATTTAGTTCCGGCACAGAGGATGGAAGCTGGTCATGGTTCTCAGCAGGCTCTTGTGGGAACCCTGGCAATCATTCAAGGAAAGCCTTATGATACCAGTCAAGGGGCTTCTCTTCAGGGAGATGAAAATGGCTGGCACAATTGTTACTTTCAGTTCAGGGCACTGTCCACAGACGTGTGCCAATCAAGCACTTCAGCAGCCCTGATGGATGCAGATTAATAGTGTCCTGGGTTTGAGGTGGGTCACAGCAGGGGAGAGAAGAACTGGCAGGAATTAGTGAAAATGGTAAAGCATGAGCCTTGCTGAGAGGTGGGCACAGAAGCAGAGATAGAGTGAGTGGAAGGCATCATGATGTGAAGGTTCTGGTGTTGGACAAGGTCAGAAATCACACAACACCAGGTTATATTCCAACAGGTTTATTTGAAATCACAAGCTTTCGGAGCCTCTCTCCTTCTTCAGGTATTTGTGACACAGAATTTATCGGTAAAAGATCAAAGGGCCACCCCACTGACCGGGATGGATGGAACAAAACTGAGACGCTATTAAAGCTGTTGGAAAGTTTTAATTGATTAATATGTAAAGATAAATCCCTGAATTCCTTTCAAGTCACTGTCCTAAGAGAACTAAAGGTTTTATTAGCGTAAAGAAGAGGTGACATTTTAGGTCAGACAATGCATGTCAGTTGTGAGGCCTTGTTTAGAATCTGTTTGTGTTTTGGCTTGAGTCAGACTGGTTTTGCTTCTAAAGTAGGAATTTATAAAATGCCACATTGACAGACTATCTATAAATTATGTGCTTTTTCAAATTTACTCCATACATGTGTGAGCACGCACGTCTCTGTGTGTGTGTTAGAGAGAGAGAGCAAATGAGTGTTTGTATGTATATGTGAGGGGATGGAAGAGAGAATGTGCATGTGTGAGGGACAGAGACTGTATGTGCGTGCGTGTGTGTGTGTGGGGGTGAGGGCAGATTGCATGTGTGTGTGAGGGAGAGAGGGCGTACATGTGCTTACTTGGGAGACAGTGTGTATGAGAGAAGAAGAGTGCATCTGTCTTTCTGCGTCAGTGAGTGTGTGTGTGTGTGTGTGTGTGTGTATGAGAGTGTTTCGTGTGGTGGGGTCACCTGTAGTGCGACATGAACCGTAGATCCCAATTGAGGCCATCCCCATGGGTACCAAACTTGGCTAAAAGCCTCTGTTCGGTGATTCTGCGTCATTGTGCATCCTAAAGATCCAATGCCGAATGTTCTTGACCGCTGAAGTGTTCCTCCACTGGGAGGGAATATCCCTGTCTGGCGATTGTTTGCAAGAGACAGTGGCACTTACGCTGACAGATTGAAGACTTCCTAGATTTTCCCCTTGTCTGGGGCATGTTTCAGGAACCATGCAGGATGGCTCAAGACTGTCAGTACCTCGTCTGGGTGCACAGTGGGTTTTTAAAGTGGCAAGGTTGCAGGGAATACTCGTGAATTGCACAATATGCACTGAGTAGTGAGTTGTCCTTGAATGGCACATGTAAGACAGGGCTGGAATCAAGATGCGAGCAACACTGTAGAGGCCAGGCTAGATAGTTCATGAGGCAATTAATGGTAAAATCCAACAGAAAACCCGCTGGACCTCGCAGTGAAAAACCCTCCTAAAACAAAACTTGACACAGCTCAGACTTAGTCAAAAATATGTAAAATTCATCCCTTAGTGACTGATGAAGAGGCAGAGAGAGTAGACAGATAATGAGACAGAAATGGATAGAGAGAGAGATAGACAGAAATAGAGTAAGGCAGTGGGATATATCCAAAGAGGAGAAAGTAGTGGGAGAGAAATAGAGGGGGAGACAGAAGCTATGAGGGTCATTGGCTGAGAGAAATGGTAGAGCACAGACAAATAAATATGGATAAACAGTGAGGGAAGGCAGAGAAAGAGTGAAATGTAAAGAGAGGACACAGTGAGAGACTGAGCATCAACAAAAATTCTTTGAGCAGGGAACAGCAGTGTACTGTTCCTGTTGCCTGGGAAACAACATCAAAGTCCAGTAATAGCTCATTAGCTTCCTGGTGGAGGCCATTGAGTGCCACATGTGCAGTGAAGGGTATCTTTGTCTGAACACTCATTCAACACTTTTAAAACGGACAATTTCCCCAGTGAGGGGATTCTGTTTGCGAGACTCGATCTCAACTGTTTAAATCCGAAATGGCACCGGGGTTTCGTTTTTAACGCTGTCCTTTCCAAAATGCCTATCAGATGTGAGAACGGCTCCAAGGTACCGGGAATGGCTGCCATTCCCATCCTGATCCGGAATAGTTTGTTGCTGTAGTGACTCAGTGGCAGTAGGACTGGGTGTTTACAGAATGATGTGTTCACCTCGATAAGAAACCACGGTAGGCTGAGCCAAATGAAACCACCCCCATCGAGGCTTCTCTTCAGAAATAGGAAACACGGCAGCCAATTCGCACACAGTAAGTTCCCACAGGCAGCAATGTGGCTCTGACCTTGTAATTTTCATCTTAGACATTGCTTGAGTGTTAAAAGTTAGTTAGGCCACACAGAGGAACTTTCCCTGCTCTTTCAATGCGATCTTCCCTTTTCACACAAGATGATAGCTGGGATCTCACTTTAACAACTAATCCCAGTGGCATCACTGTAATGGAGTTTTAACTAGACTGTATGTTCATGAATTCCTAAGTGTTACTTGAACGAACCACCTTCTTGCTGAAAATTGAGAGTGGTGCTCAATGAGCCACAGCTAACAGGAGTGCCAGGGACCCAGGTTCAATTCCATCCTCGGGCGACTGTCTGTGTGAGGTTTGCACTTTCTCCCTCCATCTGCGTGGGTTTCCTCCAGGCGCTGTGGGTTTCTTCTCACAAAGATGTGCAGGTTAGGGTGGATTGGCCGTGCTAAATTGTCCCGTAGTGCCCAGGGATGTGCAGGTTAGGGTGGATTGGCCGTGCTAAATTGTCCCATAGTGCCCAGGAATGTGCGGGTTAAGGTGGATTGGCCATGCTAAATTGTCCCATAGTGCCCAAGGACGTGCAGGTTAGGGTGGATTGGCTGTGCTAAATTGTCCCATAGTGCCCAAGGACGTGCAGGTTAGGGTGGATTGGCTATGCTAAATTGCCGTGTAGTGTCCAGGAATGTGCAGTCTAGGTGGGTTAGCCATGGGGTAAAACTCCATGTGGAGTTACGGGGATGGGATGGGTCTAATTAGTTCAAAGGGTTGGTGTACACCCAATGGGCCAAATGGCCTCTCTCTGCACTGTAGGGATTCTACGATTGCAACACCTTCGTCAGAGAGGTAGTTTTTCAGTGTGGAAAGAGAGGTGTTTAGATTTAGAGAGAGAATTCTAGAACGTAGGGCAAACGAAATGGTTATAGAGAAGCCAGAATTAGAGATTGTGGGCTGAATGTGGTTACAGAAGCTGTTGTGGCATTGGAGTAAGGGCAGCTTATGGACTTGAACTGATATTCGCACTGGGATAATGGGGAATTCCAAAGGGACTGATTTGACAAGACTGCAGGAACAGACTGTGTTCCACCAAATGTTCGCCACCGGTTTCTGGGTTAGGACGCAGCAGGGCACTCTCAGGGGTGAGAGGAAGATGTTGGCACCCTGGGACCAAGGGCCAAACTTTCAAAGCCAAACGTTGCCACTTCACAGCAAGATAGAAATATCTGGTGCAATTCCTGCAATTGCCAGTTCTGCTCAGATACACCCTGGGAGGTATAACTGCCCAAACCCCTTAATTTCTCACCACTGGCAGCTCAACATGTCTAGCCTAACAGTATTCTGACCTTTACAGCCAATTGGAAAGCATGTAAACTCTTTACAACCACATTAGATGATACTTGACTGCCAATCTCAACCTTGCACCTGACCTATATCACATATCCTTTAAGACGAATAGATTTTTTTCCAAGTGATTTTGAGAAGCAGACATATCTTAAACAATTTAATCGTCAAACAGTACTACAAAGGACCTGCTCTTGAAACTCTTCATCTTGTACTCAGCGAGTCATACAGCACAGAAACAGACCCTTTGGCCCACTCATCCATATCAACCAGGTTTCCCAAACTAAACTAGTCCCATTTGCCTGCATTTGGCTTGTACCCTCTAACCTTTCCTATTCATATACCTGTCCAAATGTCTTTTAAATGTTGTAACTGTACTTGCATCTACCACTTTGTCTGGCAGCTTGTTCCATGCATGCACCACTCTGTGTGAAAAAGCTGCCCCTCAGGTCCCTTTTAAATCTTTCCCCTCTCGCATTAAACCTATGTCCTCTAGTTTTGAATTTCCCTACCCTGGGAGAAAGACCTTGGCAAATCTACTTACTCATGCCCCTCTTGATTTTATAAACCTCATCCACAGAGACTCTCCTGTGGTAGAAATTGGTGTGACCAATTGTAAAATTTGGCATTCTTGCATTTATTCTGATGACTACAAGATGGAAAGCCTCAACAGCATTTCTGTTTTTCAGCAAGGTTCAAACTGTGTGACAATTTGACAATTTATGACTCCTATAATACAACACCCACACACCCCCGAAACCCCAGCTTTCCATTTTTATTTGCTTGCAGCAGTGATATAAAGATTAAATCAGAATTCCCAAACGATCCAGCACTGAAGGCTTTACTGCCCTGACAACGTGCACATTCAAGAGATGTGGCTTTGCACTTTGTGTTGGAGCATTCTGCAAACAGTCCTTGATGTAGGAGCAGGATTTCAGCCTGTTAATTTGATCTCTCCTGACTTCAGTGCAGCTAAAAACCCACAGAAACTGTTGCAGCAGCTGCGGTCTAGGAGGTAAGAGTTATGGTTGTCATGGTTACTGAGCACTGGAAACCAATCGAGGCAGCAATTATTACCACTAAGGAAAAAAAATTCAGACTGAGCTCCACTCTGTCCCTCTCCTAACTTATCGATTTCCAAGCTGAATTTATGACCATTGCCAATGGGTGCAAAATGTTTACCCTCCCCCCCTGCTCACCACAGGCAAAAAACTGGAATGGAAATGAGTCCTTGTGCCTCACTCCTGATTGCTAGCAGGCACACAGGCCAGGGAGGTTCCCACCTACAACAAGTGTCAGTCCTGAAACAACAAGCTGTATGCTTGTCTCTAAGCCACAGAGCTGTGGGTTCACAGCCCAACTCCACTTTGAGACAACCAATGTGATCCTGAGGAAGCACCAAATTGGAGGAAGATCAGTTCTCAAGGAGCACTACACTCAGAGGGGCAGTACTGTGAGAGTGCCTCAGTGTCAGAGGGTCAGTGCTGGGGGAGTGGGCACTGTCAGGGTGTCAACACTAAAAGAGGATCGCACTGGTGGAGGGTCAGTGCTGAGGGTGCGGGCACTGTCAAAGAGTCAGCGCTGAGGGAGCGCCACACTGTCAGAGGGTCAGTACTGAGGGAGCGCCGCACTGTCGGAGGGTCAACACTGAGGGAGTGCCACACTGTCGGATGGTCAGTGCTGAGGGAGCGTCGCAATGTCAGAGGGTCAGTGCTGAGGGAGCAGGCACTGTCAGGGGATCAACACTGAGGAGCGTTGCATTGTCAGAGGGTCAGTGCTGAGGGTGCACACACCATTAGAGGGTCAATGCTGAGTGAGTGCTGCACTGTCAGAGGGTCAGTGCTGAGGGAACAGACACTGTCAGAGGGTCAGCACCAAGGGAACACCATAGCTGAGGTAATGGGCACTGTCAGAGGGTCAGTGCCAAGGGAACACCATAGCTGAGGTAATGGGCACTGTCAGAGGGTCAGTGCCAAGGGAACACCATTGCTGAGGTAATGGGCACTGTCAGAGGGTCAGTGCCAAGGGAACACCATAGCTGAGGTAATGGGCACTGTCAGAGGGTCAGCATTGAGGGAGTGCTACGTCAATAGAGCTGCCATATTACAGGTGAGGCTTTCAACGAACTCCTTGTCTTCCCTCTCAGTTGAGCAGACAAAGATCCCACAGCATTATTTTGGAGAACTGCAGAGCCCTACAGAAGCAATATTAACAATCCAACTGAAAAGCATCATTAAAACACGCCAACAGGTCTATGCCATTTGTGCGAGTTTGCTGTTCACGGACTGGCCCACAAATCTGCTCCATTACTACATCACTTGCATTCCAAGTCGTAAGTATTTTGATCTTGAAGTTGTGGCAGGATGCTATAGAAATGCGTGGTAATAAAATGTGAGGCTGGATGAACACAGCAGGCCAAGCAGCATCTCAGGAGCACAAAAGCTGACGTTTCGGGCCTAGACCCTTCATCAGAGAATGCGTGTTCTGTTTCTCTTTGGTCTCATTTATAGTTGATTCAGCACATCCTAAGCAAGAGAATGAGACGTACATACATTGGATACAAGTGCTATCAGAGCCAGACATTTGTACTTTCTCAAAGTCTGTCCACCACCTACAAAGGCAGAAGTCAAATTACCTGAGTGGCTACAGCTCCAACACTATTGTAGAAGCTCAGTACCATCCAAGAGAGAGCAGCTTGTTTGATGTCCACTCCATCCACTACCTTAAACATCAACTCCCGTAACAGCTGTATGTGCCACATATAAGACATATTTGGAATTTTCTCCCTCAAAAGGCAGTGGAAGCAGAATCATTGAATCTATCCAAGGCAGAGGTAGGTAGATTCTTGCTGTGTACAGAGTTGAAAGGTCATGGGGAGGTGCTGTTAGTAGGCAGGTATATGTAGTAAGCAAATCAACTGTAATCTTACTAAAGAGCAGAACAGGCTCAGAAGGCTCAGCACCATACTCCTGCTCCTTACTTTGTCTGCATTTACATACAAACTGCAGCAACTCACCAATTCTTCCTCAATAGAATTTTCCAAATCTGCAGCCTCTACCACCTAGGGAAAAGGACAGCAGGTACATGGGAACACCAACCCCTACAAGATCCTTCTCCAAGGCCCATGCACTGTCCTGACTAGGAACCAATCAGCCACTCCTTCAGTGTGGCTGGGTCAAAATCCTGCAACTCTCTCCCTTTCAATGTGACACAATTTATAAAGGCAGCTCACCACTATCCGCTCCAGGGCACTGACTGGTAAGATAGTTCCAAGCGAGGATGCTGAGCAGCTCCAAACGGAACTTGCAGATGGTGGCGTTCCCATGTACCTGCTGCCCTTATCCTTTTGGGTAGTAGAAGCCATAGATTTGGAAGGTGCTGTCTGAGGAAATTCAGTGATATGTTGCTGTTCCATAAATGCTCACGTACCAAAAATGAATGGGAAAAAAAATCATTGATCTCTGTTTGTGTTACTTTCTGTAACAAGTCTTACAGCTTGCAAATTCTGTATAACTTCAATCAATCACTACAATAAAAGGACTGAAGCCCACACAAGCTCTCAGCAAAGCAGCCAAGGACAAAAACAGTCAATAAAAAGCAAATAAGAACAAAAATCACCACTCATGGTAAAAAGTGGAACAGAACAGCCAATTTCAGCATTGTAGCATTGAACCTCAATAATAACCTGGGGTCACTCACTGTGGCACTGTACAGGGTCAGTGTTTATTCAGCAGGGAAAGACTCACTCTCTGTGTAACTGTACAGGGTCAGTGCTTATTCAGCAGGGTAAGGCTCACTCACTGTGTAACTGTACAGAGTCAGTGTTTATTCAGCAGGGTAAGGCTCACTCACTGTGTCACTGTACAGGGTCAGTGTTTAATCAGGGTAGGGGTAATGAAATTCTTCCGTTTGAGGTCAGTCCTGAACTGCACGACAGTTATTTTTTGCAGTGTTGAAGAAGGGCTACAGGATAAGAACAGAATAAGTGGATCAAACTGGACAGTCCGTTGGAATGATTAGCAAAGGCTTAATGGGCTGTGCAGCCAATGTGTAACACTGTATGCCTCTTTGATTCTATAAACATAAATGAGGGCATGTAAGAAAAAGCATGTATTCACAGTGAAAAGCAGTTCATTTCGGTTCAGAAACCCCACAAAATCTCTTTGAGGGCAAGTGATTATCGAGATTAAAGAAGGTGGAAAAGGTTCTGTTTGAAAGATTTATTGTCTTTCACAATGCTGGGATAACTGAAGTATTTTACCAAGAACTAAATATTTATTAAGTGTAGCTACTATTGTAATGTAGAGAACCAGGCCTCCAATTTACACATGGCACATTCCCATTACAGCAATGCAATACTACACAGATCATCTTTAGTTTTTAGTAATGCTTGTTGGAGAGATAAATAATGACTCTGGAACACCAGGATGAATCCATCAGTCTTCTTCAAAATAGGAGCTGTGGGATCTTCTCTGTCATTATGAGAAGGCAAGTGGAGCTTCAGTTTAAAATCTCATTCTAAAGACAAACTTCTGACAGTGCAATAGTACTGCACTAGAGTTAGCCTCAATTATCAGGTTCCTCTGGTGGAAATAGATTCCTCAACCTCCTGACGCCAAGGTACCAAATTGATTCATGGCTGACTGATCACAAATTGTGGCTACATGATACCAAAGATTGGGTCTGCTTAAGCAGGAGATTGTCTTTGAGAGGCATGGAGATAAAAATTGAATGATTCCACATCTGAAACAGAAGCACATTATTGAAGGTTCTAGGATGCCAGTGTGTGACTGTCACTCTCCCATCCCAATGTGTGTCCGGACAGGAAGCAGCTGAATCAATAGGGATGTGACAATCTGATCCTGATATCCCAGGTGCTTCCTGACAACAGAGGCAGGAAAGGTTGGGAGTGGAATTCTCACTGCATACCTCTGATACTGAGGTCTGTCACAGTGGTGGGATCTGCTTGGGGATGTGAGGAGATCCAGCTGGAAAGGGACGAGACGGATCATACAAATCAGAGTCAGGCACACCCTACAGATCCCTTAGCCAGAAGTAAGCATTTAATCAGAGTCTGTGGCAGTGTTTGATGGGGACAGTGCAAAGATAGCTTTAACTTTTATCTAATGTCTTGCTGTCCCTGTTTGATGGGATCAGTGTCGAAGAATTTAACTTTCAGTTTAAAAATGTAGAGGAGGTTTTTGTTCTGTGTCTAACCTCTTGCTATCCATGTCCTGGATGGTTTCATGGTTGACAGTGCAGGGGAGCTTTAATCTATATCTAAACCTGTGTCTTTCCTGTCATGGGAGTGTTTGATGCGGGGGACAATGTAGAGAGAGTTTTACCCTGTATCTAACCCCGTGCTGACCTTGTCCTGGGACTGTTGAATAGGGGCCAGTGTCAAGGCACATTACTCCATATCTAAACCTGTACCTTTCCTGTCCTGGGTGTGTTTGATGGGGCCGGGGTCGGGGGGGGGGGGGGGACACAATGTAGAGAGGGTGTTACTCCTTATCTAGACCTGTGCTGTCCTTGTACTGGAGATGTTTGATGGAAGAGAGAAAATGGAAACAGACTTAGAAGGACTGAGAAATGGAAATGAGATGGTCAGCCCAAGATAGAAACAATCAGATGAGGACTGACAGTGGAGCGGGAGAGGTGGTGAGGGAGAGGAGATGACCTGATTCTGATAACGCAAGGATGCTGGAATAAAGAGTGACAGATGTTTTAAGAAAACAATGGTGAACACAGAGCAAGGCAGTCTCCATTCAACCTTGACCATTTCAGTTTAAAGTCTATACTTTATAAAAGAAAAATCAACAATGAAACCTTTCCAGAGAGCAGAATTCCTTTTAAGTGAAACAATCTTCAGTGCGTTCCCAGAGCCCTCAAGGGCACTGAATTCTTTCCCTAAGATAGGTGATCAAAACTGCGCCAAAATAGTGATGAATTGAAGTTTAGTTATTATTCCATTAATAAAATATTTCACAGGAACAGCAGAGAAAGATTAAATATTAAAGTGTTCTTCTCGCAGATTGACTGTGAGCATTGATATTATTGAAGAATATCCTCCCTTGGGGACTTTTAAGTTTCCCTTCCTCAGGAGAGAAGTTGGCCTGGTTTATGGGAGTAATAAACCCAATACTGTGCAGCAACCACCAACCCCAGCCCTAGGAAAGGGACAGCATGAGACTAGATACAGAGCAAAGTTTCCTCTACACTGCCCCCCCCCATCAAACTCTCCCAGAGGTAGGGACAGCAGCAACAGAATTGTACTCCAGCACAGTCTGTTAACCTCATGGCCTGGCATATCCCTCACACAACCAATACCATCAAGCAGAGGATCAACCCTGGTTCAACAGAGTGCAGGACAGCATGCCAACAGCAGCATCAGGCATACCTAAAAATGAGGTGCCAACCTGGTGAAGCTACCAAACAGGGTTACATGCATGCCAAACAGCATAAGCAACAAGTGATGGTCTGAGCTAAGTAATCTCATAATGAACAGATCAGAACAGCACTGGCACTTCCAGTTGTCAATGATAGGGGCACAACTGAACAATTAACAGGAATAGGATTCTCCACCAATATCCCCTTCCTCAATGACGGAAGAGCCCAGCACATCAGTGCAAAAGACAAGGCTGAAGCATTTGCCACAATCTTCAGCCAGGGATCTGCCGAGTGGATGATCCATCTCACTTCCTCCAGTGGTCCCCAGCATTACAAATGCCAGCTATCAGCTAATTCAATTCATTCCACGAGGTATCAAGAAACAGTTGGGGACACTGGACACTGCAAAGGCTATGGGCCTGATAACATTCTGGCAATAGGACTGAAGACCTGTGCTCCAGAACTTGTTACTCCCCTAACCAAGGTTTTCTGTGCATTACAACACTGGCATCTACCTGACAATGTGGAAAATTGCCCAGGTATGTCCTGATCGCAAAAAGCAAGACATATCCAACCCAATCAATTACCAACTATCAGCCTACTCTTGCTCCTCAGCATTATCTTTTTTTTGTTGGTGGGGGGGGGGGGGGGGCGGCATGATGGGAAAAGGAGTCTACATTGACAGTGCTATCAAGTAGCACTTGTTGAGCAACAGTCTGCTCACTGTTACTCAGGTTGAGTTCTGCCAGGGCCATTCAGTTCCTGACCTCAATGGACCAGGAGTTGAACTCCCTTGACATCAGGATGGCATTTGATTCAGAATGGCATAATGGTACCTAGCAACAGTCCAATTAATGGGAATCTGAGGGAAAACTCTGCTGGACTGGAGTTATACCAAACACAAAAGAAGATGGTTGTGGTTGTTGCAGGTCAGTCATCTCAGCTCCAGGTCATCTCTGCAGGAGTTCCTTAGGGTAGTGTCCTAGAGGCCCAACCATCTTCAGAGGCTTCGTCAATGACCTTCCCTCCACCATAACGTCAGAAGTAGGGTTATACACTGATGATTGCACAATGTTCAGCACCATTCGCCATTCCTCAGATACTGAAGCAGTCCATGTTCAAATGCAACAATATCTGGACAATATCCAGGCAAGTAACAGTTGTGCCACAAAAGTGTCAGGCAGTGATCATTTCCAACAACAGAGAATCTAAGTATCACCACTTGACATACAATGGCATTACTATCACTAAATCGCCCCTATATCGATATACTGGGGGTTACCATTGACCAGAAACTCAACCGGGCCAGCCATGTCAATACAGTGACTACACAAGCAGGTCAGAAGCTGGGAATCCCGCAACGAGTAACTCATCTCTCAAAGCCTGTCCACCATTGACGAGGCACAAGTCAGGGGTGTGATGGAATACTCCCCACTTGCCTAGATGGGCAGCTCCAACAACACTCAAGGAGCTTCGACACCATCAGGGACAAAGCAGTCCACATGACAGGCACCCAATCCACTACCTTCAACATCTACCGTCTCCATAGTGCTCCTTCAACAACACCTTCCAAACGCATGACCTCTCTCACCAAGAAAGACAAGTGTAGCAAAGATATGGGAATGCTCATATATCCCCCTCCAAGCCATTCACCATCGTGACTTGAAACTAAAGCTGCTGTTCTTTCAGGGTCAAAATCCTGAAACTCCCTCTCTTAATGACATTGTGAGTCTATCTAAACCACATGGACTACAGTGGTTTAAGAAGGCAGCTCACCCCCACCTTCTCAGGGGCAATTAAAAATGGGTGATAAATGCTAAGCCCAATCCCGTGTCACCTCATCCTATGTCCAAATGAATACAAGCTAAACCGAGAGCTCAGATATGGGATCCTCACACCATCAGGGACTGAACACCCCACTTTGAAAGCCTGTTCTCTGCAAAATTCCTTCTGAGCCGTGCCGATAGTTCTGGAAGCATGCCCACTGCAACCAAGCAAAGAATTTGGCCAACTCACTTTCCATTCCCACCCATGAGTACACATTCCAATCTGCCAGATCACTTCAATCCACTATCCTGCTCCAGATTGCTGCTAACCAGCTCACTTCCCACATCAGTGGCTTCTTTTCACTGGTTCAATGGATCACTCTCTCCAGTCTGAGTCAGGAGGTGATGGCACCTGACTAACACATAGTCTGCAAACTCTGGGCAGATGTTAGGGATTGATGCATTGTCGAGCACACCATCCTCAGATCAAGGCAAGAAACACTCGCAAGTGGGTCCAAAAAGATCATTCCACACTATTTCTAACAAAATCACAGTGCCCTTATCCCCCAACAAACATTCCAAAACCAGATGTACAGGGAGCTTTACACGATATCTAACCCTGTGCTGACTCCTGGGCGTGTTTGATGAGGAGATGGTATAGAGAGAGCATTACGCTATATCTAACCCCATGCTGTCCCTGTCCTGGGAGTGCTTGATGGCGGAAGAGTGCAGAGGGAGCTTTACTTTGTATCCAATTCCACGCTGTTCCTTTCCAGGGAATGTTTGATGAGGGACAGTGTTGAGAGAGCTTTACTTTCAGTTTAAAAGAGTAAAGGAAACTTTGATATAACAAGGTGTGGAGCTGGATGAACACAGCGGGCCAAGCAGCATCAGAGGAGCAGGAAAGCTGACGTTTCGGGTCTAGACCCTTCTTGGAAACTTTACTGTGTGTTTAACCCCATGTTGTGGGAGTGTCTGATGCTGAAAGCAGATACAAACAATGCCTTGCATTTAGGTGGCTCTTAAAAGCAATAATATAACCAAGCTCTTCACATGAGCAATCATCAAACACAGTTTGACGAGTCACATTGGGACAGATGGCCAAAAACTCGATCAAACGGAGAGTTTTTAAAGGAACATCTAGGACATAGAGAGGAGAAAGTATGATGGAAAGAGAAAGAAAGGATACAGGGAAAGAAAGAAAATAACTGGAGCAATTTAAGATGCAGAGTTCAGGATCCCAGAAAGCTGAAGGCATCCATCCGGTGTGTGTCAGGCCAGAATTAAGGATGGCTATCAACATGGAAACGGGAGAAGGATTTCAAAAGAAAGGTGAGGATTTAAACATCAAGGCACTCCCAGACTGGGAGCCAGTGTGGGCTGGAGACACAGCACGGTGAGCTGGGTAGCAGTCTTATTGCATCAGAGCTTTTGGCCTTCTCAAAATCCCATACTCATAGACCGCAGAGGTGGGGCTGTTTGAGAGGGAAATGACAGCAGCTTGGAAAGAAAAAGGCAGTAGCCCAAGGAAAGGGTTCTGTAGTTAACATGGAAACCAGCAAGAGGAGATAGGTGCTTCCAGCAGCATGGTAGGTATAGGGGCTGTCATGAACAAGGTGGAATCAGTGAGAACATGAGGCAAATAGGGAAAGGGACTAGGAAAAGATCTGGATTCAGGGTTTGGGCAGGGGGACCTTTGGAGGGCACCTGGCCTAGTTGGAGTGTCATGGAGTTTTTGCAGCACAGAAAGAGGTCATGTGGTCCAATGTGACTGCACCAGTCATCAAACATCCACCTATTCTAATCCCATTTCCCAGGACCTGGCCTACTGCTTTGCATGCGATGGTATTTCAAAGTGTTTGTCCAAATATTTTTGACATGTCTTGAGGGTTTCCACCTCTATTGGGCAGTGAGTTCCAGATAGCCATCACTATCTGGGTGAACACCTTTTCCTCCTATCCCTTCTAAACCTCCTGCACCTTACCTTACACTAATTTTACACCCCTCAATCAGATCCCTCCCTCCCCGCCTTCTCTACTCTAATGAAAACAATCCTAGCCTTATCTTTCTTCATCACGGAATCCCTACAGCCCAGGCAATATCCTGCTGAATCTCCTCCATTCCCTCTCCAGTGCAATCACATCCTTCCTACAGTGTGGGGACCAGAACTGCACACAGTATTCAAGCTGTGGTCTGACTAATGTTATATCGAGCTCATCTGTCCAACCTGCTTAGCTCTTGTATTCAGTGCCTTGATTAATAAGGGCAAGTATCCCATACACTACCTGACCACCTTATCTGCCTGTCCTGCTGCTTTCAAGGATCTGTGGGGCTTTTAAGGATCCCTCTGAGACTCTGTACTCCCTACGGTCCCACCATCCAACATGTACTCTCTTGCCTTTTCAGTCTTTCCAAAATGCAGCACCTCACACTTTTCAGGATTAAAATCCATGCCAGGTCAACAGACCATCTCAAATTCAGTGATGAAAAAGGACCATGAACTCCCAGCAGTTAGTGCCTACCTGGACTTCCCTGGCATGGTAGGCGATGATGAGTCCCAGCAGGATCAATGTGGATAGGCTGATAAGACATTTCAGGGTGAGCGAATACATAGAGCCCTGAAAGACAGTCAGAAGACAATGTCATAACCAGCATTTTCAGATCAGAGTGCGATAAAGCTGCTCACCACTTCACCACAATCTTCACACTATCCATGTACACTCAGCCCCATCCTAGACTCAATCAGTCCTTCTAACTCCCTAAACAAAGCTGCTGGCACCCCAATGCCCACACACAATGCAGCTGGCACACCCGTACCCATGTGCTTGTAGACAGCTTGGCAGACAGCTCAATGTCCACATCCATGTCTACACAGAGCCTGGCTGGCTCCACAGTGCCCAGGTGCCTGCACATAGATTGACAGCAACTCCAGTGCCTGTGTGCACACGCGCCCCACACACACACACACACACACACACACAGAGCTTGGCTGTCACTGCATTACTTACACACACACAAACAGAAAACCCCAAAAGTCGCCAACCATCGCTCAGTAAACACTGGGAAATATTGCTGTCCTTTCTCCCAAAATGCAAAGCACTCTGAGGACCTCACTGAAAGAATTAACTTTGAAAAGAAGTGTAAGCGAGGCAATGAGTCCCATTAGGACTGGGAAGTGACAACTCTGATGGTTAGTAAGTGGCAGTCAAAAATATCTTTTGTTTTTACAGGAGATCCCAGTTAAGATGCAAGCAAATTTAGAATGGAGCCTTTAAAGTTACTGATCCATCCCACCCAGCAACAGCCACTTCAAATAGGAACAAGTTCCATTCGGTTAATATCCCATTTGTTCTGGGGAGGTACAGAATGTCATTCAAACTGACTCCAGCATATCAGGATTCCCTTTTCTCACCAGCTGCCACTGCTCATTCCCTTTAGTTACCTGGCTCTATCAGATTGCAAGCTGTTTCCTCTAGTCCTGACGTCCTACTGGGTATGTCACTCAAGCTGACAGGGTCTTCCCAAGGCCTCCTAGCTACGCTCACACACACACACACACACACACTTCAACTACTTGGTAGTGCAGGCCCAAAGGGCTAAATGGCTGCTTCTTGTTCTTAATGGACTCAGTGGGATGACCTTCCAACAACAGAAACACTGCCTCAGCCAGCCTTGAGGTGACCACCTAATGCCAACCTGAGGGAGCTCCAGGGGAGCCAGTTCATTCCTTGTAGTTTGGGTGGCACCTCGTCCGACTGAGAACGAGCAGACCCACCTGAAGCGCCACAGCCCAGACAGAACCAGCACAATGCTCAGCAAGATCCTGAGATCTTGTGTGGAGCTGGTTGAACACAGCAGGCCAAGCAGCATGAGAGGAGCAGGAAGGCTGACGTTTCAGGCCTAGACCCTTCTTCAGAAATGCTCAGCAAGATCCTGCTGCACTGTGGATGGTGTCAGGTTACACACCAGCGATTTGAATACCAAAGGTCCTGCCACTGAAGGTGCCCATTCAGGCAGTTGTGACTGTGGTGTTCCTCCACCCCAAACTCCACCACAGAAGCAATCTTCCTCATGCCACACCTCTGCCCCTTCCCCATATGTTTTTCCTTCCCAGCTAAACTAGCTGAATCCCTCTAGATTCAACCCACCCCCGCCACGTTCTCAGGCAGCACAGTCCAGATCCTAACCCCTCACTGCGTAAGAAGGGCTGTTCTCCGTGTCGCCATTCCTTCTTTGTTAGTTACCTTAATTATCTTTCTAACAATGAGTACATTTCTTTTTCATTCCTTATGTAGTCTTGTCCAGAGGTCTCGTGATTTTGAACATCTCAATTAAATCTCCTCTCACTGTCTCTTCTTCAGGGAAAGCAGAACCAAATTTCCCCATCTATCCGTGTTTGGATTCTTTAGTGCACCCTCACTAATGTAAATCTTAGGGTCATCACGGAGGAGGTTTTGCTGCCTCATTTCCTTCGAAACATTCCCCAGATATCCTTGCTGACACCCTCCCAGGCATTTTTCAGCAGCTCCCCATGTGCAGGGATTTCTAAAATAGCACACAAAAGATTATGGAGATAAAAAAACAGAAGGACTGAAAATCAGAAACAAAAATAGAAATTGGTGGAAAGGTTCAGCAGGTCTGGCAGCATCTGATTCCGGGGACGCAACTTAGAGGAGACTCAATCCTTCTGAGGCTCCGAGACTCTTCATTTCTCCCTTTAAGTGATCTTCCAAGACGATTGGAAAGTATTTATTTCAGGAGGACTCCTACTTCCTTTACCCCTTCAATTCTTGTTCTCTGACAGTGGAGATGTCTAGTCAAGGGTTTCAGTGAATTGACATTGGTCATAAAGCAATTCATCATGTCCAGGCCTGATCCTGATCATAATGCCTTCCCTTCCTCTGCAAGCCTACCACCCCCAACCCCGTACCAGTCTCCTCCCTGCGCCACCCTAAGAATTGGTAGCAGACTGACTAATCAGTGGCTCCTCTCTCAGCACAGCAGGAAGCTGAATCACACAACATGTCACTGACTGAATCTTTCCTGCATAAACAGTTTTTATTAAAACCTATTTCCTGCTCAACCAGTCCCCAGCAGAAGGATAATATGATAAGTCTATCCCTTCAGAATCTATTACATACATCCGAGCAGCTAAGAGATAAGTATTGCACTTAAAATCAAAGTTTAATCCCATCTCAAATTGCTCCAATACATATCTGAAATGCATTGGCAATCTCACAAAGAACTAGGGGAGCGTCAGCACTGCTGCCTCATAGCACCAGGGACCCAGGTTCAATTCCACCCTCAGGTTACTGTCTGTATGGAATTTGCACATTCTCCCTGTGTCTGTGTGGGTTTCCTCCAGGTGCTCCAGTTTCGTTCCACAGTCCAAAGATGTGCAGGTTAGGGAGGATTGGCCGGGCTAAATTCTCCCATAATGCCCAGGGATGTGCGGGTTAGGGTGGATTGGCTGTGCTAAATTGTCACGTAGTGCCCAGGGATGTGCAGGTTAGGGAGGATTGGCCAGGCTAAATTGTCCCGTAGTGCCCAGGGATGTGCGGGTTAGGGTGGATTGGCTGTGCTAAATTGTCCCGTAGTGCCCAGGGATGTGCAGGTTAGGGAGGATTGGCCAGGTTAAATTGCCCCGTAGTGCCCAGGGATGTGCGGGTTAGGGTGGGTTGGCCGTGCTAAATTGTCCCGTAGTGCCCAGGGATGTGCATGTTAGGGTGGATTGGCTGTGCAGGGATGTGCATGTTAGGGTGGATTGGCTGTGCTAAATTGTCCCAAAGTGTCTAGGTGAATTAACCATGGGAAATTCAGGGTTACAGAATTAGGCTAATGGGATTGGGTTTGGGTGGGATGCTCTCCGAAGGGTTGGGAGAACTTGATGGGCCGAATGGCCTGTTTTCCTGCTGTACGGATTCAATGATTCAGTTAATCTGTTTTTGATAGGTCTGCTTGAGGGATGAATTCTGTAAATTCTGACCCAGGACACAAGAGACAGCTCCCCTGTCCTTGTGACAGATGCGCTTGGGGATCCAACTGTATCCTGTTGAGAGAAATGAATCAAAACAAATCTCCTGTTTATTTGGGACGAGTGCCTTTCTTCAGTCCCCTCCCATACCCAGATTTGAAAGCATCAACACTCTGCCTTCTCTAGTCGTGCGCTGCCTAGAGGGATTTGAGAATATCCGTTGTAAGTATCCACTTTGCCTGTGGTGGCCAACAGACCCATGTAAAAAAATGTCCCAAACAACTGAAAAGTGCAAGAAAATGTATGACCCTAACATAGTTCCGGTCCATTGCTGGACCATGTTCAGCTAGCTTTTTATATAATTTGTTGTTTTGATCAGCAGTCCACAGTACCCAAGTTGCCCAGATGTGCATTGCCCTCCTGAGAGTACAAGGGCAGCTCGGTTTTGTGAAGTTGGCTGTAATTTATCCCAGTCCATTGAATCTACAAGGACTGACATGTGCATGGATTTAATCTCCAGATCAGGAGCTCCTTTGAAATTGAAAATATTAAACAGAAACTCAGCTCCGATTGAATTAGTCCATACGGTTAAGGTAAAAAAAATGCAAGACAGCACTGTACAAAGCCAGGTCTTAGAACAGCTTTGTACTTTATCAAAGGGGGATTTGTACATCAACAAAATAAAGGCATCCAGGCTCTCCCCAACCCCTCCAAATAGCATACAAAGGTAAAGTAAAACTTGTATTTAAATCATGACAACCCTCAAGGCATCCAAAGTGTTGGTAGCAGGAAATTGCTGATTAAAAAGGGGCTGTTGCATTCTGACTTTTCTTTCCTGTCAGGTCAACTGTAATGCCAACTCTCTTTTGCATAATCTCTCCCCATCACATGCACTCAAGGACCTTAA
Source organism: Stegostoma tigrinum (assembly GCF_030684315.1). Lineage (NCBI taxonomy): Eukaryota > Metazoa > Chordata > Chondrichthyes > Orectolobiformes > Stegostomatidae > Stegostoma > Stegostoma tigrinum. The sequence goes on along the minus strand of NC_081400.1, from coordinate 2,095,065 downwards.
CAGATGTCCTCCTCACTGAATTCTTCACATTCTGTTGTCGGATATTTAAGCAGTCGTACCCATAAAATCCAGCTGTCTGTCACCCAGACGCTCCCTATCTCCCAGATTGGCTGCCAACAGCCCTTACCATTATGAGGATACCTGACTTCGCAGCCTGAGAACAGTGTTGGGCCTAAGTGACTCAATCCCAGATCTTATGCCTTCCCAGGCACAGGAAAAATCTAGCTATGGAGAAAGTGGTCCGTGAATTCTCAACATGATCTGGGCAGCCAGATCGCAGTTGGACATGGCAAAGCAACATGACAGGGAGTCAGCAGCTGGAACTAGGGTTTAGCTCCTGGGTACCACTGTATCTAGCGTCTATGGCTGATCGACTTTAACCCACTCTACACTCCTTACTCTGCCAGATCCTCTAGCCTCTCCCTATCTCTGTCACCGCTTCTGCATTCTACACCCCCTTCCCTATCTCTGTCACCTCCTCCCACATATACACCCCCTCCCTATCACTGTCAGCTCCTCCAGACCCCTACACCCACCTCCCTGTCTCTGTCACCCCCTCCAGCCCCTACACCCGCTCCCCATCTCTGACACCCCCTCCAGCCCCCTACACCCCTTCCCTATCTGTCACCTTCTCTATCCCCCTACACCCCTCCCCATCTCTGTCACCCCCTACACCCCCTCCCAATCTGTCACCCCCTCCAGCCCCTATGTGGCCTCCCTATCTCTATCACCTCCTCCAGCCCCTTCCTATCTCTGTCACCCCCTCCAGCCCCCTACAACCCCTCTCTATCTTTGTCACCTCCTCTAGTCTCTTTAACCTTCCCAGAATTCTGTTCTTCAATTTGCACAGTTGAATATGCCAGGTTTCTGGACCTGAAACTCTGGAATTTCCTCCCTAAACCTTACAATCTCACATCTCTCTCTCTTACAATCTCTCTCCCTTTTATTGGGACAGCCAGCAACACCCATAACCCATTAACAAGTAAAAGAAATATAATTGTAGAAGATTTCGGGGATAAATGTCATATTAATGAAAGATGGTGGTCCAAATAGAACCCTTTTCTCAGAATCCCTACAGTGTGGAAACAGGCCATTTGGTCTATTGGATCCATACCGACCCTCTGAAGAGCATCCCACCAAGACCCAGACCCCTACCCTGCATTTCCCATGGCTAATCCACTGAGCCTGCATATCTCTAGTCACTATGGGGAATTTAGTATGACCAATTCACCCCAACCTGCGTACCTTTGGACTGTGGGAGGAAACTAGAGCACCCAGAGGAAACCACACAGACACGGGTAGAATGTGCAAACTCCACACAGACAGTCGCCTGGGGATGGAATCTGACAACAACACTCCTATTTCCATTCTTGAACATACAATCCAGGCATAGAGAAACTAAACTCAGGTACAGGATGCCAATTCTTGGAATTTTGTTCAGGAAGGCTATCAGGGCAGCTGAATGGCCAAGATCTAATGGAATATAACTTCACTGGACAATCTCTCAGGAATATCAAAAAACAAAGAAAATTACAGCACAGGAATAGGCCCTTTGGCCTCCAAGCTTGTGCCGATTCAAATCCTCTATCTAAACCTGTCGCCTATTTTCCAAGGATCTGTATCCCTCTGCTCCCTGCCCATTCATGTATCTGTCTAGATACATATTAAATGATGCTATTGTGCCCGCCTCTACCACCTCTGCTGGCAACGTGTTCCAGGCACTTACCACTCTCTGTGTAAAGAACTTTCCACGCATATCTCCCTTAAACTTTCCTCCTCTCACTTTGAAATCATGACCCCCTTGTAACTGAGTCCCCAACTCTGGGAAAAAGCTTCTTGCTATCCAACCTGTCTATACCCCTCATGATTTTGTAGACTTCAATCAGGTTCCCCCCTCCACCTCCGTCTTTCTAATGTGAATAATCCTAATCTACTCAACCTTTCCTCATAGCTAGCACCCTCTATACCAAGCAACATCCTGGTGAACCTCCTCTGCACCCTCTCCAAAGCATCCACATCCTTTTGGTAATGTGGCGACCAGAACTGTACACAGTACTCTAAATGTGGTCAAACTATCCTGTAGTTAGGAAAGACACAACTGGGAGTTTGTCCATAACGTTATTTAGGTGGAACTGAGAAACAAGAAATGGATGATCACCTCTGATGAAGGGTCTAGGCCCGAAACGTCAGCTTTTGTGCTCCTGAGATGCTGCTTGGCCTGCTGTGTTCATCCGGCCTCACATTTTATTATCAGGGATGATCACCTTGTTGGAATTGTATTACAGCTCCTCCCCCCCTCACCCCAGCAGGAAATTGTGTAGTAAATTGGTAAGGAGATCTCAGATATCTGTAGAGGAATAATAGGGTTGCAATGGCGGGGAATTTTAACTTTCCAAACCTAGACTGGGACTACCATAGTGTTAAGGGCTTGGATGGTGAAGAATTTGTTAAGTGTGCACAAGAAAATGTTCTGATTCAGTCTGTGGATGTACGTACTAGAGAATGAATGATACTTGATCTGCTCTTGGGAAATAAGGCAGGGCAAATGACTGTGGTGTCAGTGGGGGAGCACTTTTGGGCCAGTGACCATAACTGTATTTGTTTCAAAATAGTTATGGAAAAGGATGGACCAGGTCTAAAAGTTACAGTTCTAATTTGGAATAAGGCCATTTTGACGGTATTAGGCAAGACCTTTCAAAAGTTGTTTGGGAGAGGCTACTCTCAGGTAAAGGGTCTGTTGTGAAGTGGGAGTCCTTTAAGAATGAGATAACAAAAGTTCAGAGATAGTATCTTCCTGTTATGAGTGCAAGGCTGGTAGGTGTAGAGAATGCAGGATGCCTATAGAAATTGAGGTTCTGTTCAGAAAAAACTAAGCATATGTCGAGTACCGACAGCAGGGATCAAGTGAAGCCCTCAAGGAGTATAAGGGCAGTAGGAGTATACACAGGAGGGAAATCAGGAGGGCAAAAAGGGAGAGGAGATAGGTTTGGCAAATAGAGTCAGGGAGAATCCAAAGACACTCTACAAGTACACGAAAGACAAAAGAGTGACTATGGAGAGAATAGGGCCCCTTAAAGATCAACATGCCTGTCTATGCATGGAAGCACAGAAGATGGGTAAGACACTAAACAAATAATTTACGTCAGTATTTACTATGGAGAAGGACACGGATGCTAGGGAACCTGGAGAAATAAATACTGACATCTTGAAAAGAGCTCATATTACAATGGAGGCGGTGCTGGACAACTTAAAACGCATAATGGTAGATAAACCCCTGGGACCTGATCGAGTGTGGGAGGGGACTGCTGAGCCCCTTGTTGAGATATTAGTATCATTGATAGCCATGGGTGAGGTGCTGAAAGACTGGAGGTTGGCTGATGTTGTGCTGTTATTTAAAAAAGGTGGTAAGTAAAAGCCAGGGAACTATATACCAGTGAGTTTGATGTTGGAGGGGAGTCTGAGAGACAGGATTTACATGCATTTGAAAAGGCAAGGACTGATTAGGGATAGTCAAAATGCTTTTGTGTGTGGGAAATCATGTCTCACTAACTTAATTGAGTTTTTTGAAGAGGTGACAAAGAAGATTAATGATGCCAGAGCGGTAGATGTTGTCTATATGGACTTGAGCAAAGAATTCAACAAGATTCCACATGGTAGACTGGTTAGTAAGGTTAGATTACATGGGATCCAGGGAGAGCTAGCCAATTGGATACAAAATTGGCTTGAAGGTAGGAGACAGAGGGTGGTGGTGGAGTGATGATTTTCAGACTGGGAGCCTATGACCAACAGTGTGCCACAAGAATCTGTGCTGGGTCTACTGTTTTTTGTCATTCATATAAACGATTTGGATGTGAATATGGGAGGTATGGTTCGTAAGTTTGTAAATGACACCAAAATTGGTGTGTAATGGATGCAGAACAAGATTATGTCAGAATACAACAGCTCCTTGATCAGATGGGCCAATGGGGCAAAAAGTAGCAGATGGAGTTTAATTTAGATAAATTTGAGGTGTTGCATTTTGGTAAGGCAAACCAGGGCAGGACGTATACACTTAAAGGTAGGGCGCTGGGGAGTTTTGCTGAACAAAGAGACCTCAGGGTAGGTGGATAATTCCTTGAAAGTGGAATCACAGGTAGACAGGGAAGTGAAGAAGGCATTTGGCAAGTTTGCTTTCATTGGTCAGAACATCAGAGGAGGTGGTGGAGGCTGGTACAATTATAACATTTAAAAAGGCATCTAGATGGATGTGAATAGGAGGGTTTAGAGGGATATGGGCCAAATGCTAGCAAATGGGACAAGGTCAGATTGGGATGCCTGGTCAGCGCAGCTGAGTTAGACCAAAGGGCTTGTTTCTGTGCTATATGACTAATTGAAGTACAAATTCAAGGGGCTGAATGGCTTCCTTCCATCTTTGTTACCTTGTGGGTAAATTGATGGACTACCCAGGTTTATCAAACTAATGCCTGGGGTGAAAAGATTGTCCAAGAGCAAAGATTAAACACTGCTGGACTGTATGCTCTGGGATCTTGAAGAATGAGAGATGATCTCAAAGTGTACAAAATCCGTACAGGGCTCACCAGGGTCAATGCAGAGAAATGGTTCTGCTGGCTGAGGAAAGGCGGGCAGGGAGTTGGATAGGGGAAATGAGGCGACACCGTTTCAGATTAACAGACAAGCTATTTCTGACTGAGATGCGGAGGAATGTCTTCACTGAGATGGTGGTGAATCTTTGCAATTCCACCACCACCCCCCCCCCCCCCGCCCCCAGGGAGCTGCCAGATTCAGTTATCGATTATGTTCAACACAGATCTCGATCAATTTGTGGATGTTAAAAATAAACAGTGGGGAGATGGTGCTGAAATGAAAGATTGACCGTGATCTCATTGAATGCTGGAATGGGTAGAGGGACTGAATGGTCTCCTGATCCTGCTCCTTATCTTATACGGAAACAGATCCTATCGCCCAACTGGTCCATGCTCATTCCTACTGAAGTGAAAGCCGCATTAAGAGCCGCAGCGTTTGCTTAGATGCTTTCTGTTTGCTTTCTATTACCTCAATTTGAATAAGGAATCTCGTTTTAGTTTAAGTGTACATGGCAACAGGTTAAACTCTCGGTTGCTGTAGCTCAGAATAAACTGTGTGTGCATGTCTCTCTCTCCCTCCTTCTTTTGCATAGTTTCTGGCTCTCTCTACACCAAGATAAACTGAAATTAAATTTTAACAGTAATCAAGGGATAACACAAAGCAGCAAAATGCTCTGGGTTATGACCTATTTGGGATTGTGGGGTGCAAATGGCTTTGAAATTTCTTGATGCCCAGAAAAACTCAAGAGTTGCTAATTCAGCTGTGTGTGTTGTGTGTTGTGTGTTGTCTGTGTGTCTGTGTTTGATCGCTGCTGCTGGAATCTCTTCGTGGGTATCCTTGCCTTTTATGGTGTAACAATCAATGCTAAATGAGCCTCGGTCTTTCAGGAAAATGCTTCCCATTTGGAGCAATTGCCCGTCCTAAACCAGATCAATAGCGTGCAAGGAGGGCGGGTTTTTGGTTTCTCACCACTTCAAGATGTTGCTTCTATGTCAGTCAGACCAGGAGAGAAAAAGACAGCTGAGAGAGAGAGAGAGAGGACCAAAAGTAGAGAAAGGGAAAAATATGTGTACACATAGAGAGGAGGGAGAGAGCAGGAAGGGGAGAGGGAGGGTAAGGGGAGGCAGGGCAATCAGAGAGGAGCAGGGCATGGAAGGGAGAGGAGGATGAGTGAGAAAGGGAGGGAGGCAGAGAGAGAGAGAGAGAGACAGTCACAATGAAGAATCTATATATATATCTCTATCACTCAATCTGTATCTAAATTTAATATAGGTATCTATTATATATAGATACAGGTGGAGAGAGTGATAGATATAAATGCATATATACCTGGAAGGAGAGAAACAGAGTGACAGACAGTGGAATAACAAAGAAACAGATAAGAGACAGAAATGCAAAGGGTAAGACAGAAACAAAGAACAAGAAGAGGAAGGGAAATAAAGAAAGGGAGAGAGCCAGAAAGAGAGAAACATGGTACCAAAATGAGAAAGGACTGAAAATGACAGAAGCACAAGGAAAGGAGGGAAAACTACACTATGATATAGGGTGTACAACAGCCCAAATCAATGTGGAGGAGTGACTTGCAGATAAAAAGCGAGCAAGTGGTTATCTAATCTGTTATTAATCACTTGTTAATGAGGAAATGGAAAGTGTTTGGAGGGTGCGAGGCAGCTCCCTGTGTGTTCTGTGCACTGGGAGTCCTCAAAAATGAAGTTCTTCACAACAGCTGTGGCTGTGTGAACGAGTGCCATTCTCAAATTAGTGTCACTCCGATAACTGCAGTCATGCAGGAACTGATCTGCCGATCCCATTAACAGCAACATATCCACACAAAAAGTCAGCCAGATACTGCCAACTCTACACAGAGAAATCTACAACAACTAAAACAGCCTGGGTGCAGGATCCTTCATAATTCCAATCTGTCTCTCTCCCTTTCACACTGACATCTGAGCCAGTCGATCAGAATCTGAAACATTCACATGATTATATTAAAAAAATCGCCTGCCTGTGGAAGGCAAATTCTTCCTGAGTTTCTTGGTAACATGGCATCAGAAAGGGATTTCCCTTTGAGTACCCATTACAAAAACAATTTTCATGTCAGGCATTAAACTGGGATTAAGCATTGATGTTGTTTCATTCCACTGACCTGAACCATCTATTAAGTGAGTTAGGGTTTGAGTGGAATGAGAGTGGGTATCAGAAAGGAAGAGAGGGATAGGAAGGGCTGCTATAATTTCACTGGAGTTATTTTTCAAGCCCCCACCCACCTCTGACACTATCACTGCAGCTCAGTTAATTAAAGCTGGGTTATAGGATGCACTTCATTAAAATAAAATGTAAAAAGGTGGGGTGCAAGGAAGGGAGGAGATGAGGAGATCTGCAAGAATGGTTTAAGACAGAGAGGCAGCTCCAGTGAAAGCTCAACTGCAACATGCTGTAAATTGCAATAAGTGATTGCAAATGCTCAGGAACATTAGCATTTAAAAGCAGCATCACCCTTCCGGGCCAATAAGTAATATTAATGTTTGCAGTTTCAGGGGTGGTCGGAAATTCAAATTGATGCCCGGGGGGTTTGGACAAGGGAGGGGGCAGTCAGGAATTTGAACAGAAAACAAATTGATCGAAGAAACAGAGCAGTATTAGGAATGGTTTTGAACCCAAGAGGTTATGATGGATTGGAACACACTATCTGAAAAGCTAGTAGGGAAGGGAGGCAGATTCAATATAACATGCAGAAAGGGAGGGTGGAGAACTGACAGGGAAAAAAATTACACAGCCTTTTTGGGCAGGGTGGGGCAGGTGAATCATGAGGCAAGGTCTGAGCTGTAATTGGAAAGGTACAGGCACACAGACTGGATGGACTGAATGGCCTCTGCCTGTGCAATCCAATTCTGTTTAATTTGTTCCCAAAGGTAAAAATGCGACATGTGAAAGGAATTGATGCCAATTTTAATGTTTGCCTCCTTCTACCCGTGCTCCTTAATTTGGATTAAGACATATACACACACAGTCACACAATTTCTCACACACTGAGTGCAGGTGACTGATTATCTCTCATACATAGTCTCCCAGTATCTCTCTCTCTGTCTCTCTCTCTCACACACACACACGAATGCAGTCTCCCAGTCTCTCTCTCGCGCACACACACACACACACACACACACGAATGCAGTCTCCCAGTCTCTCTCTCGCGCGCACACACACACACACACACACAAACGCACGCAATCTCCCAGTCACACATACGCACACACACACATAATCTCCCAGTCTCACACACACACGCGCACACACACATACACACATACACATGCACACAATCTCCAAGTCTCACACACACACAAACGCACGCAATCTCCCAGTCTCACATACACACACACAGGGATCCACACACACACACACACATGCAATCTCCCAGTCACACACACACACAGACTCAATCTCCCAGTCTCTCTCTCTCAAACACACACACGTGCGCGCACACACACGCACACACACACACATGCAGTCTCCCAGTGTCAAACACACACACACGCAATCTCCCAGTCTCTCTCTCACACACACAGTCTCCCAGTCTCTCTGTCTCACACACACAAACGCGCGCAATCTCCCAATCTCTCTCTCTCACACACACACACACACACACACATATGCGCACTAGCTCCAAGTCTCACACACACACACACAAATGTGCACAATCTCCCCGTCACACACACACACGCGCGCAATCTCCCAGTCACTCACACACACACACACAAACACATGTTTGCACAATCTCCAAGTCTCTCACGCACGCACACGCGCGCAATCTCCAATTCTCACACACACATGACGCGCAATCTCCAATTCACACACGCACACATATGCGCGCAATCTCCAATTCACACACACACGTACGTGCAATCTCCAAGTCACACACACAAACAGGCGCGCAATCTCCAAGTTTCTCTCACACATACACACAAACACGTGTGTACGCAATCTCCAAGTCTCTCACACACGCGCATGCGCAATCTCCAAGTCACACACACATACGCACGCAAACTCCCAGTCATCCTCACACACACATGCAGTCTCCGAGTCACACACACACACACACAAACACAAACATGCAACCTCCCACACACATGTGCGCACGCACACATACACACACATGTGCACACACACGCACACACACACGCACACACACACACAATCTCCCAGTCACACACGCACACACAGACGCAATCTCCCAGTCTCTCACACACACACACACACACACAATCGCAATCTCCCAGTCACACACACACAGACGCAGTCTCCCAATCTCTCTCTCTCACACACACACAGACACACACACACACACACGCAACCTCCCAGTCTCTCTCTCTCTCCCTCGCACACACAAACGCAATCTCCCAGTCTCACACACACACACAAACACACAGGGACCCTCTCACAATCACAGTCTCTCTCTCTCTCTGTGACCCACACATTCATACAGTCTGACACACACAGGGGCCCTCTCACAATCACAGTCTCTCTCTCTCTGTGACACACACACATTCATACGGTCTGACACACACAGGGATCCTCTCATAATCTCAGTCTCTCTCCCTTTCTGTAACACACACATTCATACAGTCTGACAGGCACAGGGACCCTCTCACAATCACAGTCTCTCTGTGTGACACACACATTCATTCAGTCTGACACACACAGGAACCCTCTCACAATCACAGTCTCTCTCTCTGTGACACACACACATTCATACAGTCTGACACACACAGGGGCCCTCTCACAATCACAGTCTCTCTGTGTGACACACACATTCATACAGTCTGACACACACAGGGACCCTCTCACAGTCACAGTCTCTCTCTCTGTGACACACACATTCATACAGTCTGACACACACACGGACCGTCTCACAGTCGCAGTCTCTCTGTGACACACACATTCATACAGTCTGACACACACAGGGACCCTCTCACAGTCACAGTCTCTCTCTCTGTGACACACACATTCATACAGTCTGACACACACAGGGACCCTCTCACAGTCGCAGTCTCTCTGTGACACACACACATTCATACAGTCTGACACACACAGGGACCCTCTCACAATCACAGTCTCTCTGTGTGACACACACATTCATACAGTCTGATACACACAGGGACCCTCTCACAGTCACAGTCTCTCTCTCTGTGACACACACATTCATACAGTCTGACACACACATGGACCCTCTCACAGTCGCAGTCTCTCTGTGACACACACACATTCATACAGTCTGACACACACAGGGATCCTCTCAGTCTCTCTCCCTTTCTGTAACACACACATTCATACAGTCTGACAGGCACAGGGACCCTCTCACAATCACAGTCTCTCTGTGTGACACACACATTCATTCAGTCTGACACACACAGGAACCCTCTCACAATCACAGTCTCTCTCTCTGTGACACACACACATTCATACAGTCTAACACACACAGGGGCCCTCTCATAATCACAGTTTCTCTCTCTCTGTGACACACACATTCATACAGTCTGACACACACAGGGGCCCTCTCACAATCACAGTCTCTCTGTGTGACACACACATTCATTCAGTCTGACACACACAGGGAACCTCTCACAGTCACAGTCTCTCTCTCTGTGACACACACATTCATACAGTCTGACACACACACGGACCCTCTCACAGTCGCAGTCTCTCTGTGACACACACATTCATACAGTCTGACACACACAGGGACCCTCTCACAGTCACAGTCTCTCTCTCTGTGACACACACATTCATACAGTCTGACACACACAGGGACCCTCTCACAATCACAGTCTCTCTGTGTGACACACACATTCATACAGTCTGACACACACAGACCCTCTCACAGTCACAGTCTCTCTCTCTGTGACACACACATTCATACAGTCTGACACACACATGGACCCTCTCACAGTCGCAGTCTCTCTGTGACACACACACATTCATACAGTCTGACACACACAGGGACCCTCTCACAATCACAGTCTCTCTGTGTGACACACACATTCATACAGTCTGACACACACACGGACCCTCTCACAGTCGCAGTCTCCCTGTGACACACACACATACAGTCTGACACACACAGGGACCCTCTCACAATCACAGTCTCTCTCTGTGACACACACATTCATACAGTCTGACACACACAGGGGCCCTCTCACAATCACAGTCTCTCTTTCTGTGACACACACATTCATACAGTCTGACGCACACAGGGACCCTCTCACAGTCGCAGTCTCTCTGTGACACACAAACATTCATAGGGCCTGACACACACAGGGACCCTCTCACAATCACAGTCTCTCTGTGTGACACACACATTCATACAGTCTGACACACACAGACCCTCTCACAATCACAGTCTCTCTCTCTGTGACACACAAATTCATACAGTCTGACACATACACGGACCCTTTCACAATCACAATCTCTCTCTTTCTCTGTGACACACATATTCATACAGTCTGACACACGCACAGACCGTCTCACAATCACAGTCGCAGTCTATCTGTGACACACACATTCATACGGTCTGACACACACAGGGATTGTCTCATAATCTCAGTCTCTCTCCCTTTCTGTAACACACACATTCATACAGTCTGACACACACACGGACCCTCTCACAATCACAGTCTCTCTGTCTGACACACACATTCATACAGTCTGACACACACACGGACCCTCTCACAGTCGCAGTCTCTCTGTGTCACACACACATTCATACAGTCTGACACACACAGGGACCCTCTCACAATCACAGTCTCTCTGTGTGACACACACATTCATACAGTCTGACACACACAGGGGCCCTCTCACAATCACAGTCTCTCTCTGTGCCACACACATTCATACAGTCTGACACACACAGGGGCCCTCTCACAGTCACAGTCTCTCTCTGTCTGACACACACATTCATAGAGTCTGACACACACAGGGGCCCTCTCACAGTCACAGTCTCTCTCTCTGTGACACACACATTCATACAGTCTGACACACACAGGGACCCTCTCACAATCACAGTCTCTCTCTGTGACACACACATTCATACAGTCTGACACACACAGGGACCCTCTCACAATCACAGTCTCTCTGTGTGACACACACATTCATACAGTCTGACACACACAGGGGCCCTCTCACAATTACAGTCTCTCTGTGACACACACACATTCATACAGTCTGACACACACACAGGGACCCTCTCACAATCACAGTCTCTCTGTCTGACACACACATTCATACAGTCTGACACACACACGGACCCTCTCACAGTCACAGTCTCTCTCTGTGACACACACATTCATACAGTCTGACACACACAGGGACCCTCTCACAGTCACAGTCTCTCTGTGACACACACACATTCATACAGTCTGACACACACAGGGACCCTCTCACAATCACAGTCTCTCTGTCTGACACACACATTCATACAGCCTGACACACACACACGGACCTTCTCACAATCACAGTCTCTCTGTCTGTGACACACACATTCATACAGTCTGACACACACACGGACCCTCTCACAATCACAGTCTCTGTGTCTGACACACACAGGGACCCTCTCACAATCACAGTCTCTCTGTGTGACACACACATTCATACAGTCTGACACACACACACGGACCCTCTCACAGTCACAGTCTCTCTGTGACACACACATTCATACTGTCTGACACACACAGGTGCCCTCTCACAATCACAGTCTCTCTCTGTGACACACATATTCATACAGTCTGACACACACACGGACCCTCTCACAATCACAGTCTCTCTGTGACACACACACATTCATACAGTCTGACACACACACGGACCCTCTCACAATCACAGTCTCTCTGTCTGACACACACATTCATACAGTCTGACACACACACGGACCCTTTCACAATCACAATCTCTCTCTTTCTCTGTGACACACATATTCATACAGTCTGACACACGCACAGACCGTCTCACAATCACAGTCGCAGTCTATCTGTGACACACACACATTCATACGGTCTAACACACACAGGGATCGTCTCATAATCTCAGTCTCTCTCCCTTTCTGTAACACACACATTCATACAGTCTGACAGGCACAGGGACCCTCTCACAATCACAGTCTCTCTGTGTGACACACACATTCATACAGTCTGACACACACGGACCCTTTCACAATCACAGTCTCTCTCTTTCTCGGTGACACACATATTCATACAGTCTGACACACGCATGGACCGTCTCACAGTCACAGTCTCTCTCTCTGTGACACACACATTCATACAGTCTGATACACACAGGGACCCTCTCACAGTCACAGTCTCTCTCTCTGTGACACACACATTCATACAGTCTGACACACACACGGACCCTCTCACAGTCGCAGTCTCCCTGTGACACACACACATTCATACGGTCTGACACACACAGGGATCGTCTCATAATCTCAGTCTCTCTCCCTTTCTGTAACACACACATTCATACAGTCTGACACACACAGGGACCCTCTCACAATCACAGTCTCTCTGTGTGACACACACATTCATACAGTCTGACACACACACGGACCCTCTCACAGTCACAGTCTCTCTCTCTGTGACACACACATTCTTACAGTCTGACACACACACGGACCCTCTCACAGTCGCAGTCTCTCTGTGACACACACATTCATACAGTCTGACACACACAGGGACCCTCTCACAATCACAGTCTCTCTGTGTGACACACACATTCATACAGTCTGACACACACAGACCCTCTCACAATCACAGTCTCTCTCTGTGACACACAAATTCATACAGTCTGACACACACACGGACCCTTTCACAATCACAATCTCTCTCTTTCTCTGTGACACACATATTCATACAGTCTGACACACGCACAGACCGTCTCACAATCACAGTCGCAGTCTCTCTGTGACACACACACATTCATACGGTCTGACACACACAGGGATCGTCTCATAATCTCAGTCTCTCTCCCTTTCTGTATCACACACATTCATACAGTCTGACACACACAGGGACCCTCTCACAATCACAGTCTCTTTGTCTGACACACACATTCATTCAGTCTGACACACACACGGACCCTCTCACAATCACAGTCTCTCTGTCTGACACACACATTCATACAGTCTGACACACACAGGGGCCCTCTCACAATCACAGTCTCTCTGTGACACACACATTCATACAGTCTGACACACACAGGGACCCTCTCACAATCACAGTCTCTCTGTCTGACACACACATTCATACAGTCTGACACACACACGGACCCTCTCACAGTCACAGTCTCTCTCTCTGTGACACACACATTCATACAGTCTGACACACACAGGGACCCTCTCACAATCACAGTCTCTCTGACACACACATTCATACAGTCTGACACACACACACGGACCCTCTCACAATCACAGTCTCTCTGTGACACACACACATTCGTACAGTCTGACACACACACAGGGACCCTCTCACAATCACAGTCTCTCTGTGACACACACACATTCATACAGTCTGACAGACACAGGGACCCTCTCACAATCACAGTCTCTCTCTCTGTGACACACACATTCATACAGTCTGACACACACAGGGACCCTCTCACAATCACAGTCTCTCTCTCTGTGACACACACATTCATACAGTCTGACACACACACACACACACACACACACAAAACGCAGCCTGACACCCACCTTGGTGTAGATGCCCCAAGACAGCTCGGTTTCGATCACCATGACAACGATGCCAAACATGCCGAAGATGAGAGCGTAGTCGCTGAGCCTTTTCCTCTTCTCGAACAGGGCCCTGCGGTGACCCAGTTTGTAGCCGATGTTCTGGTTCTTCCTCTTGTTGCCGCCTTTGGTGCCCCCGGGGCCGCTGGTGCCAGAGGAGCCGGTGCTGGGGTAAACTGGATGCTTCTGGTGACAGTAAAGGAACTGCTGCTGATCCTGGTCCTGCTCCCGGCAGGAGATGACTATCTCGGGCGTGTTGGCCAGCCGCTGGTGATGCTGCTGGCAGCCGAATAGCTGCAGCGGCTGCGAGTCTGGCTCGGGGGGCTCGATCAGGTTCCGTTTGGAGGTGCTGAGGCTGCTGAGGGGCTTCACCACGCCGCCGTTATACTTACAGCTGCTCATGGCGATCTCGGTGAACGGGTTACTGTCCCTGCGGTGGACCAGGGGGCTAGCCTGGCGGTGTTTGCCTCCCGAGGAAGTGTGGTCATCCAGGTAGAGGAGGCTGCCGGGTCGGGAGCTGGGTGCCTGTAGGTGCCCTGGAGCAGCCCTGAACACCGGGGAGCTGGAGGCCAGCAGCCTAGGTAAAAGCGGGGGCTGCTCCTCACCTCTGGCTGTGGTGGCCGGGGACTGGCATTTTAGCGGCTCCTCCTCCAGATCCCCTACCCCAGAGTCATGGCAGTGTCCGGCCTGGGAGGCTTCCATCGCCTTTCCCTGGAAAAGTCCAGCAGGAGAGCAGCCCGGGCTCTCCAGCTTGAAGAGGAGCTCCAGCCCTCAGCCTCGACCCAGGTCACTCTCTCTCTCTCACACACACACACACACACTCCTCTCTCTCTCACACACACACTCTCTCACACACACTCTCTCACACACACACTCCTCTCTCTCTCACACTCTCTCACACACACACTCCTCTCACACTCTCTCACACACTCTCTCTCTCACACACACTCCTCTCTCACACACACTCTCTCTCACACACTCTCACACTCTCACACACACACACACACTCTCTCTCACACACACTCTCTCAAACTCTGACACACACACACACTCTCTCTGACACTCACACACACACACTCTCTCTCTCATACACACACACAACGCGGGGTCTGGTCCTGCACAGGGCACTGCCTTCAGGTGAAACTGGAATTCTCCCTCCAGCCCCTCAGTCTCTCTTGCCCAGTGACGGATGTGGCCGCACATTCCCCATTGAGATCAACAGCTCCCAATGCCCTCTGACCGCCTCCTGCTGCTGCTGTCCCCATCCATCCATCCGTCCTTCTCCACCTGAGCTCCAGCAACCTCCGCTTTTCGGGGCCACCCTCTCCTCCCACCCAGCGCCTTCCCCCTTCATCCCGGGCTCCGCCTCCCTCTTCCCATTCGCTCACAGAAACCGCCCATTCTCCGTCCTTCCTTCTCCACCCATCGTCCAGTCTCCTCCCTCCCTCCCACCCCGCTGTCCAGAAGGGCTGTCTGGGACTATCAGAAACACACGTGCAAACTCTACCCCTAAGGTAAAGTTTCCTCTACCCCGTCTCCCCATCAAATACTCCTCAGGGACAGCACGGGGTTAGGTGTAGGGTAAAGATCCCTCAGCACTGTTCTCCCCATCAAACACTCCTCAGGGACAGCACGGGGTTAGATATAGGGTAAAGCTCCCTCAGCACTGTTCCCCCCATCAAATACTCCTCAGGGACAGCACGGGGTTAGATGTAGGGTAAAGCTCCCTCAGCACTGTTCCCCCCATCAAATACTCCTCAGGGACAGCACGGGGTTAGGAGTAGGGTAAAGCTCCCTCAGCACTGTTCCCCCCATCAAACACTCCTCAGGGACAGCACGGGGTTAGATGTAGGGTAAAGCTCCCTCAGCACTGTTCCCCCCATCAAATACTCCTCAGGGACAGCACGGGGTTAGGTGTCGGGTAAAGCTGCCTCAGCACTGTTCTCCCCATCAAACACTCCTCAGGGACAGCACGGGGCTAAATGTAGGGTAAAGCTCCCTCAGCACTGTTCCCCCCATCAAACACTCCTCGGACAGAACATAGAACATAGAACAGTACAGCACAGAACAGGCCCTTCAGCCCACAATGTTGTGCCGACCATTGATCCTCATGTATGCACCCTCAAATTTCTGTGACCATATGCATGTCCAGCAGTCTCTTAAATGACCCCAATGACCTTGCTTCCACAACTGCTGCTGGCAACGCATTCCATGCTCTCACAACTCTCTGCGTAAAGAACCTGCCTCTGACATCCCCTCTATACTTTCCACCAACCAGCTTAAAACTATGACCCCTCGTGCTAGCCATTTCTGCCCTGGGAAATAGTCTCTGGCTATCAACTCTATCTATGCCTCTCATTATCTTGTATACCTCAATTAGGTCACCTCTCCTCCTCCTTTTCTCCAATGAAAAGAGACCGAGCTCAGTCAACCTCTCTTCATAAGATAAGCCCTCCAGTCCAGGCAGCATCCTGGTAAACCTCCTCTGAACCCTCTCCAAAGCATCCACATCTTTCCTATAATAGGGCGCCCAGAACTGGACGCAGTATTCCAAGTGCGGTCTAACCAAAGTTTTATAGAGCTGCAACAAGATCTCACGACTCTTAAACTCAATCCCCCTGTTAATGAAAGCCAAAACACCATATGCTTTCTTAAACAACCCTGTCCACTTGGGTGGCCATTTTAAGGGATCTATGTATCTGCACACCAAGATCCCTCTGTTCCTCCACGCTGCCAAGAATCCTATCCTTAATCCTGTACTCAGCTTTCAAATTCGACCTTCCAAAATGCATCACCTCGCATTTATCCAGGTTGAACTCCATCTGCCACCTCTCAGCCTATCTCTGCATCCTGTCAATGTCCCGCTGCAGCCTACAACAGCCCTCTACACTGTCAACGACACCTCTGACCTTTGTGTCGTCTGCAAACTTGCTGACCCATCCTTCAATTCCCTCGTCCAAGTCATTAATAAAAATTACAAACAGTAGAGGCCCAAGGACAGAGCCCTGTGGAACCCCACTCACCACTGACTTCCAGGCAGAATATTTTCCTTCTACTACCACTCGCTGTCTTCTGTTGGCCAGCCAATTCTGTATCCAAGCAGCTAAGTTCCCCTGTATCCCATTCCTCCTGACCTTCTGAATGAGCCTTCCATGGGGAACCTTATCAAATGCCTTACTGAAGTCCATATACACCACATCCACAGCTCGACCCTCATCAACCTTTCTAGTCACATCCTCAAAAAACTCGATAAGGTTTGTAAGGCATGACCTACCCCTCACAAAGCCGTGTTGACTGTATTTGATCAAGCCATGCTCTTCCAGATGGTCATAAATCTTATCCCTCAGAATCCTTTCTAACACTTTGCAGACGACAGACGTGAGACTTACCGGTCTATAATTGCCGGGGATTTCCCTATTTCCTTTCTTGAAGAGAGGAATTACATTTGCCTCTCTCCAGTCCTCAGGTACGACTCCAGTGGAGAGCGAGGATGCAAAGATCTTCGCAAGTGGCGAAGCAATTGCATTTCTCGCTTCCCAAAGCAGCCGAGGACAAATCTGATCCGGGCCTGGCGACTTGTCAATCTTAATGTTTGACAAAATTTTTAGCACATCAGCTTCGTCTATCTCTATCCATTCCAGCATGCACACCTGCTCTTCAAAGGTTTTATTCACTACAAAGTTGGTTTCTTTCGTAAAGACAGCACGGGGTTAGATGTAGGGTAAAGCTCCCTCAGCACTGTTCCCCCCATCAAACACCCCTCAGGGACAGCACGGGGTTAGATGTAGGGTAAAGCTCCCTCAGCACTGTTCCCCTCATCAAATACTCCTCAGGGACAGCACGGGGTTAGATGTAGGGTAAAGCTCCCTCAGCACTGTTCCCCCCATCAAATACTCCTCAGGGACAGCGCGGGGTTAGGTGTAGGGTAAAGCTCCCTCAGCACTGTTCTCCCCATCAAACACCCCTCAGGGACAGCACGGGGTTAGGTGTAGGGTAAAGCTCCCTCAGCACTGTTCTCCCCATCAAACACCCCTCAGGGACAGCACGGGGTTAGATGTAGGGTAAAGCTCCCTCAGCACTGTTCCCCCCATCAAATACTCCTCAGGGACAGCACGGGGTTAGATGTAGGGTAAAGCTCCCTCAGCACTGTTCCCCCCATCAAACACTCCTCAGGGACAGCACGGGGTTAGATGTAGGGTAAAGCTCCCTCAGCACTGTTCCCCCCATCAAACACTCCTCAGGGACAGCAAGGGGTTAGATGTAGGGTAAAGCTCCCTCAGCACTGTCCCCCTCATCAAACACTCCTCAGGGCCAGCACGGGGTTAGATGTAGGGTAAAGCTCCATCAGCACTGTTCCCCTCATCAAACACTCCTCAGGGACAGCACGGGGTTAGATGTAGGGTAAAGCTCCCTCAGCACTGTTCCCCCCATCAAACACTTCTCAGGGACAGCACGGGGTTAGATGTAGGGTAAAGCTTCCTCAGCACTGTTCCCCCCATCAAACAGTCCTCAGGGACAGCACAGGGTTAGATGCAGAGGAAAGCTCCCTCTGCACTGTCCCCGTCACACACTCCCAGGACAGGGACAGCACAGGGTTCGATACAGAGTAAAGCTTCCTCTACACTGTCCCCATCAAACACTCCCAGGGACAGGGACAGCACAGGGTTAGATACAGAGTAAAGCCCTCTCTGAACTGTCCCCATCAAACACTACCAGGGCAGGGACAGAGTACACAGTAAAACTCCCCGGCCTCTGTCCGCACGGCGCTGACTACTACAGCATGGTTCGACACAGAATTGACGCTCCCTCTAGTGTTTAAAACAGAAAGGCCTTAAAACTGTCTTCATCAAGCTCTCTGAGACTATGGACAGCACAGGGTCAGACACATGAGTAAGTTCCCTTTCCTCGTCTGAACCGAAAGCAAGGCTCCCTTTATTTCTTTTGAAAGAGCTCCAGATAGAGCACTGTATCAAGTATAAATCAACACCTGACAGAAACGGATGGAAAACAAACAGAAAAGCCCAAAATCAAAATATTGCTGTGTGGGCAGAAAATGCACCCCAGCCTATGGTGCCTACTGATTACGAAAAAGAGTACATATATTCAGTACACTGTTCTGTGTAACTGTGTATAATATTTCAGTGTACAATAAATACACTGCCCTGTGTAAATGCATATGACATTTCAGTGTATATTAAATATCACTGTTCTGTGTAAAGGTGTATAATATTTCAGTGTACATTAACACTTTCCCATGATACTGTATATAATGTCTTAGGGTATATTAAATAACACTGTCCTGTGTAACTGTGTATAATATTTCAGTGTACATTAACACTTTCCCATGATACTGTATATAATGTCTTAAGGTATATTAAATATCACTGTCCTGTGTAACCGTGTATAATATTTCAGTGTACATTAACACTTTCCCATGATACTGTATATAATGTCTTAGGGTATATTAAATATCACTGTCCTGTGTAACCGTGTATAATATTTTCAGTGTATATTAACACTTTCCCATGATACTGTATATAATGTCTTAGGGTATATTAAATATCACTGTCCTGTGTAAAGGTGCATAATATTTCAGTGTACATTAACACTTTCCCATGATACTGTATATAATGTCTTAGGGTATATTAAATATCACTATCCTGTGTAAAGGTGTATAATATTTCAGTGTACATTAACACTTTCCCATGATACTGTATATAATGTCTTAGGGTATATTAAATAACACTGTCCTGTGTAACCGTGTATAATATTTCAGTGTACATTAACACTTTCCTATGATACTGTATATAATCTCTTAGGGTATATTAAATATCATGTCCTGTGTAACCGTGTATAATATTTCAGTGTACATTAACACTTTCCCATGATACTGTATATAATCTCTTAGGGTATATTAAATAACACTGTCCTGTGTAACCGTGTATAATATTTCAGTGTACATTAACACTTTCCTATGATACTGTATATAATCTCTTAGGGTATATTAAATATCATGTCCTGTGTAACCGTGTATAATATTTCAGTGTACATTAACACTTTCCCATGATACTGTATATAATGTCTTAGGGTATATTAAATATCACTGTCCTGTGTAACCGTGTATAATATTTCAGTGTACATTAACACTTTCCCATGATACTGTATATAATGTCTTAGGGTATATTAAATAACACTGTCCTGTGTAACCGTGTATAATATTTCAGTGTACATTAACACCTTCCCATGATACTGTATATAATGTCTTAGGGTATATTAAATAACACTGTCCTGTGTAACCGTGTATAATATTTCAGTGTACATTAACACTTTCCCATGATACTGTATAGAATGTCTTAGGGTATATTAAATATCACTGTCCTGTGTAACCGTGTATAATATTTCAGTGTACATTAACACTTTCTCATGATACTGTATATAATGTCTTAGGGTATATTAAATAACACTGTTCTGTGTAACTGTGTATAATATTTCAGTGTACAATAAATACACTGCCCTTTGTAAATGCACATGACATTTCAGTGTATATTAAATATCACTGTCCTGTATAACCGTGTATAATATTTCAGTGTACATTAACACTTTCCCATGATACTGTATGTAATGTCTTAGGGTATATTAAATATCACTGTCCTGTGTAACCGTGTATAATATTTCAGTGTACATTAACACTTCCCATGATACTGTATGTAATGTCTTAGGGTATATTAAATATCACTGTCCTGTGTAACCGTGTATAATATTTCAGTGTACATTAACACTTTCCCATGATACTGTATATAATGTCTTAGGGTATATTAAATAACACTGTCCTGTGTAACCGTGTATAATATTTCAGTGTACATTAACACTTTCCCATGATACTGTATATAATGTCTTAGGGTATATTAAATAACACTGTCCTGTGTAACCGTGTATAATATTTCAGTGTACATTAACACTTTCCCATGATACTGTATATAATGTCTTAGGGTATATTAAATAACACTGTCCTGTGTAACCGTGTATAATATTTCAGTGTACATTAACACTTTCCCATGATACTGTATATAATGTCTTAGGGTATATTAAATAACACTGTCCTGTGTAACCGTGTATAATATTTCAGTGTACGTTAACACTTTCACATGATACTGTATATAATGTCTTAGGGTATATTAAATATCACTGTCCTGTGTAACCGTGTATAATATTTCAGTGTACGTTAACACTTTCCCATGATATTTATATAATGTCTAAGGGTATATTAAATATCACTGTCCTGTGTAACCATGTATAATATTTCAGTGTACATTAACACTTTCCCATGATACTGTATATAATGTCTTAGGGTATATTAAATAACACTGTCCTGTGTAACAGTGTATAATATTTCAGCATGTATTAAGTAACACTGTCATGTGTAACCAGGTTCAATATCTCAGTGGATATTATATAGCACTCTCCTGTGTTCTCAAGTTCTGAAGAAGTCCCTGGAACTTGAAATGTAACCTCTGTTTCTGTCGCTACAGATGCTGCCAGTGTACTGGGTTTGTCCACATTTTTTGTGTTTGTTTGGGTCATTTCTTTATTCCGTTATGCTGATGAAACATGTAAGTGCCCCATTCAATAGATTAATCTTAGAAAGGAATAAGGCAGTGCCAAATATAACAATCCAGTTTTCTAAGCATGGAATTGGGGATGAATATGATTTTGTGACTACAGAAACTGGGCGATCTATTCAGTTTCCTTATGGAGTTTGGATGCTTTGACTAGGTTTGATGAAGTAGTTTTCCATGCTTGTCTCAGCCTAAGCTTATTTTTCCGGGCTTAACTGTTTAAGATGTTGTTTTATCAGTCCTGACTCTCCTCCATCCACAGCATGTATGTTGTCAGCTCGGCATCCAGGAGTATCTATATCAATTACCTCATACCTTCTGAGAAATCTTACAAGATCCTCCCATTTTCATTGCTGTGAACATGAGCACACAATTTCTGACTGTCTATGTATTCCTGTGTTGGAGAGTGAAATTGGAGAAGGGTCATTTTGAGGACTGTCTGACTTTCCTTCTGCCTCATTTTCCATGTCACCATGACCTTCACTATTCTTCCACCTGTCTCACTTGCACCTCCTTCTTTTCTTCCCCACAATGCTACTTTTTTTAGCTTGTTTATGTGACATAACCGATTCATCCTCCTTTAATCAAGCCTATATACCTGATACATCTCTTGACTAACATGCTTAACTGTTTAGTATGGACCACTGAATTTCAGTTTCACAGTTCACCTTGTGATGGCAACAATACTAACACATCATCTGTCACTCTCTCTCTCTCTCTCTCTCCCTCTCTCTTTCAATGTTCTAGATGCTGAATGTTCCTCTGGTGCTCCAGTTTCTCCCACAGTCCAAAGTTGTGCAGGTTAGGGTGGATTGGCCGTGCTAAGTTGTCCTGTAGTATCCAGGGATGTGCGGGTTAGGGTGGGTTTGCCATGCTAAATTGTCCCGTAGTGCCCAGGGATGTGCGGGTTAGGGTGGATTGGCTGTGCTAAGTTGTCCTGTAGTATCCAGGGATGTGCGGGTTAGGGTGGATTTGCCATGCTAAATTGTCCCGTAGTGCCCAGGGATGTGCGGGTTAGGGTGGGTTTGCCATGCTAAATTGTCCCATAGTGCCCAGGGATGTGCGGGTTAGGGTGGGTTTGCCATGCTAAATTGTCCCATAGTGCCCAGGGATGTGCGGGTTAGGGTGGATTGGCCGTGCTACATTGCCCCATAGTGTCCAGGGATGTGCAAGTTATGTGGGTTAGCCACAGGAAATGCAGGGTTGCAGGGATAGGGGGTTGGTGCTGACTTTACGGGCTGAATAGCCTGCTTCCACATTGTAGGGATTCTATGAAACTTTCAGCTGCTCCTGTGTGATCTTACATGCTCCTGTGAGTCTTTGTAGAAATGTGAACACATAATCTGACACTGAGAATTCACCTATTTTGTTAAAAGAACTTGTCTCTAATTAATTTTAATGGATCTTATGACCATAAATCAATTCAAAAAGGTTAAGTGCAGTAGATTCATTTGGATGATCTCCAGTTGCAAGTAGTAAGAAATCTAATGCTGTGTCCAGATGCCTGATAGGATTATTTAATCATGTTTTCCACAGTCTGATGGTACATCTCCAAAATTCGCTGTGTTTGTGGGCAATACACAGTTGACTTTAGTATTTTAAACCCAAACTGCAATAGATTTCCTGGAAACTTGTAGCTATAAAATGAGAACCTCAATCAGATGTATCTCATTTAGTAATCCATAACAAACCTTATTTGTAACTACCCTAGTCCTAACTGTCCTGAAAAGACTAGTTTCTGGGAATCAGAGATAACAAATTGTGGAGCTGGATGAACACAGCAGGCCAAGCAGCACCTTAGGAACACAAGAGCTGACGTTGCGGGCCTAGACCCTTCATCAGAAAAACTTTTTTTTATCCAGAGGTTGGTGGGGTGGTATGTAAGGAAGGGGGATTCTCTTTTGGTGGTTATTCCGGGGGCGGGGTGTGAGGGATGAGTTGCGGGAAATGCAAGAGACACAGTCGAGGGCGTTCTCAACCACTGCGGGGCGGGGGAGACGTGCGGTGGATTCCTTGCAGTCCTTGAAGAGCAAGGACATCTAGGATGTATGGGAGTGGAATACCTCATCCTGGGAGCAGATGTGGTGGAAGTGAAGGAATTGGGAATAGGCGATCAAATTTTTGCAGGAAGGTGGGTGGGAGGAGGTGTACTCTAGGTAGCTGTGGGTGTCGGTGGGCTTGAAATGGACATCAGTTTCTAGTTGGTTGCCTGAGTTTCTGGGAATCAGGTTGTTGTGCCCTGATTTTAAGGATATACTGATTCACGTTTGGTGATAATGTACTCACACTTCAAATCCTGGTGTTGGCATCTAAGCTACTGGTTTGATTACATGCTGAGGTTCCTTGCCATCTGGCATGTATGACCTGTTCTGCACAACTGCACAACATCTTTGTGTAGTCTTGGCCCATGTAAAATGCTGAGTCATCAATGTCTTTGTTTCCTGTATTTGTGCATGTTATGTCTTAGAATTTTCAAGCATGACTCGCAATATTTTCTTACAATATCTGGTGTAACTGTTTGATGAGAAACTGACCCTTCTTCATCCATAGTTCTTTGAACGTGTTTCACTTCCTCATCAAAACCCTGTTTTTAATATCACAAAACTCCTTGAGCCCTCAGATTTGGTGTGGGCTGTCTGTATTATGAGTAATGTATCATCATGGGTACAGGAGTGGTTAACTAACAGAAAGCAAAGAACGGGGATAAATGAGTGATCAGAGATGATGGGAACTGCAGATGCTGGAAAATCCGAGATAACAAAGTGTGAAGCTGGATAAACACAGCAGGCCAAGCAGCATCTTAGGAGCACAAAAGCTGACGTTTCGGGCCTAGACCCTTCAGCTCTCTGATGAAGGGTCTAGGCCCAAAATGTCAGCTTTTGTGCTCCTAGGATGCTGCTTAACCTGCTGTGTTCATCCAGCTTCACACTTTGTTATCTTAGCAGGGATAAATGAGTGTTTTTCAGTTTGGTGAGCAGTGGCTAGCGCTGTGCCCCAGGGATCAGTGCTGGGACTGCCACCATTTACAATATACACAGATGATTTAGAGCTGGGGACCAAGTGTAGTGTGTCAGGGTTCGCAGATAACACTTAAATGAGTGGGAAAGCAAAATGTGCAGAGGATGCTGAAAGTCTACAGAGGGATATAGACAGGTGAAGTGAATGGGCAGAGGATGCTGAAAGTCTACAGAGAGATATAGACAGGTGAAGTGAATGTGCAGAGGATGCCGAAAGTCTACAGAGGGATATAGACAGGTGAAGTGAATGGGTAGAGGTTGCCGAAAGTCTACAGAGGGATATAGACAGGTGAAGTGAATGTGCAGAGGATGCTGAAAGTCTACAGAGGGATATAGACAGGTGAAGTGAATGGGCAGAGGATGTTGAAAGTCTACAGAGGGATATAGACAGGTGAAGTCAATGTGCAGAGGATGCTGAAAGTCTACAGAGGGATATAGACAGGTGAAGTGAATGTGCAGAGGATGCCGAAAGTCTACTGAGGGATATAGACAGGTGAAGTGAATGTGCAGAGGATGCCGAAAGTCTACAGAGGGATATAGACAGGTGAAGTGAATGGGCAGAGGATGCTGAAAGTCTACAGAAGGATATAGACAGGTGAAGTCAATGTGCAGAGGATGCTGAAAGTCTACAGAGGGATATAGACAGGTGAAGTGAATGTGCAGAGGATGCTGAAAGTCTACAGAGGCATATAGACAGGTGAAGTGAATGTGCAGAGGATGCTGAAAGTCCACAGAGGGGTATAGACAGGTGAAGTGAATGTGCAGAGGATGCCGAAAGTCTACAGAGGGATATAGACAGGTGAAGTGAATGTGCAGAGGATGCCGAAAGTCTACTGAGGGATATAGACAGGTGAAGTGAATGTGCAGAGGATGCTGAAAGTCTACAGAGGGATATAGACAGGTGAAGTGAATGTGCAGAGGATGCCGAAAGTCTACAGAGGGATATAGACAGGTGAAGTGAATGGGCAGAGGATGCCGAAAGTCTACAGAGGGATATAGACAGGTGAAGTGAATGTGCAGAGGATGCCGAAAGTCTACAGAGGGATATAGACAGGTGAATTGAATGTGCAGGGGATGCCGAAAGTCTACAGAGGAATATAGACAGGTGAAGTGAATGTGCAGAGGATGCCGAAAGTCTACAGAGGGATATAGACAGGTGAGGTGAATGGGCAGAGGATGCTGAAAGTCTACAGAGGGATATAGACAGGTGAAGTAAATGTGCAGAGGATGCTGAAAGTCTACAGAGGGATATAGACAGGTGAAGTGAATGGGCAGAGGATGCTGAAAGTCTACCGAGGGATGTAGACAGGTGAAGTGAATGTGCAGAGGATGCTGAAAGTCTACAGAGGGATATAGACAGGTGAAGTGAATGTGCAGAGGATGCTGAAAGTCTACAGAGGGATATAGACAGGTGAAGTGAATGTGCAGAGGATGCTGAAAGTCTACAGAGGGATATAGACAGGTGAAGTAAAAGGCAGAGGATGCTGAAAGTCTACAGAGGGATATAGACAGGTGAAGTGAATGTGCAGAGGATGCTGAAAGTCTACAGAGGGATATAGACAGGTGAAGTGAATGTGCAGAGGATGCTGAAAGTCTACAGAGGGATATAGGCAGGTGAAGTGAATGTGCAGAGGATGCTGAAAGTCTGCAGAGGGATATAGACAGGTGAAGTGAATGGGCAGAGGATGCCGAAAGTCTACAGAGGGATATAGACAGGTGAAGTGAATGTGCAGAGGATGCCGAAAGTCTACAGAGGGATATAGACAGGTGAAGTGAATGTGCAGAGGATGCTGAAAGTCTACAGAGGGATATAGACAGGTGAAGTGAATGTGCAGAGGATGCCGAAAGTCTACAGAGGGATATAGACAGGTGAAGTGAATGTGCAGAGGATGCCGAAAGTCTACAGAGGGATATAGACAGGTGAAGTGAATGTGCAGAGGATGCCGAAAGTCTACAGAGGGATATAGACAGGTGAAGTGAATGTGCAGAGGATGCTGAAAGTCTACAGAGGGATATAGACAGGTGAAGTGAATGTGCAGAGGATGCCGAAAGTCTACAGAAGGATATAGACAGGTGAAGTGAATGTGCAGAGGATGCCGAAAGTCTACAGAGGGGTATAGACAGGTGAAGTGAATGGGCAGAGGATGCCGAAAGTCTACAGAGGGATATAGACAGGTGAAGTGAATGTGCAGAGGACGCCGAAAGTCTACAGAGGGGTATAGACAGGTGAAGTGAATGTGCAGAGGATGCCGAAAGTCTACAGAGGGATATAGACAGGTGAAGTGAATGTGCAGAGGATGCCGAAAGTCTACTGAGGGATATAGACAGGTGAAGTGAATGTGCAGAGGATGCTGAAAGTCTACAGAGGGATATAGACAGGTGAAGTGAATGTGCAGAGGATGCCGAAAGTCTACAGAGGGATATAGACAGGTGAAGTGAATGGGCAGAGGATGCCGAAAGTCTACAGAGGGATATAGACAGGTGAAGTGAATGTGCAGAGGATGCTGAAAGTCTACAGAGGGGTATAGACAGGTGAAGTGAATGTGCAGAGGATGCCGAAAGTCTACAGAGGGATATAGACAGGTGAAGTGAATGTGCAGAGGATGCCGAAAGTCTACAGAGGGATATAGACAGGTGAAGTGAATGGGCAGAGGATGCCGAAAGTCTACAGAGGGATATAGACAGGTGAAGTGAATGTGCAGAGGATGCCGAAAGTCTACAGAGGGATATAGACAGGTGAATTGAATGTGCAGGGGATGCCGAAAGTCTACAGAGGAATATAGACAGGTGAAGTGAATGTGCAGAGGATGCCGAAAGTCTACAGAGGGATATAGACAGGTGAGGTGAATGGGCAGAGGATGCTGAAAGTCTACAGAGGGATATAGACAGGTGAAGTAAATGTGCAGAGGATGCTGAAAGTCTACAGAGGGATATAGACAGGTGAAGTGAATGGGCAGAGGATGCTGAAAGTCTACCGAGGGATGTAGACAGGTGAAGTGAATGTGCAGAGGATGCTGAAAGTCTACAGAGGGATATAGACAGGTGAAGTGAATGTGCAGAGGATGCTGAAAGTCTACAGAGGGATATAGACAGGTGAAGTGAATGTGCAGAGGATGCTGAAAGTCTACAGAGGGATATAGACAGGTGAAGTGAATGTGCAGAGGATGCTGAAAGTCTACAGAGGGATATAGACAGGTGAAGTGAATGTGCAGAGGATGCTGAAAGTCTACAGAGGGATATAGGCAGGTGAAGTGAATGTGCAGAGGATGCTGAAAGTCTGCAGAGGGATATAGACAGGTGAAGTGAATGGGCAGAGGATACTGAAAGTCTACCGAGGGATGTAGACAGGTGAAGTGAATGTGCAGAGGATGCTGAAAGTCTACAGAGGGATATAGACAGGTGAAGTGAATGTGCAGAGGATGCTGAAAGTCTACAGAGGGATATAGACAGGTGAAGTGAATGTGCAGAAGATGCTGAAAGTCTACAGAGGGATATAGACAGGTGAAGTGAATGTGCAGAGGATGCTGAAAGTCTACAGAGGGATATAGACAGGTGAAGTGAATGTGCAGAGGATGCTGAAAGTCTACAGAGGGATATAGGCAGGTGAAGTGAATGTGCAGAGGATGCTGAAAGTCTGCAGAGGGATATAGACAGGTGAAGTGAATGGGCAGAGGATGCTGAAAGTCTACAGAGGGATGTAGACAGGTGAAGTGAATGTGCAGAGGATGCTGAAAGTCTACAGAGGGATATAGACAGGTGAAGTGAATGTGCAGAGGATGCTGAAAGTCTACAGAGGGATATAGACAGGTGAAGTGAATGTGCAGAGGATGCTGAAAGTCTACAGAGGGATATAGACAGGTGAAGTAAAAGGCAGAGGATGCTGAAAGTCTACAGAGGGATATAGACAGGTGAAGTGAATGTGCAGAGGATGCTGAAAGTCTACAGAGGGATATAGACAGGTGAAGTGAATGTGCAGAGGATGCTGAAAGTCTACAGAGGGATATAGGCAGGTGAAGTGAATGTGCAGAGGATGCTGAAAGTCTGCAGAGGGATATAGACAGGTGAAGTGAATGGGCAGAGGATGCCGAAAGTCTACAGAGGGATATAGACAGGTGAAGTGAATGTGCAGAGGATGCCGAAAGTCTACAGAGGGATATAGACAGGTGAAGTGAATGTGCAGAGGATGCTGAAAGTCTACAGAGGGATATAGACAGGTGAAGTGAATGTGCAGAGGATGCCGAAAGTCTACAGAGGGATATAGACAGGTGAAGTGAATGTGCAGAGGATGCCGAAAGTCTACAGAGGGATATAGACAGGTGAAGTGAATGTGCAGAGGATGCCGAAAGTCTACTGAGGGATATAGACAGGTGAAGTGAATGTGCAGAGGATGCTGAAAGTCTACAGAGGGATATAGACAGGTGAAGTGAATGTGCAGAGGATGCCGAAAGTCTACAGAAGGATATAGACAGGTGAAGTGAATGTGCAGAGGATGCCGAAAGTCTACAGAGGGGTATAGACAGGTGAAGTGAATGGGCAGAGGATGCCGAAAGTCTACAGAGGGATATAGACAGGTGAAGTGAATGTGCAGAGGACGCCGAAAGTCTACAGAGGGGTATAGACAGGTGAAGTGAATGTGCAGAGGATGCCGAAAGTCTACAGAGGGATATAGACAGGTGAAGTGAATGTGCAGAGGATGCCGAAAGTCTACTGAGGGATATAGACAGGTGAAGTGAATGTGCAGAGGATGCTGAAAGTCTACAGAGGGATATAGACAGGTGAAGTGAATGTGCAGAGGATGCCGAAAGTCTACAGAGGGATATAGACAGGTGAAGTGAATGGGCAGAGGATGCCGAAAGTCTACAGAGGGATATAGACAGGTGAAGTGAATGTGCAGAGGATGCTGAAAGTCTACAGAGGGGTATAGACAGGTGAAGTGAATGTGCAGAGGATGCCGAAAGTCTACAGAGGGATATAGACAGGTGAAGTGAATGTGCAGAGGATGCCGAAAGTCTACTGAGGGATATAGACAGGTGAAGTGAATGTGCAGAGGATGCTGAAAGTCTACAGAGGGATATAGACAGGTGAAGTGAATGTGCAGAGGATGCCGAAAGTCTACAGAGGGATATAGACAGGTGAAGTGAATGGGCAGAGGATGCCGAAAGTCTACAGAGGGATATAGACAGGTGAAGTGAATGTGCAGAGGATGCTGAAAGTCTACAGAGGGATATAGACAGGTGAATTGAATGTGCAGGGGATGCCGAAAGTCTACAGAGGAATATAGACAGGTGAAGTGAATGTGCAGAGGATGCCGAAAGTCTACAGAGGGATATAGACAGGTGAGGTGAATGGGCAGAGGATGCTGAAAGTCTACAGAGGGATATAGACAGGTGAAGTAAATGTGCAGAGGATGCTGAAAGTCTACAGAGGGATATAGACAGGTGAAGTGAATGGGCAGAGGATGCTGAAAGTCTACCGAGGGATGTAGACAGGTGAAGTGAATGTGCAGAGGATGCTGAAAGTCTACAGAGGGATATAGACAGGTGAAGTGAATGTGCAGAGGATGCTGAAAGTCTACAGAGGGATATAGACAGGTGAAGTGAATGTGCAGAGGATGCTGAAAGTCTACAGAGGGATATAGACAGGTGAAGTGAATGTGCAGAGGATGCTGAAAGTCTACAGAGGGATATAGACAGGTGAAGTGAATGTGCAGAGGATGCTGAAAGTCTACAGAGGGATATAGGCAGGTGAAGTGAATGTGCAGAGGATGCTGAAAGTCTGCAGAGGGATATAGACAGGTGACGTGAATGGGCAGAGGATACTGAAAGTCTACCGAGGGATGTAGACAGGTGAAGTGAATGTGCAGAGGATGCTGAAAGTCTACAGAGGGATATAGACAGGTGAAGTGAATGTGCAGAGGATGCTGAAAGTCTACAGAGGGATATAGACAGGTGAAGTGAATGTGCAGAAGATGCTGAAAGTCTACAGAGGGATATAGACAGGTGAAGTGAATGTGCAGAGGATGCTGAAAGTCTACAGAGGGATATAGACAGGTGAAGTGAATGTGCAGAGGATGCTGAAAGTCTACAGAGGGATATAGGCAGGTGAAGTGAATGTGCAGAGGATGCTGAAAGTCTGCAGAGGGATATAGACAGGTGAAGTGAATGGGCAGAGGATGCTGAAAGTCTGCAGAGGGATATAGACAGGTGAAGTGAATGTGCAGAGGATGCTGAAAGTCTACAGAGGGATATAGACAGGTGAAGTGAATGTGCAGAGGATGCTGAAAGTCTACAGAGGGATATAGACAGGTGAAGTAAAAGGCAGAGGATGCTGAAAGTCTACAGAGGGATATAGACAGGTGAAGTGAATGTGCAGAGGATGCTGAAAGTCTACAGAGGGATATAGACAGGTGAAGTGAATGTGCAGAGGATGCTGAAAGTCTACAGAGGGATATAGACAGGTGAAGTCAATGTGCAGAGGATGCTGAAAGTCTACAGAGGGATATAGACAGGTGAAGTGAATGTGCAGAGGATGCTGAAAGTCTACAGAGGGATATAGACAGGTGAAGTGAATGTGCAGAGGATGCTGAAAGTCTACAGAGGGATATAGACAGGTAAAGTAAAAGGCAGAGGATGCTGAAAGTCTACAGAGGGATATAGACAGGTGAAGTGAATGTGCAGAGGATGCTGAAAGTCTACAGAGGGATATAGACAGGTGAAGTGAATGTGCAGAGGATGCTGAAAGTCTACAGAGGGATATAGGCAGGTGAAGTGAATGTGCAGAGGATGCTGAAAGTCTGCAGAGGGATATAGACAGGTGAAGTGAATGGGCAGAGGATGCCGAAAGTCTACAGAGGGATATAGACAGGTGAAGTGAATGTGCAGAGGATGCCGAAAGTCTACAGAGGGATATAGACAGGTGAAGTGAATGTGCAGAGGATGCTGAAAGTCTACAGAGGGATATAGACAGGTGAAGTGAATGTGCAGAGGATGCCGAAAGACGACAGAGGGATATAGACAGGTGAAGTGAATGTGCAGAGGATGCCGAAAGTCTACAGAGGGATATAGACAGGTGAAGTGAATGTGCAGAGGATGCCGAAAGTCTACTGAGGGATATAGACAGGTGAAGTGAATGTGCAGAGGATGCTGAAAGTCTACAGAGGGATATAGACAGGTGAAGTGAAAGTGCAGAGGATGCCGAAAGTCTACAGAAGGATACAGACAGGTGAAGTGAATGTGCAGAGGACACCGAAAGTCTACAGAGGGGTATAGACAGGTGAAGTGAATGTGCAGAGGATGCCGAAAGTCTACAGAGGGATATAGACAGGTGAAGTGAATGTGCAGAGGATGCCGAAAGTCTACTGAGGGATATAGACAGGTGAAGTGAATGTGCAGAGGATGCCGAAAGTCTACAGAGGGATATAGACAGGTGAAGTGAATGTGCAGAGGATGCCGAAAGTCTACAGAGGGATATAGACAGGTGAAGTGAATGGGCAGAGGATGCCGAAAGTCTACAGAGGGATATAGACAGGTGAAGTGAATGTGCAGAGGATGCTGAAAGTCTACAGAGGGGTATAGACAGGTGAAGTGAATGTGCAGAGGATGCCGAAAGTCTACAGAGGGATATAGACAGGTGAAGTGAATGTGCAGAGGATGCCGAAAGTCTACTGAGGGGTATAGACAGGTGAAGTGAATGTGCAGAGGATGCCGAAAGTCTACAGAGGGATATAGACAGGTGAAGTGAATGTGCAGAGGATGCCGAAAGTCTACAGAGGGATATAGACAGGTGAAGTGAATGGGCAGAGGATGCCGAAAGTCTACAGAGGGATATAGACAGGTGAAGTGAATGTGCAGAGGATGCCGAAAGTCTACAGAGGGATATAGACAGGTGAATTGAATGTGCAGGGGATGCCGAAAGTCTACAGAGGAATATAGACAGGTGAAGTGAATGTGCAGAGGATGCCGAAAGTCTACAGAGGGATATAGACAGGTGAGGTGAATGGGCAGAGGATGCTGAAAGTCTACAGAGGGATATAGACAGGTGAAGTAAATGTGCAGAGGATGCTGAAAGTCTACAGAGGGATATAGACAGGTGAAGTGAATGGGCAGAGGATGCTGAAAGTCTACCGAGGGATGTAGACAGGTGAAGTGAATGTGCAGAGGATGCTGAAAGTCTACAGAGGGATATAGACAGGTGAAGTGAATGTGCAGAGGATGCTGAAAGTCTACAGAGGGATATAGACAGGTGAAGTGAATGTGCAGAGGATGCTGAAAGTCTACAGAGGGATATAGAC
Source organism: Stegostoma tigrinum (assembly GCF_030684315.1). Classification (NCBI taxonomy): domain Eukaryota; kingdom Metazoa; phylum Chordata; class Chondrichthyes; order Orectolobiformes; family Stegostomatidae; genus Stegostoma; species Stegostoma tigrinum. The sequence continues at coordinate 2,061,783 of NC_081400.1, read as the reverse complement.
AGGTGAAGTGAATGTGCAGAGGATGCTGAAAGTCTACAGAGGGATATAGACAGGTGAAGTGAATGTGCAGAGGATGCTGAAAGTCTACAGAGGGATATAGGCAGGTGAAGTGAATGTGCAGAGGATGCTGAAAGTCTGCAGAGGGATATAGACAGGTGAAGTGAATGGGCAGAGGATACTGAAAGTCTACCAAGGGATGTAGACAGGTGAAGTGAATGTGCAGAGGATGCTGAAAGTCTACAGAGGGATATAGACAGGTGAAGTGAATGTGCAGAGGATGCTGAAAGTCTACAGAGGGATATAGACAGGTGAAGTGAATGTGCAGAAGATGCTGAAAGTCTACAGAGGGATATAGACAGGTGAAGTGAATGTGCAGAGGATGCTGAAAGTCTACAGAGGGATATAGACAGGTGAAGTGAATGTGCAGAGGATGCTGAAAGTCTACAGAGGGATATAGGCAGGTGAAGTGAATGTGCAGAGGATGCTGAAAGTCTGCAGAGGGATATAGACAGGTGAAGTGAATGGGCAGAGGATGCTGAAAGTCTACAGAGGGATGTAGACAGGTGAAGTGAATGTGCAGAGGATGCTGAAAGTCTACAGAGGGATATAGACAGGTGAAGTGAATGTGCAGAGGATGCTGAAAGTCTACAGAGGGATATAGACAGGTGAAGTGAATGTGCAGAGGATGCTGAAAGTCTACAGAGGGATATAGACAGGTGAAGTAAAAGGCAGAGGATGCTGAAAGTCTACAGAGGGATATAGACAGGTGAAGTGAATGTGCAGAGGATGCTGAAAGTCTACAGAGGGATATAGACAGGTGAAGTGAATGTGCAGAGGATGCTGAAAGTCTACAGAGGGATATAGGCAGGTGAAGTGAATGTGCAGAGGATGCTGAAAGTCTGCAGAGGGATATAGACAGGTGAAGTGAATGGGCAGAGGATGCCGAAAGTCTACAGAGGGATATAGACAGGTGAAGTGAATGTGCAGAGGATGCCGAAAGTCTACAGAGGGATATAGACAGGTGAAGTGAATGTGCAGAGGATGCTGAAAGTCTACAGAGGGATATAGACAGGTGAAGTGAATGTGCAGAGGATGCCGAAAGTCTACAGAGGGATATAGACAGGTGAAGTGAATGTGCAGAGGATGCCGAAAGTCTACAGAGGGATATAGACAGGTGAAGTGAATGTGCAGAGGATGCCGAAAGTCTACTGAGGGATATAGACAGGTGAAGTGAATGTGCAGAGGATGCTGAAAGTCTACAGAGGGATATAGACAGGTGAAGTGAATGTGCAGAGGATGCCGAAAGTCTACAGAAGGATATAGACAGGTGAAGTGAATGTGCAGAGGATGCCGAAAGTCTACAGAGGGGTATAGACAGGTGAAGTGAATGGGCAGAGGATGCCGAAAGTCTACAGAGGGATATAGACAGGTGAAGTGAATGTGCAGAGGACGCCGAAAGTCTACAGAGGGGTATAGACAGGTGAAGTGAATGTGCAGAGGATGCCGAAAGTCTACAGAGGGATATAGACAGGTGAAGTGAATGTGCAGAGGATGCCGAAAGTCTACTGAGGGATATAGACAGGTGAAGTGAATGTGCAGAGGATGCTGAAAGTCTACAGAGGGATATAGACAGGTGAAGTGAATGTGCAGAGGATGCCGAAAGTCTACAGAGGGATATAGACAGGTGAAGTGAATGGGCAGAGGATGCCGAAAGTCTACAGAGGGATATAGACAGGTGAAGTGAATGTGCAGAGGATGCTGAAAGTCCACAGAGGGATATAGACAGGTGAATTGAATGTGCAGGGGATGCCGAAAGTCTACAGAGGAATATAGACAGGTGAAGTGAATGTGCAGAGGATGCCGAAAGTCTACAGAGGGATATAGACAGGTGAGGTGAATGGGCAGAGGATGCTGAAAGTCTACAGAGGGATATAGACAGGTGAAGTAAATGTGCAGAGGATGCTGAAAGTCTACAGAGGGATATAGACAGGTGAAGTGAATGGGCAGAGGATGCTGAAAGTCTACCGAGGGATGTAGACAGGTGAAGTGAATGTGCAGAGGATGCTGAAAGTCTACAGAGGGATATAGACAGGTGAAGTGAATGTGCAGAGGATGCTGAAAGTCTACAGAGGGATATAGACAGGTGAAGTGAATGTGCAGAGGATGCTGAAAGTCTACAGAGGGATATAGACAGGTGAAGTGAATGTGCAGAGGATGCTGAAAGTCTACAGAGGGATATAGACAGGTGAAGTGAATGTGCAGAGGATGCTGAAAGTCTACAGAGGGATATAGGCAGGTGAAGTGAATGTGCAGAGGATGCTGAAAGTCTGCAGAGGGATATAGACAGGTGAAGTGAATGGGCAGAGGATACTGAAAGTCTACCGAGGGATGTAGACAGGTGAAGTGAATGTGCAGAGGATGCTGAAAGTCTACAGAGGGATATAGACAGGTGAAGTGAATGTGCAGAGGATGCTGAAAGTCTACAGAGGGATATAGACAGGTGAAGTGAATGTGCAGAAGATGCTGAAAGTCTACAGAGGGATATAGACAGGTGAAGTGAATGTGCAGAGGATGCTGAAAGTCTACAGAGGGATATAGACAGGTGAAGTGAATGTGCAGAGGATGCTGAAAGTCTACAGAGGGATATAGGCAGGTGAAGTGAATGTGCAGAGGATGCTGAAAGTCTGCAGAGGGATATAGACAGGTGAAGTGAATGGGCAGAGGATGCTGAAAGTCTACAGAGGGATATAGACAGGTGAAGTGAATGTGCAGAGGATGCTGAAAGTCTACAGAGGGATATAGACAGGTGAAGTGAATGTGCAGAGGATGCTGAAAGTCTACAGAGGGATATAGACAGGTGAAGTAAAAGGCAGAGGATGCTGAAAGTCTACAGAGGGATATAGACAGGTGAAGTGAATGTGCAGAGGATGCTCAAAGTCTACAGAGGGATATAGACAGGTGAAGTGAATGTGCAGAGGATGCTGAAAGTCTACAGAGGGATATAGACAGGTGAAGTCAATGTGCAGAGGATGCTGAAAGTCTACAGAGGGATATAGACAGGTGAAGTGAATGTGCAGAGGATGCTGAAAGTCTACAGAGGGATATAGACAGGTGAAGTGAATGTGCAGAGGATGCTGAAAGTCTACAGAGGGATATAGACAGGTAAAGTAAAAGGCAGAGGATGCTGAAAGTCTACAGAGGGATATAGACAGGTGAGGTGAATGTGCAGAGGATGCCGAAAGTCTACAGAGGGATATAGACAGGTGAAGTGAAAGTGCAGAGGATGCTGAAAGTCTACAGAAGGATACAGACAGGTGAAGTGAATGTGCAGAGGACGCCGAAAGTCTACAGAGGGGTATAGACAGGTGAAGTGAATGTGCAGAGGATGCCGAAAGTCTACAGAGGGATATAGACAGGTGAAGTGAATGTGCAGAGGATGCCGAAAGTCTACTGAGGGATATAGACAGGTGAAGTGAATGTGCAGAGGATGCTGAAAGTCTACAGAGGGATATAGACAGGTGAAGTGAATGTGCAGAGGATGCCGAAAGTCTACAGAGGGATATAGACAGGTGAAGTGAATGGGCAGAGGATGCCGAAAGTCTACAGAGGGATATAGACAGGTGAAGTGAATGTGCAGAGGATGCTGAAAGTCTACAGAGGGGTATAGACAGGTGAAGTGAATGTGCAGAGGATGCCGAAAGTCTACAGAGGGATATAGACAGGTGAAGTGAATGTGCAGAGGATGCCGAAAGTCTACTGAGGGATATAGACAGGTGAAGTGAATGTGCAGAGGATGCTGAAAGTCTACAGAGGGATATAGACAGGTGAAGTGAATGTGCAGAGGATGCCGAAAGTCTACAGAGGGATATAGACAGGTGAAGTGAATGGGCAGAGGATGCCGAAAGTCTACAGAGGGATATAGACAGGTGAAGTGAATGTGCAGAGGATGCCGAAAGTCTACAGAGGGATATAGACAGGTGAATTGAATGTGCAGGGGATGCCGAAAGTCTACAGAGGAATATAGACAGGTGAAGTGAATGTGCAGAGGATGCCGAAAGTCTACAGAGGGATATAGACAGGTGAGGTGAATGGGCAGAGGATGCTGAAAGTCTACAGAGGGATATAGACAGGTGAAGTAAATGTGCAGAGGATGCTGAAAGTCTACAGAGGGATATAGACAGGTGAAGTGAATGGGCAGAGGATGCTGAAAGTCTACCGAGGGATGTAGACAGGTGAAGTGAATGTGCAGAGGATGCTGAAAGTCTACAGAGGGATATAGACAGGTGAAGTGAATGTGCAGAGGATGCTGAAAGTCTACAGAGGGATATAGACAGGTGAAGTGAATGTGCAGAGGATGCTGAAAGTCTACAGAGGGATATAGACAGGTGAAGTGAATGTGCAGAGGATGCTGAAAGTCTACAGAGGGATATAGGCAGGTGAAGTGAATGTGCAGAGGATGCTGAAAGTCTGCAGAGGGATATAGACAGGTGAAGTGAATGGGCAGAGGATGCTGAAAGTCTACAGAGGGATATAGACAGGTGAAGTGAATGTGCAGAGGATGCTGAAAGTCTACAGAGGGATATAGACAGGTGAAGTAAAAGGCAGAGGATGCTGAAAGTCTACAGAGGGATATAGACAGGTGAAGTGAATGTGCAGAGGATGCTGAAAGTCTACAGAGGGATATAGACAGGTGAAGTGAATGTGCAGAGGATGCTGAAAGTCTACAGAGGGATATAGACAGGTGAAGTGAATGTGCAGAGGATGCTGAAAGTCTACAGAGGGATATAGACAGGTGAAGTAAAAGGCAGAGGATGCTGAAAGTCTACAGAGGGATATAGACAGGTGAAGTGAATGTGCAGAGGATGCTGAAAGTCTACAGAGGGATATAGACAGGTGAAGTGAATGTGCAGAGGATGCTGAAAGTCTACAGAGGGATATAGGCAGGTGAAGTGAATGTGCAGAGGATGCTGAAAGTCTGCAGAGGGATATAGACAGGTGAAGTGAATGGGCAGAGGATGCCGAAAGTCTACAGAGGGATATAGACAGGTGAAGTGAATGTGCAGAGGATGCCGAAAGTCTACAGAGGGATATAGACAGGTGAAGTGAATGTGCAGAGGATGCTGAAAGTCTACAGAGGGATATAGACAGGTGAAGTGAATGTGCAGAGGATGCCGAAAGTCTACAGAGGGATATAGACAGGTGAAGTGAATGTGCAGAGGATGCTGAAAGTCTACAGAGGGATATAGACAGGTGAAGTGAATGTGCAGAGGATGCCGAAAGTCTACTGAGGGATATAGACAGGTGAAGTGAATGTGCAGAGGATGCTGAAAGTCTACAGAGGGATATAGACAGGTGAAGTGAATGTGCAGAGGATGCCGAAAGTCTACAGAAGGATATAGATAGGTGAAGTGAATGTGCAGAGGACGCCGAAAGTCTACTGAGGGATATAGACAGGTGAAGTGAATGTGCAGAGGATGCTGAAAGTCTACAGAGGGATATAGACAGGTGAAGTGAATGTGCAGAGGATGCCGAAAGTCTACAGAGGGATATAGACAGGTGAAGTGAATGTGCAGAGGATGCCGAAAGTCTACAGAGGGATATAGACAGGTGAAGTGAATGGGCAGAGGATGCTGAAAGTCTACAGAGGGGTATAGACAGGTGAAGTGAATGTGCAGAGGATGCCGAAAGTCTACAGAGGGGTATAGACAGGTGAAGTGAATGTGCAGAGGATGCCGAAAGTCGACAGAGGGATATAGACAGGTGAAGTGAATGTGCAGAGGATGCTGAAAGTCTACAGAGGGATATAGACAGGTAAAGTAAAAGGCAGAGGATGCTGAAAGTCTACAGAGGGATATAGACAGGTGAAGTGAATGTGCAGAGGATGCTGAAAGTCTACAGAGGGATATAGACAGGTGAAGTGAATGTGCAGAGGATGCTGAAAGTCTACAGAGGGATATAGGCAGGTGAAGTGAATGTGCAGAGGATGCTGAAAGTCTGCAGAGGGATATAGACAGGTGAAGTGAATGGGCAGAGGATGCCGAAAGTCTACAGAGGGATATAGACAGGTGAAGTGAATGTGCAGAGGATGCCGAAAGTCTACAGAGGGATATAGACAGGTGAAGTGAATGTGCAGAGGATGCCGAAAGTCTACAGAGGGATATAGACAGGTGAAGTGAATGTGCAGAGGATGCCGAAAGTCTACAGAGGGATATAGACAGGTGAAGTGAATGTGCAGAGGATGCCGAAAGTCTACAGAGGGATATAGACAGGTGAAGTGAATGTGCAGAGGATGCCGAAAGTCTACCGAGGGATATAGACAGGTGAAGTGAATGTGCAGAGGATGCTGAAAGTCTACAGAGGGATATAGACAGGTGAAGTGAATGTGCAGAGGATGCCGAAAGTCTACAGAAGAATATAGACAGGTGAAGTGAATGTGCAGAGGACGCCGAAAGTCTACAGAGGGGTATAGACAGGTGAAGTGAATGTGCAGAGGATGCCGAAAGTCTACAGAGGGATATAGACAGGTGAAGTGAATGTGCAGAGGATGCCGAAAGTCTACTGAGGGATATAGACAGGTGAAGTGAATGTGCAGAGGATGCCGAAAGTCTACAGAGGGATATAGACAGGTGAGGTGAATGGGCAGAGGATGCTGAAAGTCTACAGAGGGATATAGACAGGTGAAGTAAATGTGCAGAGGATGCTGAAAGTCTACAGAGGGATATAGACAGGTGAAGTGAATGGGCAGAGGATGCTGAAAGTCTACCGAGGGATGTAGACAGGTGAAGTGAATGTGCAGAGGATGCTGAAAGTCTACAGAGGGATATAGACAGGTGAAGTGAATGTGCAGAGGATGCTGAAAGTCTACAGAGGGATATAGACAGGTGAAGTAAAAGGCAGAGGATGCTGAAAGTCTACAGAGGGATATAGACAGGTGAAGCGAATGTGCAGAGGATGCTGAAAGTCTACAGAGGGATATAGACAGGTGAAGTGAATGTGCAGAGGATGCTGTAAGTCTACAGAGGTATATAGACAGGTGAAGTGAATGTGCAGAGGATGCCGAAAGTCTACAGAGGGATATAGACAGGTGAAGTGAATGTGCAGAGGATGCTGAAAGTCTACAGAGGGATATAGACAGGTGAAGTTAATGGGCAGAGGATGCTGAAAGTCTACAGAGGGATATAGACAGGTGAAGTGAATGTGCACAGGATGCTGAAAGTCTACAGAGAGATATAGACAGGTGAAGTGAATGTGCAGAGGATGCCGAAAGTCTACAGAGGGATATAGACAGGTAAAGTAAAAGGCAGAGGATGCTGAAAGTCTACAGAGGGATATAGACAGGTGAAGTGAATGTGCAGAGGATGCTGAAAGTCTACAGAGGGATATAGACAGGTAAAGTAAAAGGCAGAGGATGCTGAAAGTCTACAGAGGGATATAGACAGGTGAAGTGAATGTGCAGAGGATGCTGAAAGTCTACAGAGGGATATAGACAGGTGAAGTGAATGTGCAGAGGATGCTGAAAGTCTACAGAGGGATATAGGCAGGTGAAGTGAATGTGCAGAGGATGCTGAAAGTCTGCAGAGGGATATAGACAGGTGAAGTGAATGGGCAGAGGATGCCGAAAGTCTACAGAGGGATATAGACAGGTGAAGTGAATGTGCAGAGGATGCCGAAAGTCTACAGAGGGATATAGACAGGTGAAGTGAATGTGCAGAGGATGCTGAAAGTCTACAGAGGGATATAGACAGGTGAAGTGAATGTGCAGAGGATGCCGAAAGTCTACAGAGGGATATAGACAGGTGAAGTGAATGTGCAGAGGATGCCGAAAGTCTACAGAGGGATATAGACAGGTGAAGTGAATGTGCAGAGGATGCCGAAAGTCTACCGAGGGATATAGACAGGTGAAGTGAATGTGCAGAGGATGCTGAAAGTCTACAGAGGGATATAGACAGGTGAAGTGAATGTGCAGAGGATGCCGAAAGTCTACAGAAGGATATAGACAGGTGAAGTGAATGTGCAGAGGACGCCGAAAGTCTACAGAGGGGTATAGACAGGTGAAGTGAATGTGCAGAGGATGCCGAAAGTCTACAGAGGGATATAGACAGGTGAAGTGAATGTGCAGAGGATGCCGAAAGTCTACTGAGGGATATAGACAGGTGAGGTGAATGTGCAGAGGATGCCGAAAGTCTACAGAGGGATATAGACAGGTGAGGTGAATGGGCAGAGGATGCTGAAAGTCTACAGAGGGATATAGACAGGTGAAGTAAATGTGCAGAGGATGCTGAAAGTCTACAGAGGGATATAGACAGGTGAAGTGAATGGGCAGAGGATGCTGAAAGTCTACCGAGGGATGTAGACAGGTGAAGTGAATGTGCAGAGGATGCTGAAAGTCTACAGAGGGATATAGACAGGTGAAGTGAATGTGCAGAGGATGCTGAAAGTCTACAGAGGGATATAGACAGGTGAAGTGAATGTGCAGAGGATGCTGAAAGTGTACAGAGGGATATAGACAGGTGAAGTAAAAGGCAGAGGATGCTGAAAGCCTACAGAGGGATATAGACAGGTGAAGCGAATGTGCAGAGGATGCTGAAAGTCTACAGAGGGATATAGACAGGTGAAGTGAATGTGCAGAGGATGCTGTAAGTCTACAGAGGTATATAGACAGGCGAAGTGAATGTGCAGAGGATGCCGAAAGTCTACAGAGGGATATAGACAGGTGAAGTGAATGTGCAGAGGATGCTGAAAGTCTACAGAGGGATATAGACAGGTGAAGTTAATGGGCAGAGGATGCTGAAAGTCTACAGAGGGATATAGACAGGTGAAGTGAATGTGCACAGGATGCTGAAAGTCTACAGAGGGATATAGACAGGTGAAGTGAATGTGCAGAGGATGCTGAAAGTCTACAGAGGGATATGGACAGGTGAAGTGAATGTGCAGAGGATGCTGAAAGTCTACAGAGGGATATAGACAGGTGAAGTGAATGGGCAGAGGATGCTGAAAGTCTACAGAGGGATATAGACAGGTGAAGTAAAAGGCAGAGGATGCTGAAAGTCTACAGAGGGATATAGACAGGTGAAGTGAATGTGCAGAGGATGCTGAAAGTCTACAGAGGGATATAGACAGGTGAAGTGAATGTGCAGAGGATGCTGAAAGTCTACAGAGGGATATAGGCAGGTGAAGTGAATGTGCAGAGGATGCTGAAAGTCTGCAGAGGGATATAGACAGGTGAAGTGAATGGGCAGAGGATGCCGAAAGTCTACAGAGGGATATAGACAGGTGAAGTGAATGTGCAGAGGATGCCGAAAGTCTACAGAGGGATATAGACAGGTGAAGTGAATGTGCAGAGGATGCCGAAAGTCTACAGAGGGATATAGACAGGTGAAGTGAATGTGCAGAGGATGCCGAAAGTCTACAGAGGGATATAGACAGGTGAAGTGAATGTGCAGAGGATGCCGAAAGTCTACAGAGGGATATAGACAGGTAAAGTGAATGTGCAGAGGATGCTGAAAGTCTACAGAGGGATATAGACAGGTGAAGTGAATGTGCAGAGGATGCCGAAAGTCTACTGAGGGATATAGACAGGTGAAGTGAATGTGCAGAGGATGCTGAAAGTCTACTGAGGGATATAGACAGGTGAAGTGAATGTGCAGAGGATGCCGAAAGTCTACAGATGGATATAGACAGGTGAAGTGAATGTGCAGAGGACGCCGAAAGTCTACAGAGGGGTATAGACAGGTGAAGTGAATGTGCAGAGGATGCCGAAAGTCTACAGAGGGATATAGACAGGTGAAGTGAATGTGCAGAGGATGCCAAAAGTCTACTGAGGGATATAGACAGGTGAAGTGAATGTGCAGAGGATGCTGAAAGTCTACAGAGGGATATAGACAGGTGAAGTGAATGTGCAGAGGATGCCGAAAGTCTACAGAGGGATATAGACAGGTGAAGTGAATGGGCAGAGGATGCTGAAAGTCTACAGAGGGGTATAGACAGGTGAAGTGAATGTGCAGAGGACGCCGAAAGTCTACAGAGGGGTATAGACAGGTGAAGTGAATGTGCCGAGGATGCCGAAAGTCTACAGAGGGATATAGACAGGTGAAGTGAATGGGCAGAGGATGCTGAAAGTCTACAGAGGGGTATAGACAGGTGAAGTGAATGTGCAGAGGATGCCGAAAGTCTACAGAGGGATATAGACAGGTGAATTGAATGTGCAGGGGATGCCGAAAGTCTACAGAGGAATATAGACAGGTGAAGTGAATGTGCAGAGGATGCCGAAAGTCTACAGAGGGATATAGACAGGTGAGGTGAATGGGCAGAGGATGCTGAAAGTCTACAGAGGGATATAGACAGGTGAAGTAAATGTGCAGAGGATGCTGAAAGTCTACAGAGGGATATAGACAGGTGAAGTGAATGGGCAGAGGATGCTGAAAGTCTACCGAGGGATGTAGACAGGTGAAGTGAATGTGCAGAGGATGCTGAAAGTCTACAGAGGGATATAGACAGGTGAAGTGAATGTGCAGAGGATGCCGAAAGTCTACAGAGGGATATAGACAGGTGAAGTGAATGTGCAGAGGATGCCGAAAGTCTACTGAGGGATATAGACAGGTGAAGTGAATGTGCAGAGGATGCCGAAAGTCTACAGAGGGATATAGACAGGTGAAGTGAATGTGCAGAGGATGCCGAAAGTCTACAGAGGGATATAGACAGGTGAAGTGAATGTGCAGAGGATGCCGAAAGTCTACAGAGGGATATAGACAGGTGAATTGAATGTGCAGGGGATGCCGAAAGTCTACAGAGGAATATAGACAGGTGAAGTGAATGTGCAGAGGATGCCGAAAGTCTACAGAGGGATATAGACAGGTGAGGTGAATGGGCAGAGGATGCTGAAAGTCTACAGAGGGATATAGACAGGTGAAGTAAATGTGCAGAGGATGCTGAAAGTCTACAGAGGGATATAGACAGGTGAAGTGAATGGGCAGAGGATGCTGAAAGTCTACCGAGGGATGTAGACAGGTGAAGTGAATGTGCAGAGGATGCTGAAAGTCTACAGAGGGATATAGACAGGTGAAGTGAATGTGCAGAGGATGCTGAAAGTCTACAGAGGGATATAGACAGGTGAAGTGAATGTGCAGAGGATGCTGAAAGTCTACAGAGGGATATAGACAGGTGAAGTAAAAGGCAGAGGATGCTGAAAGTCTACAGAGGGATATAGACAGGTGAAGCGAATGTGCAGAGGATGCTGAAAGTCTACAGAGGGATATAGACAGGTGAAGTGAATGTGCAGAGGATGCTGAAAGTCTACAGAGGGATATAGACAGGTGAAGTGAATGTGCAGAGGATGCTGAAAGTCTACAGAGGGATATAGACAGGTGAAGTAAAAGGCAGAGGATGCTGAAAGTCTACAGAGGGATATAGGCAGGTGAAGTGAATGTGCAGAGGATGCCGAAAGTCTACAGAGGGATATAGACAGGTGAAGTAAAAGGCAGAGGATGCTGAAAGTCTACAGAGGGATATAGACAGGTGAAGTGAATGTGCAGAGGATGCTGAAAGTCTACAGAGGGATATAGACAGGTGAAGTGAATGTGCAGAGGATGCTGAAAGTCTACAGAGGGATATAGGCAGGTGAAGTGAATGTGCAGAGGATGCTGAAAGTCTGCAGAGGGATATAGACAGGTGAAGTGAATGGGCAGAGGATGCCGAAAGTCTACAGAGGGATATAGACAGGTGAAGTGAATGTGCAGAGGATGCCGAAAGTCTACAGAGGGATATAGACAGGTGAAGTGAATGTGCAGAGGATGCTGAAAGTCTACAGAGGGATATAGACAGGTGAAGTGAATGTGCAGAGGATGCCGAAAGTCTACAGAGGGATATAGACAGGTGAAGTGAATGTGCAGAGGATGCTGAAAGTCTACAGAGGGATATAGACAGGTGAAGTGAATGTGCAGAGGATGCCGAAAGTCTACTGAGGGATATAGACAGGTGAAGTGAATGTGCAGAGGATGCTGAAAGTCTACAGAGGGATATAGACAGGTGAAGTGAATGTGCAGAGGATGCCGAAAGTCTACAGAAGGATATAGATAGGTGAAGTGAATGTGCAGAGGACGCCGAAAGTCTACTGAGGGATATAGACAGGTGAAGTGAATGTGCAGAGGATGCTGAAAGTCTACAGAGGGATATAGACAGGTGAAGTGAATGTGCAGAGGATGCCGAAAGTCTACAGAGGGATATAGACAGGTGAAGTGAATGTGCAGAGTATGCCGAAAGTCTACAGAGGGATATAGACAGGTGAAGTGAATGGGCAGAGGATGCTGAAAGTCTACAGAGGGGTATAGACAGGTGAAGTGAATGTGCAGAGGATGCCGAAAGTCTACAGAGGGGTATAGACAGGTGAAGTGAATGTGCAGAGGATGCCGAAAGTCTACAGAGGGATATAGACAGGTGAAGTGAATGTGCAGAGGATGCTGAAAGTCTACAGAGGGATATAGACAGGTAAAGTAAAAGGCAGAGGATGCTGAAAGTCTACAGAGGGATATAGACAGGTGAAGTGAATGTGCAGAGGATGCTGAAAGTCTACAGAGGGATATAGACAGGTGAAGTGAATGTGCAGAGGATGCTGAAAGTCTACAGAGGGATATAGGCAGGTGAAGTGAATGTGCAGAGGATGCTGAAAGTCTGCAGAGGGATATAGACAGGTGAAGTGAATGGGCAGAGGATGCCGAAAGTCTACAGAGGGATATAGACAGGTGAAGTGAATGTGCAGAGGATGCCGAAAGTCTACAGAGGGATATAGACAGGTGAAGTGAATGTGCAGAGGATGCCGAAAGTCTACAGAGGGATATAGACAGGTGAAGTGAATGTGCAGAGGATGCCGAAAGTCTACAGAGGGATATAGACAGGTGAAGTGAATGTGCAGAGGATGCCGAAAGTCTACAGAGGGATATAGACAGGTGAAGTGAATGTGCAGAGGATGCCGAAAGTCTACCGAGGGATATAGACAGGTGAAGTGAATGTGCAGAGGATGCTGAAAGTCTACAGAGGGATATAGACAGGTGAAGTGAATGTGCAGAGGATGCCGAAAGTCTACAGAAGAATATAGACAGGTGAAGTGAATGTGCAGAGGACGCCGAAAGTCTACAGAGGGGTATAGACAGGTGAAGTGAATGTGCAGAGGATGCCGAAAGTCTACAGAGGGATATAGACAGGTGAAGTGAATGTGCAGAGGATGCCGAAAGTCTACTGAGGGATATAGACAGGTGAAGTGAATGTGCAGAGGATGCCGAAAGTCTACAGAGGGATATAGACAGGTGAGGTGAATGGGCAGAGGATGCTGAAAGTCTACAGAGGGATATAGACAGGTGAAGTAAATGTGCAGAGGATGCTGAAAGTCTACAGAGGGATATAGACAGGTGAAGTGAATGGGCAGAGGATGCTGAAAGTCTACCGAGGGATGTAGACAGGTGAAGTGAATGTGCAGAGGATGCTGAAAGTCTACAGAGGGATATAGACAGGTGAAGTGAATGTGCAGAGGATGCTGAAAGTCTACAGAGGGATATAGACAGGTGAAGTAAAAGGCAGAGGATGCTGAAAGTCTACAGAGGGATATAGACAGGTGAAGCGAATGTGCAGAGGATGCTGAAAGTCTACAGAGGGATATAGACAGGTGAAGTGAATGTGCAGAGGATGCTGTAAGTCTACAGAGGTATATAGACAGGTGAAGTGAATGTGCAGAGGATGCCGAAAGTCTACAGAGGGATATAGACAGGTGAAGTGAATGTGCAGAGGATGCTGAAAGTCTACAGAGGGATATAGACAGGTGAAGTTAATGGGCAGAGGATGCTGAAAGTCTACAGAGGGATATAGACAGGTGAAGTGAATGTGCACAGGATGCTGAAAGTCTACAGAGGGATATAGACAGGTGAAGTGAATGTGCAGAGGATGCCGAAAGTCTACAGAGGGATATAGACAGGTAAAGTAAAAGGCAGAGGATGCTGAAAGTCTACAGAGGGATATAGACAGGTGAAGTGAATGTGCAGAGGATGCTGAAAGTCTACAGAGGGATATAGACAGGTAAAGTAAAAGGCAGAGGATGCTGAAAGTCTACAGAGGGATATAGACAGGTGAAGTGAATGTGCAGAGGATGCTGAAAGTCTACAGAGGGATATAGACAGGTGAAGTGAATGTGCAGAGGATGCTGAAAGTCTACAGAGGGATATAGGCAGGTGAAGTGAATGTGCAGAGGATGCTGAAAGTCTGCAGAGGGATATAGACAGGTGAAGTGAATGGGCAGAGGATGCCGAAAGTCTACAGAGGGATATAGACAGGTGAAGTGAATGTGCAGAGGATGCCGAAAGTCTACAGAGGGATATAGACAGGTGAAGTGAATGTGCAGAGGATGCTGAAAGTCTACAGAGGGATATAGACAGGTGAAGTGAATGTGCAGAGGATGCCGAAAGTCTACAGAGGGATATAGACAGGTGAAGTGAATGTGCAGAGGATGCCGAAAGTCTACAGAGGGATATAGACAGGTGAAGTGAATGTGCAGAGGATGCCGAAAGTCTACCGAGGGATATAGACAGGTGAAGTGAATGTGCAGAGGATGCTGAAAGTCTACAGAGGGATATAGACAGGTGAAGTGAATGTGCAGAGGATGCCGAAAGTCTACAGAAGGATATAGACAGGTGAAGTGAATGTGCAGAGGACGCCGAAAGTCTACAGAGGGGTATAGACAGGTGAAGTGAATGTGCAGAGGATGCCGAAAGTCTACAGAGGGATATAGACAGGTGAAGTGAATGTGCAGAGGATGCCGAAAGTCTACTGAGGGATATAGACAGGTGAGGTGAATGTGCAGAGGATGCCGAAAGTCTACAGAGGGATATAGACAGGTGAGGTGAATGGGCAGAGGATTCTGAAAGTCTACAGAGGGATATAGACAGGTGAAGTAAATGTGCAGAGGATGCTGAAAGTCTACAGAGGGATATAGACAGGTGAAGTGAATGGGCAGAGGATGCTGAAAGTCTACCGAGGGATGTAGACAGGTGAAGTGAATGTGCAGAGGATGCTGAAAGTCTACAGAGGGATATAGACAGGTGAAGTGAATGTGCAGAGGATGCTGAAAGTCTACAGAGGGATATAGACAGGTGAAGTGAATGTGCAGAGGATGCTGAAAGTGTACAGAGGGATATAGACAGGTGAAGTAAAAGGCAGAGGATGCTGAAAGCCTACAGAGGGATATAGACAGGTGAAGCGAATGTGCAGAGGATGCTGAAAGTCTACAGAGGGATATAGACAGGTGAAGTGAATGTGCAGAGGATGCTGTAAGTCTACAGAGGTATATAGACAGGCGAAGTGAATGTGCAGAGGATGCCGAAAGTCTACAGAGGGATATAGACAGGTGAAGTGAATGTGCAGAGGATGCTGAAAGTCTACAGAGGGATATAGACAGGTGAAGTTAATGGGCAGAGGATGCTGAAAGTCTACAGAGGGATATAGACAGGTGAAGTGAATGTGCAGAGGATGCTGAAAGTCTACAGAGGGATATAGACAGGTGAAGTGAATGTGCAGAGGATGCTGAAAGTCTACAGAGGGATATGGACAGGTGAAGTGAATGTGCAGAGGATGCTGAAAGTCTACAGAGGGATATAGACAGGTGAAGTGAATGGGCAGAGGATGCTGAAAGTCTACAGAGGGATATAGACAGGTGAAGTAAAAGGCAGAGGATGCTGAAAGTCTACAGAGGGATATAGACAGGTGAAGTGAATGTGCAGAGGATGCTGAAAGTCTACAGAGGGATATAGACAGGTGAAGTGAATGTGCAGAGGATGCTGAAAGTCTACAGAGGGATATAGGCAGGTGAAGTGAATGTGCAGAGGATGCTGAAAGTCTGCAGAGGGATATAGACAGGTGAAGTGAATGGGCAGAGGATGCCGAAAGTCTACAGAGGGATATAGACAGGTGAAGTGAATGTGCAGAGGATGCCGAAAGTCTACAGAGGGATATAGACAGGTGAAGTGAATGTGCAGAGGATGCCGAAAGTCTACAGAGGGATATAGACAGGTGAAGTGAATGTGCAGAGGATGCCGAAAGTCTACAGAGGGATATAGACAGGTGAAGTGAATGTGCAGAGGATGCCGAAAGTCTACAGAGGGATATAGACAGGTAAAGTGAATGTGCAGAGGATGCTGAAAGTCTACAGAGGGATATAGACAGGTGAAGTGAATGTGCAGAGGATGCCGAAAGTCTACTGAGGGATATAGACAGGTGAAGTGAATGTGCAGAGGATGCTGAAAGTCTACAGAGGGATATAGACAGGTGAAGTGAATGTGCAGAGGATGCCGAAAGTCTACAGATGGATATAGACAGGTGAAGTGAATGTGCAGAGGACGCCGAAAGTCTACAGAGGGGTATAGACAGGTGAAGTGAATGTGCAGAGGATGCCGAAAGTCTACAGAGGGATATAGACAGGTGAAGTGAATGTGCAGAGGATGCCAAAAGTCTACTGAGGGATATAGACAGGTGAAGTGAATGTGCAGAGGATGCTGAAAGTCTACAGAGGGATATAGACAGGTGAAGTGAATGTGCAGAGGATGCCGAAAGTCTACAGAGGGATATAGACAGGTGAAGTGAATGGGCAGAGGATGCTGAAAGTCTACAGAGGGGTATAGACAGGTGAAGTGAATGTGCAGAGGATGCCGAAAGTCTACAGAGGGGTATAGACAGGTGAAGTGAATGTGCCGAGGATGCCGAAAGTCTACAGAGGGATATAGACAGGTGAAGTGAATGGGCAGAGGATGCTGAAAGTCTACAGAGGGGTATAGACAGGTGAAGTGAATGTGCAGAGGATGCCGAAAGTCTACAGAGGGATATAGACAGGTGAATTGAATGTGCAGGGGATGCCGAAAGTCTACAGAGGAATATAGACAGGTGAAGTGAATGTGCAGAGGATGCCGAAAGTCTACAGAGGGATATAGACAGGTGAGGTGAATGGGCAGAGGATGCTGAAAGTCTACAGAGGGATATAGACAGGTGAAGTAAATGTGCAGAGGATGCTGAAAGTCTACAGAGGGATATAGACAGGTGAAGTGAATGGGCAGAGGATGCTGAAAGTCTACCGAGGGATGTAGACAGGTGAAGTGAATGTGCAGAGGATGCTGAAAGTCTACAGAGGGATATAGACAGGTGAAGTGAATGTGCAGAGGATGCCGAAAGTCTACAGAGGGATATAGACAGGTGAAGTGAATGTGCAGAGGATGCCGAAAGTCTACTGAGGGATATAGACAGGTGAAGTGAATGTGCAGAGGATGCCGAAAGTCTACAGAGGGATATAGACAGGTGAAGTGAATGTGCAGAGGATGCCGAAAGTCTACAGAGGGATATAGACAGGTGAAGTGAATGTGCAGAGGATGCCGAAAGTCTACAGAGGGATATAGACAGGTGAATTGAAAGTGCAGGGGATGCCGAAAGTCTACAGAGGAATATAGACAGGTGAAGTGAATGTGCAGAGGATGCCGAAAGTCTACAGAGGGATATAGACAGGTGAGGTGAATGGGCAGAGGATGCTGAAAGTCTACAGAGGGATATAGACAGGTGAAGTAAATGTGCAGAGGATGCTGAAAGTCTACAGAGGGATATAGACAGGTGAAGTGAATGGGCAGAGGATGCTGAAAGTCTACCGAGGGATGTAGACAGGTGAAGTGAATGTGCAGAGGATGCTGAAAGTCTACAGAGGGATATAGACAGGTGAAGTGAATGTGCAGAGGATGCTGAAAGTCTACAGAGGGATATAGACAGGTGAAGTGAATGTGCAGAGGATGCTGAAAGTCTACAGAGGGATATAGACAGGTGAAGTAAAAGGCAGAGGATGCTGAAAGTCTACAGAGGGATATAGACAGGTGAAGCGAATGTGCAGAGGATGCTGAAAGTCTACAGAGGGATATAGACAGGTGAAGTGAATGTGCAGAGGATGCTGAAAGTCTACAGAGGGATATAGACAGGTGAAGTGAATGTGCAGAGGATGCTGAAAGTCTACAGAGGGATATAGACAGGTGAAGTAAAAGGCAGAGGATGCTGAAAGTCTACAGAGGGATATAGGCAGGTGAAGTGAATGTGCAGAGGATGCTGAAAGTCTGCAGAGGGATATAGACAGGTGAAGTGAATGGGCAGAGGATGCTGAAAGTCTACAGAGGGATATAGACAGGTGAAGTGAATGTGCAGAGGATGCCGAAAGTCTACAGAGGGATATAGGCAGGTGAAGTGAATGTGCAGAGGATGCCGAAAGTCTACTGAGGGATATAGACAGGTGAAGTGAATGTGTAGAGGATGCTGAAAGTCTACAGAGGGATATAGACAGGTGAAGTGAATGTGCAGAGGATGCTGAAAGTCTACTGAGGGATATAGACAGGTGAAGTGAATGTGCAGAGGATGCCGAAAGTCTACAGAGGGATATAGACAGGTGAAGTGAATGTGTAGAGGATGCTGAAAGTCTACAGAGGGATATAGACAGGTGAAGTGAATGTGCAGAGGATGCTGAAAGTCTACAGAGGGATATAGACAGGTGAAGTGAATGTGCAGAGGATGCCGAAAGTCTACAGAGGGATATAGACAGGTGAAGTGAATGTGCAGAGGATGCTGAATGTCTACAGAGGGATATAGACAGGTGAAGTGAATGGGCAGAGGATGCTGAAAGTCTACAGAGGGATATAGACAGGTGAAGTGAATGTGCAGAGGATGCTGAAAGTCTACAGAGGGATATAGACAGGTGAAGTGAATGTGCAGAGGATGCTGAAAGTCTACAGAGGGATATGGACAGGTGAAGTGAATGTGCAGAGGATGCTGAAAGTCTACAGAGGGATATAGACAGGTGAAGTGAGTGGGCAGAGGATGTTGAAAGTCTACAGAGGGATACAGACAGGTGAAGTGAATGGGCAGAGGATGCTGAAAGTCTACAGAGGGATATAGACAGGTGAAGTGAATGTGCAGAGGATGCTGAAAGTCTACAGAGGGATATAGACAGGTGAAGTGAATGTGCAGACGTCTAGCAGATGTACAATGTTGGTAAATGGGAGGTCATCCATTTTGGTAGGAATAACAGCATCATGGACCATTATTAACTGGTGAAAAATTGGCTGTGCCAAATTGTCCCCTCGTGCCCAGGGGTGTGCAGGTTAGGGTGGATTGGTCATGCTGGGCAGAGGGACCTGGGTGTCCTTGTGCATGAATCACAGAAGGTTGGTTTGCAGGTGCAGCTGGTAATTATGAAGGCAAATGGAATATTGTCCCTCATTGCTAGAGGGGTGAAGTTTAAAAGCAGGGAGGCTAAGCTGAAGCTGTATAGGGTGCTGGTGAGGCCACACCTGGAGTACTGTGTACATATTTGATATCTTTGTATGAGAAAGGAGGTACTGGGCCCTGGAGGGGTTGCAGAGGAGGTTCAATAGGTTGATTCCAGAATTGAGACGGTTGCCTTTTGAGAAGAAATTGAGTAGACTGGGACTATACTCATTAGAATTTGGTAGAATGAGGGGGATCTTATAGAAACATATAAAGCTATGAAGGGAATAGATAAGATAGCAGCAGGATGTTTCCACTGGCGGGTGAAGCTAGAACTTGGGGGCATAGCATCAAAATAAGGGGGAGCGGATTTAGGACTGAGCTGGGGAGGAAATTTGAGGGCATTCTTGCGAAGTTTGCCGATGATACGAAGATAGGTGGACAGGCAGTTAGTACTGAGGGGGTGGGGAAGCTGCAGAGAGATTTAGACAGTTTCGGAGAGTGGTCCAGGAAATGGCTGATGAAATTCAATGTGAGTAAATGTGAGGTTTTGCACTTTGGAAAAAAGAATACAGGCAGAGGACTATTTTCTAAATGGTGAGAAAATTTGTCAAGCAGAAGTACAAAGGGATCTGGGAGTGTTGGTCCAGGATTCTCTAAAGGTTAACTTGCAGGTATTGTCCGTGATTAAGAAAGCGAATGTAATGTTGTCGTTTATCTCAAGAGGGTTGGAATATAAAAGCAGCGATGTGCTTCTGAGGCTTTATAAAGCTCTAGTTAGGCCCCATTTAGAATACTGTGTCCAATTTTGGGCCCCACACCTCAGGAAGGACATACTAGCCCTGGAGCATGGCCAGCGGAGATTCACACGGATGATCCCTGGAATGGTAGGTTTAACGTATGATGCACGGCTAAGGATCCTGGGATTGTACTCATTAGAGTTTAGAAGGTTGAGGGGAGATCTAATAGAAACTTACAAGATAATGTATGGTTTAGAAGGGGTGGACGCTAGGAAGTTGTTTCCATTAGACGGGGAGACTAGGACCCGTGGGCACAGCCTTAAAATTAGAGGGTGTAAATTTAAAACTGAAATGAGACGACATTTCTTCAGCCAGAGAGTGGTGGGCTTGTGGAATTCATTGCCGCAGAGTGCAGTGGAGGCCGGGACATTGGATGCCTTCAAAGCAGAGATCAACAAATTCTTGATCTGAGAAGGAATCAAGGGCTACGGGGAGAGTGCAGGGAAGTGGTGTTGAAATGCCCATTAGCCATGATTTAAATGGCGGAGTGGACTTGATGGGCCGAATTGCCTTACTTCCACTCCTATGTCTTGTGGTCTTACGGAAATTCTTCACCCAAAGGGTTATGAATCTGTGGAATTCCCTGCCCAGTGAAGCTACCTTGTTGTAAGTTTTTAAGGCAAAGATAGATTTTTGAACAGTGATGGTATGAAGGGTTATGGTGAGCAGGCAGGTTAGTGGAGCCAAGTCAATGAAAAGATCGGCCATGATCTTATTGAATGGCGGAGCAGGCTCGAGAGGACCAGAGGGCCTACTCCTGCTCCTAGTTGTTATGTTCTTATGTTACAATGGAAACACAATGGCTTTCCATTTTCACTGCCACCCTCTGTACTGTCCTTTCTGATTTGAGAAGAATTCTTGGAGCATTCCCATTTCCTACCCTGGCTATTTGCCTTCCTCTCACTCTCCCATTTTCTTTCAAATTTATGGGGGTGCTGGAGAAAAAGGTTTAGTTTTATTATAATGATCAGTCCTTATTGCTGCCCGCCTCTCATTTGCAACCCTTTGGCATCAACACTGGTTCTTATCAGGGAAGATTTTAAATTCATCTGAAAGAATGATCATTTTAAGAGCTTCATATCTGCTTCTGGCTTCTATTGCTCATGTCCTCCTGTCAAAATGACTTTACTTAAATTCTACGAAGGTTTGCACAGTCTGTTTCCTTAAGTCCTGAAATCCTGTCGATATAGCTCAGGCACTAATTTATATATGGTCAATATGATTATTTTTACACTGGTGTTGTACTTAGAAACCTTCTTCATCAGTGAAGCATAAATTTCCTGTGCTTTACCTGCTAACTTACTCTGCATGGGCAATGTCCACATTTTCCTTTCACCAATGCAGTTGTCGTTCTATTTTCTCAAAGGACATAGAGGATGGCTCCACATCTTTTTCTTCAAACATTGACAGGGCCTGTACAAACTGAAACATTTCCTTCGTAGACTTCAAATTGTGACTCAGATTCTCACCATCAAACTACATCAAAATCTGACATCACTTTTTTTAACCCTCAATATTTTAAACCCATGCTCATGTTTATTTGCTTTGTATTTGCAATTCTAATTCAAATCTCCTAAGCTCTGTTTCTTCATCTGCCTCTCTCCTTATCTCTCTCTCTCTCTCTCTTCCTTTTGGAATTCCATCTCCCCTTTTTATAGTTCTAGTTGTTTTAGCTGTAATTAAGTCTTTGCTCATTCTGATACATTGGGGAGTTGAGAAGGCGTTTGGCACACTTGCCTTCATTGCTCAGGCTTTTGAGTGTAAGAGTTGGGACATCATGTTGAGGTTATACTGAACATTTATGAGGCCTCTTCTGGAACATTGTATCCAGTTCTGGTCACCCAATTATAAGAAGGATACAATTAAGCTAGAGAAGATTCAGAATAGATTTAACCAGGATGTTGCCAGGAATGGAGGGTTTCAGTTATGGGGGAGACCCTAGAAAGGCTGGGACTTTTTTCACTACTAGAAGGTTATGGAGTGATCTTATAGAGGTTTACAAAATCATGAGAGGCATAGAAAAAGTGAATGACAATTTTTTTTTCCTTTAAGTGTGGAATTTCAAGACTAGATGGCATAGTTTTAAGGTGAGAGGAGAAAGATTTTAAAAGACATGAGGAGCAATTTTTTACACAGAGAATGGTTTGTGTGTGGAATTAAATTCGACAGGAAGTGGAGTATATGGGTACAGTTACAACATTTAAAAGACATTTGGATGAGTTCACAATAACAGATATTTGGATGAATATGGGCCAAACGCAGACAGATGAGACTCATTTCATTTGGGATTATGGTCGGTGCGGACTGGTTGGATTGAAGGGTCTGTTTCCATGCTATATGACTCTATGATATTTTATTACTCCAAGTGCCTGGTTCCTCTTGTACTCCTACCAAACCAAAATCGTTACGTCTGCCTTTAGAAGGCAACCCCACTCACAATGCACTGGCCAATTCAACTGTCCCGGCCTTTTTAGATAGTCGAGGACAACGCTGCCACCTGCAGGAGGTTCTTTGCAATTTCCAGTGCCATTTCATATAGACAGTCAAGAACCCACTTGCAATTACCACACCCAAATCCCTCGTCCCATGGTCACCACAAAAGTTAATGATTTAATCAAAGTACACACAGTCCCCTATTCAATGGTCTGATGGGGTCAAGTTAACAGAAAATACTGACGTGGTTCCTGTACCAAACCAAAGCTATTATATATTAAAATTAAATCAGCTCCGGTAAAGATCCGGTAAGATAAACAAGCATTGGATGACCAACCTATAACTGCTGGTTTAAACTTTTAAAGCCCCAACAGGTGTAAAGACAGACAAAACTAGGGATTGATGAGATATTATTATCGTTTCTCTCTGTTCTCTAATCTCCTTCTCCAGATTCTTTCACTTCCTGCACAGGAGGCACTGGGTGACTGGTACACAAATTACAAAGTCTCTTTGTGGCTGATGATAGGGTGCAGCTTATTGCATCTGATCGGAGAAAATAACTGGATTTCTTCAGCCTTCAGGAACTTTTATCATGGAGAGATAGAGACACAGAACCTGCTCTTCCAGCAGTCCAGGGACTTCTTACACTGTATTAGAAACACATAAAGTATTCCCCTATCCAAGAGCCAGCCAGCTGTCATCATGCCCATATCTTCTGAAATCTACATCTGCACAAACCAATCAACAACTTGCTGCTTGCCAAATCTCACTCTATGCACACACACCCCCTCATGGTGTGGTGTCTTATTCTCCCCTCACACTGCTTGAACAAAGCAGCTGTGAAAACACAACTCACAATGAGCTTCAATAACTGCCCTCAAAAGTGTAGCAATTCCTTCCACATTCATTGGTTTGTGAGCAGTCCTTTTGCCATTTGAGTTCACAATAAAATGATTTGGATATGAACACAGGAAGCATTGTTAGTAAGTTTGCAGATGACACAAAAATTGGAGATATAGTGGACAGCGAAGGCTACTTCAGACTAAAACAGGATGGTGATCAGATGGGCTGATGGGCTGAAGAGTGGCAAATACAGTTTAATCTAGATAAATGTGAGGTGCTACATTTTAGAAATGCAAATCAGGGCAGAACTTATACACTTAATAGTAAAGCCCTGGGTAGTGTTGCAGAACAAAGAGACCTTGGAGTGCAGGTTTATGGTTCCTTGAAAGTGCAGTCATTGACAGGGTAGTGAAGAAGACATTTGGTTGACCCCCTCCCTCTGTGAACTAAAACCGAAACACCTCAAGAGGAGCACCTCACCCTATAATCTGTTAAAAGGAGTGTGAAAAGGGCTGTAACCTGTCTTTCAACAACTTTTAGTAGTGAAATCAAATAAATGCCCGACACTCACTTTACAATCAACAAGAAACTATCTATTTATCTAACCCTAACAGTAAACAAATTAACTAAACTATTAACAAACTGAATCCACCCATTCTAACTACTGACTATTCTTGAATAAAACAAGGTTCTAATAGTATTCTGTTCCAATAAATAGAAGTCCTACTTATACAAAATAAAATTTTAAAAATAGAATTTAGTCTCTCAAAATTACAGCCAGATGACATGTCTTCTGGAATGTTCTCTGCCTTCTCTAGCAAACGTTCTTTCAGGAATATTAACTAGTTAGAACATAGAACACAGAATAGTATAGGCTCTTCAGCCCACGATGTTTTGCTGAACTTTTACCCTAATCCTAATGTCTGTCTAACCTCCACCCCTACCTTATACTATCATCCATGTGCCTATCTAATAGCCGCTTAAATGCCCCTAATGAGGCCGACTCCACTCCCCTCTCCGGCAATGCACTGCACGCCCCGACCACACTCTGAGTAAAGAACCTACCTCTGATATCTCCCCTATATCTACCTCCACTTATTTTTAAAACTGTGTCCCCTCATAATAGCTACCTCCACCCTAGGGAAAAAAATCTCTGGCTGCCCAATCTATCTATACCTCCGATCATTTCGTACACCTCTATCAAGTCACCTCTCATCCTTCATCATTCTAAAGAGAAAAGCCCTAGCTCTCTCAATCTTCCCTCATAAGACCTTCCCTCCATTCCAGGCAACATCCTGGTAAATCTCCTCTGCACTTTTCCCAGTGCTTCCATATCCTTCCTGTAATGAGGTGACCAGAACTGGACACAATATTCCAGACAAGGCCGAACCAGGCTTTTGTGTAGCTGGAGCATAACTTCACGGCTCTTGAACTCAATCCCTCTATTAATGAAAGCTAACACACCATTCACCTTCTTAACAATTCTATCCACCTGGGTGGCAGCTTTCAGGGAACTGTGGACATGAACCCCAAGATCCCTCTGCTCTTCCACGCTACCAAGAACCTTTCCATTAACCCTGTATTCTGCTTTTAAGTTTGTCCTTCCAAAATGAATCACCCCACACTTTTCAGAGTTAAACTCCATCTGCCACTTCTCAACCCAGCTCTGCATCCTATCAATGACCTTTTGTAACCTAGAACAGCCCTCTACACTACCCAGAACTCGACCCACCTTTGTATCGTCCGCGAACTTGCTAATCCACCCTTCCACTCTTACATCAAAATCATTTACAAAAATCACAAAAAGAAGAGGACCCAGGACAGATTCTTGTGGCATACCACTCGTAACTGAGCACCATGTTGCATATTTCCGTCTACTACTCTTTGTCTTTTAAAGGTCAGCCAATTCTGAATCCAATCTGCCACATTTCCCCCTATCCCATGCCTCCTTACTTTCTGCATGAGCCTACCTTGGGGAACCTTATAAAATGCCTTACCTAAATCCATGTATACCACATCCACTGCTCCACCTTCATCTACACGTTTGGTTATCTCTTCAACGAATAAGGTTTTTGAGGCATGATCTACCCCTCACAAACCCATGCTATCATGATTCAAACTGTGCCTATCCAAGTGATTATAAAAGTTGTGCCATTGGTACATTTGATATTTAGGTGGTGCTTTCTCTAAGACTTATATGTGACAGCCAGCGATTCTCTCTTGAGAGCTGAGAGCTCCAACTCTGGCAAAGGGCAGTTAGTTCTCCTGTCTTTGTCCAACAGCCCTCTTCTTTTATATCTGTGATGACATACCAATTTCTTATGATCGGATTGGTCCTAGGTTGACAAAACTATCTTATTCAGATTTGATAGGTTTTTAGTATTTAAGTGCCTAGTTCAAATTGATTGGCTACATTCAGAAACCTGTTGTCTTGGTAAAAATGCTGCTTGATCTGCCAGTGGTATGCCCTTTCAATACAAATGTTTTAATTCAGGTGCTCTCTATACTTGCAAACTTTCAAGCTGCTGCTCACAGACATTTCCAAGCATAGAAAAACCACAGGCTTTTAAAGGGGCCAAGCAAAGCATTCACCCCTAGCATTTTACAAACACCAATATTTTACAAGCGCCCAATTCTAACATCCTGCCACCCTATTCACAAATACTCTACCCAACTTTGCAATACCTCCCTCTTAAGAAAAATATTGAACCATCATTGTGAAAAGATGGCTTCTTTTATTTCTAAAACTATTACCCCATTATATGGCTAGACCCATAGCTCATTATTCTAGAGTTACATATTTTATACTAATTCCATTTATATATAACATTGAACACTGAAGTTTCAATCTTACATAAACATTTTTCTTTTAAACCTATGATAATGCATCCACAATAACATTTTCACAATCTGCAACATGTACAATCTGTAAATTAAATGCTTGTAACATAAGACTCCAACAAAATAGTCTGGTGCTCTTGTCCTTAAATCTTTCCAGAAATGTCAAAGATTATGATCTGTATACACATTTGTCTCGGATGCATTGTTTGCAATATAAATATTAAATGCTGGTCGGTACCAAACTCAATAACTCTTTTTCAAGGGTTGAATATTTTTGCTGGTGGATATTGAGTTTTTTTTCAGAAATAACTGATTGGCCTTCAAATTCCACAATCTTACTCCTGTAACAACACGGCTCCAACCCCTACATTGCTGGCATTGATGGTGACTTTAAAGGGTTTCCAAAAACTTGGCATGGCTAAAACTGGTGCAGTGGTACCTTTCAAATTCTCAAACATCTCCTGGCATTGGTTTATCCACTGAAGTTTCATGTTCTTTTCAAACAAATCCTACAGCGGTGCCACTACACCACTAAAGTTTGGTACACTTTTCCTGTAGGATTTACTCAGTCCCAACAATGATAGCACTTTTTTCTTTGAAGACGGTCTTGGAATTTCCTTGGTGGCCTTTGTCTTCATATTGCTCAGTGCCATCCTTCTGTATTCGATGTTGTGCCCTAAGAATGTCACTTCTGCCTTAAGGAGTTACGTTTTTGGCAAGTTTATGGCCAACTTTGCCTTCCATAGCCTTTCATAGAGCTTTGCCAAATGCTGAATGTGACCTTTCCGCAAATGGCTAAATGTCACTAACCCATCTACGTAGACAGCACAGTTAGTCAGTCCTAACTCTGTTCTGTTCATGAGCCTTTGAAAAGTGCCTGGTGCATTTTACATTCCAAAGGGCATTACTTTAAATTAATACAGCGCATCTGGGGTTACAAAGGCAGAAACTTTTTCACTCTCTCTAACAAAGGTACTCACCAGAAACCGCAAAGTAAGTACAACCTTTTCTACGCATCCTCCAGCCATGAAATTGGGTGTGAGTCAGATCTAGTCACAGTGTTGACCTTTCAATAATCTAAGCAAAATCATTGAGTACCATCAGGTTTGAAAACCAACATGATTGGTGAAATCCACTCATTTTGGCTCAGCTGTATGATGTTCTCTTGGAGCATTGCCTCTATTTCCCTCTGAACCGGCACTACTTTGAGAGGATTAAGCCTGTAGGGATATTGTTTTATTGGAACAGCATTCCCTGCATTAACCTCATGTACAATTGTGTTAGTCCTTCCTTTTCTATTTCTATATATGCCATCATAGCCCAACAACAAGTCTTTCGGTACAGTTCTCTGCTCCTGGGACATTTAGCTCACTACCTTATCCCATTCCTTAAGGATTTCCTCATTATTCAATTTATTTTGAGGTGCATTAAAATCCAAATTTGGATTTGATCCTCACTCTGAGTGGCAAAATAACTGTTCCTCCGGTCCCCTTTCCATGTCATAAGACTTCAGCACGTTCACATGACATACCCGATAAATATTTTTCCTAACTGGCATCTTTACCAGAGAGAACATAGAACATAGAACATTATAGCACAGTACAGGCCCTTCAGCCCTCGATGTTGTGCCGACCTCTCATACCAATCTGAAGCCCATCTAACCTACACTATTCCATGTACGTCCATATGCTGATCCAATGACAACTTAAATGTACTTAAAGTTGGCGAATCTACTACCGTTGCAGGCAAAGCGTTCCATTCCCTTACTACTCTCTGTGTTAAGAAACTACCTCTGACATCTGTCCTATATCTTTCACCCCTCAATTTAAAGCTATGCCTCCTCTTGCTCGCCGTCACCACCCTAGAAAAAGGGTTCTCCCTGTCCACCCTATCTAACCCTCTGATTATTTTATATGTTTCAATTAAGTCACCTCTCAACCTTCTTCTCTCTAATGAAAACAGCCTCAAGTCCCTCAGCCTTTCCTCGTAAGACCTTCCCTCCATACCAGGCAACATCCTGGTAAATCTCCTCTGCACCCTTTCCAAAGCTTCCACATCCTTCTTATAATGCGGTGACCAGAACTGTATGCAATACTCCAAGTGCAGCCGCACCAGAGTTTTGTACAGTTTCACCATAACCTCTTGGTTCCGGAACGCGATCCCTCTATTAACAAAAGCTAAAACACTGTATGCCTTCTTAACAACCCTGTCAACCTGGGTGGCAACTTTCAAGGATCTGTGTACATGGACACTGAGATCTCTCTGCTCATCTACACTACCAAGATTCTTACCATTAGCCCAGTACTTTGCCTTCCGGTTACTCCTACCAAAGTGCATCACCTCACACTTGTTCGCATTAAACTCCATTTGCCACCTCTCAGCCCAGCTCTGCAGATTATCTATGTCTCTCTACAACCTACAGCATCCTTCGTCACTATCCACAACTCCACCGACCTTAGTGTCATCTGCAAATTTACTAACCCATCCTTCTACGCCCTCATCCAGGTCATTTATAAAAATGGCAAACAGCAGTGGACCCAACACCGACCCTTGCGGTACACCACTAGTAACTGGTCTCCAGGATGAACATTTCCCATCAACCACCATCCTCTGTCTTCTTTCAGCAAGCCAATTTCTGATCCAAACTGCTATATCTCCCACAATTCCATTCCTCCGCATTTTGTACAATAGCCTACTGTGGGGAACCTTATCGAACGCCTTGCTGAAATCCATATACACCACATCAACTGGTTTACTCTCATCTACCTGTTTAGTCACCTTCTCAAAGAACTCAGTAAGGTTTGTGAGGCACGACCTTCCCTTCACAAAACCATGCTGACTATGCCTAATCAATTTATTCTTTTCTAGATGATTATAAATCCTATCTCTTATAAATTTTTCCAACACTTTACCAACAAGTTAGGTAAGGCTCACTGGTCTATAATTACCAGGGTTGTCTCTACTCCCCTTCTTGAACAGGGGGAACACATTTGCTATCCTCCAGTCTTCTGGCACTATTCCTGTAGACAATGACGAGTGAAAGATCAATGCCAAAGGCTCGGCAATCTCCTCCCTGGCTTCCCAGAGGATCCGAGGATAAATCCCATCCGGCACCACGGGTCTTATCTATTTTCACACTCTATAGGATTTCTAATACCTCTTCCTTATGAACCTCAATCCTTACTTGTCTAGTAGCCTGTATCTCAGTATTCTCCTCGACAACATTGTTGTTTTCTAAAGTGAATACTGTCGAAAAATATTCATTTAGTGCTTCCCCTATCTCCTCTGAAACCGCACACAACTTCCCACTACTATCCTTGATTGGCCCTAATCTTACTTTCGTCATTCTTTTATTCCTTAAATACCTATAGAAAGCCTTAGGGTTTACCCTGATCCTATCCGCCAACAACTTTTCATGTCTCCTCCTGGCTCTTCTGAGCTCTCTCTTTAGGTCTTTCCTGGCTACCTCGTAACCCTCAAGTGCCCTAACTGAGCCTTCACATCTCATCTTAACATAAGCCTTCTTCTTCCTCTTGACCAGAGATTCTACTTCCTTCGTAAACCACGGCTCCCGCGCTCTACAGCCTCCTCCCTCAGTTGCTGAGTCCCCAAACATCTTTTCTGCAACTGTAATACTGTCCTTGACCAACAATGCCACACCTCCCCCACTTTTACCATTTCCTCTGTTCTTACTGAAACATCTAAATCCCAGAACCTCCATCAACCATTCCTGTCCCTGCTCTATCCATGTCTCCGAAATGGCCACAACATCAAAGTCCCAGGTACCAACCCATGCTGCAAGTTCACCCACCTTATTCCGGACGCTCCTGGCATTGAAGTAGACACACTTCAAACCAACTTCTTGCCGGTGCCATCTTGCGTCCCTGAAACTTTATTTCGGACCTCCCTACTCTCAACCTTCTCTATACACGAACTACAATTTTGCTTCCCATCCCCCTGCTGAATTAGTTTAAACCAACCCGAATAGCCTCAGCAAATTTCCCCCCCAGGATATTGGTACCCCTCTGGTTCAGGTGAAGACCATCTTGCTTGTAGAGGTCCTACCTACCCCAGAAAGAGCCCCAATTATCCAAGAATCCAAAACCCTCCCTCTTGCACCATCCCTGTAGCCATGTATTCAACTTCTCTCTCTCCCTATTCCTCGCCTCACTAGCACGTGGCATGGGCAACAAACCAGAGACAACAACGCTGTTCATCTCAGCTCTAAGCTTCCATCCTAACTCCCTGAATTTCTGCCTTAAATCCCCATATCTCTTCCTACCTATGTCGTTGGTGCCTATGTGGACCACGATTTGGGGCTGCTCCCCCTCCCCCTTAAGGATCCCAAAAACACCATCAGAGACATCACGCACCCTGGCACCTGGGAGGCAACACACCAACCGTGAGTCTCTCTCGTCCCCACAGAACCTCCTATCTGTCCCCCTAACTATGGAGTCCCCAATGACTAATACTCTGTTCCTCTTCCCCCTTCCCTTCTGAGCAGCAGGGACAGACTCTGTGCCAGAGACCTGTGCCCCACTGCTTTCCCCTGGTAAGTTGTCCCCACCAACAGTATCCAAAACGGTATACTTATTGTTGAGGGGAATGGCCACAGGGGATTCCTGCACTGCCTGCCAGTTCCCTTTCCGTCCCCTGACTGTAACCCATCTGCCTTTTTCTTGTACCTGAGGAGTGACTACCTCCCTGTAACTCCTCTCAATAACCCCCTCTGCCTCCCGAATGATCCGAAGTTCATCCAGCTCCAGCTCCAGCTTCCTAACGCGGTTTTCAAGGAGCTGGAGTTGGGTGCACTTCCCGCAGATGTAGTCAGCAGGGACACTAGTGGTGACCCTTACATCCCACATTCTGCAGGAGGAACATTCAACTGCCCTGACCTCCATTCCCATTATTCCAAATTCCCAAGACTTAAAAAATAAAGAATGAAAAATAAACTAGTTACCTTACCAATCAGGCACACAGAACCTTTTTTTTGGTTAGCGGAGGAGGATGGGTGGGAGACAGTACCCGGGTAGTGTTTCGGGTAATGCAACCACACAAATATATTACCTCACTCACTCACCGGTCCCGTGTCTGCTCCTGCTCAGCGTACGCTCCGCCTATTCACGAGGTAAGCTTTTAAAACAGTGACTCACCGTCCGGCAGCTACCTGGTCGACGCTCCCGCTCCTCCTGCTGCTGAAACAAAAATCAGATAATTCACATGACCTCATTTCCTCTCAATCTGATAGGGACCACTAAATCTTGCTTTGCACGGATCTCCTACCACTGGTAATAACACCAATACTTTATCCCCACGGGCAAACATACGCATTTTAGATTTCTTATCTACTTCTTGCTTCATTATGTGATGTCGAATCTTCAAATGCTGTCTTGCTAATTCACCTACTTTCTCCCTCCACAAATATATAATCCAACTGTGCGATCTCTGACTTCAGACCTATCAACTGCCCTGCATTAAATTTAAAGGCCCTCTTACTTCATGTCTGAATATCAATTTAAATGGAGTAAACTGAGTTGATTCATTTGGAGCATCTCTGTGGCAAATAATATAAATGGGACAGCTTTGTCCAAACCATTTGGGTAATCCTGGCAATAAGCCCTCAGCATTGCCTTTAGGGCCTGATGTCATGTTTCCAATGCACTGTGGGATTCAGGATGGCACACACTTGATTTAAAGCATTGAATGCCTAAACTGTCCATGACCTTCTTCAGTAATTTGGCAGTAAAACTGGACCCTTGGTTTGACTGAATCTCCTGGGGTAATCCAAAAAGGGTGAAGAAAGCAAGCAACTCTTCCACTACCTTTTTTGCCTTGACATTCGATAATGGAATTGCCTCCAGAAATCTGGTAGATACATGCATTACGGATAGCAAATGATGGTTCCCACTTTCGGTTTTAGGGAAGGCATCTACACAATCAATCATAACCCGTGTAAAAAGTTCTTCAAATGTGGGAATTGGCACCAAAGGTTTTATTACTACCTGTGGCTTTCCTACCATCTGACATGTATGAACGGTACAGTAAAATTCAACCACATCCTTATGTAATCCAGGCCAATAAAAATGCCTCTGTATCTTAGCCTGAGTCTTCCTCACTCCTAGTTGACCTCCTACAGGAAATTTGTGTGCTACCCACAATACTGCTTGTCTGTATGCTACCACTAACTCAGTCTGGTGAACATGCGCCCATTTCTGTTCCACACTAACCTGCCAAGGTCTACATTTCCTCCTTAAGATTTTATCTTTGAGGTAATAACATTCTGGAATACACTCTGATTCCATTTCCAAACAGGTTTTATGATATAAATCCTTTACCGCCTCATTCTTCTGTTGTATTTTTATAAATCTTTCAGAACTAAACACCTCTGCCTGATCCTCTACCTGCTTGGGTTCTTCCTTTACCATTTCATCAAACAGAGTGTCAGCTAACTGGACCTCAACTCCTTAGTCTTTCTCTTTAAAGACTTTAAGATTTTAAAGACTTTGCTTTAACTTAGGACTTTGGGATCTTGTCATCACACAGTCCAGAAAAATTCCAGGGTATTTTTCTTTTAACTGCTCATTTCCCTGGTTTTCTTTCGGCTTCTCTGCTACAACGGGCATCACTCCCACCTGTGATCCAGCTATATCATTCCCAAGAACAAACTGTATTCATGGAATAGACAATCTTTCAATCACTCCCACTAACACTTCCCCAGTCTTGATTGGACTTTCCAGCCTTATCTTACACAGGGGATTGCTAAATTCTTTCCATTTTTTTCCACCAAAATTCACTCTTTCAGGTAACATTTCAGAAGGATTGTAAATACTTTTGTCTCTTAACATTAGAGACTGATCAGCTCCCTTGCCTGTCAATATTTTAACTTGTTTACCATCTTCCCTTGTCCTTGCTGAGTAAACTGTACCCACAGAGGTAAGTCTTTGAAGAGATTGGGCACTGTCTCACTCTCCATCTCTTACTAGGGTGTGCACTCTCTTGCACTCCTTGACTTCTCTTGGGATTTTGCTCACTTGCTCAACTAATCTCACTGGTTTAGCCTCCTTTAACACACCTGTTCCCCAGTGCATTTCTTAAGCCACCAGCACTGTGACTTTCTGTGTCCCCCTCTATTACAGTGGAAACACCTGAGGCCTTTCACCTCTTTTCCACCCTCTTGGGTTCCTATTTTTCACATATGGTCAACAGTTCCCAGTGTGATCTACTTTTTGTTTACACTGAAGGATCTCTCCTTTTCCCCAATTTCTATCACTCACGGAATGAAACTGCTGTTGGAAGCTTGATTTCAACTTACGCACTAATGTGTACTCACCACTATCCCTGCAGCTGTCTTGTTGTTTTAACTTTCTGTTCCTCATTATGAGTTCTTATCACTTATGGAAGTGAATTTTTGAACTCCTCCAGCAGAATAATCTCTCTAAGATCCTCGTATCTTTTCCACATTTCATGCTCTTACCCATTTATCGAATTTGCTCTGTTTAATTCTTTCAAAACCTGATATAAGTCTGGATGAACACAGGATGGTCAAGCAGCAGCTTAGGAGCAGGAAAGTTGACGTTTCGGGTCGAGACCCTTCTTCAGAAATGGGAGAGGGGGAAGGGGTTTCTGAAATAAATAGGGAGACAGGGGGAGGCGGATAGAAGATGGATAAAGGAGAAGGTAGGGTGAGAGGAGACTGACAGGTCAAAGAAGCGGGGGTTGGACCCAGTGAAGATGAATGTAGGTGGGGAGTTAGGGAGGGGATAGGTCAGTGCAGGGAGGACGGACAGGTCAGGGAGGCGGGATGAAGTTAGTGGGTCAGAGATGGGGGTGGGCCTTGAGGTGGGAGGAATGGTTAAGGAGGCAGGGACTAGCTGGGCTGTGGTCGGGGGAGGGGAGATCTTTGACCTGTCTGTCTCCTCTCACCAGGTCTTTGGCTACGATGGTTTTGCTTATCATCATTCTCCTCCTCACTAAGCCTATCTTCTGACTTAATTTCCATCATTTTAAGTAAGTTATCCTGTCTAATTTGCAACTTTTGAAGTTTAAACTCTTTCTCCTTCTCCCTTTCTTCTTTTTTTCTTTTTTGTCTTTGCTCTGCTTGTAACTGAAATTCAAACAGTTTCAGCTCACTTTCTTTCTCTCCAAACACGACTCTTCTTTCCCTTTTTCACTCTTCTAACTCCAGTCGTCTAATTTGCCATTTAATTTTTTTTCTAACTCCACTGCACATGACGGACTCCCTTGTATACCTAAATGCTGGGCTGATTTCATTACAATGTCACATTTCTTCCTGGCCCCAATTAAATCCATTTCCGGCATATCTGCTACATCTAAAAGTGACCCCTTTTACTGTCTTTCGAAACTTTCTTGGCAAATTTGAGAGGCATCTTCAACACCCAGAACCTCTTTAGCACTGTTGAGAGCCATTTCCCTACTTTTGATTTAAGCAACAAAAATTTTAAAAATTTTCCACTTCCCACCTAAGTTTAATTTAAGTATGTTGGACACTAGTCCCCAAATCTGCTGGGACCCTCCACACCCTCTGTCTGTTCAAAACTGTCCAGGTCCATCCAGATCTGTCCCAACCTGTCCAAATCCCAGACCCAAGCCCCCAATCTATTATAAAGCAGTGATTGACACCCCCCTGTGAACTAAAACCGAAACACCTAAAGAGCAGCACCTCACCCTATAATCTGTCAAAAGGAGTGTGAAAAGGGCTGTAACCTGTCTTTCAACAACATGTAGTTGCTCAATCAAATAAATCACTGTCACTCACTTTACAATCAACAAGTAACAATTTATTTATCTAACTCTAAACTATTAACAACCTGAATAAACCCCTTCTAACTCCTAAGTATTCTTGAATAAAACAGGATTCTAATAGTATGCTGTTCCAATAAATATAAGTCGCGCATATATAAAATAAAATTTAGAACATAGAACATAGAACACTACAGCACAGTACAGGCCCTTCGGCCCTCGATGATGTGCCGACCTGTCATACCGATCTCAAGCCCATCTAACCTACACTATTCCATGTACGTCCATATGCTTGTCCAATGACAACTTAAATGTACCTAAAGTTGGTGAATCTACTACCGTTGCAGGCAAAGCATTCCATTCCCTTACTATTCTCTGAGTAAAGAAACTACCTCTGACATCTGTCCTATATCTTTCACCCCTCAATTTAAAGCTATGCCCCCTCGTGCTCGCCGTCACCATCCTAGGAAAAAGGCTCTCCCTATCCACCCTATCTAACCCTCTGATTATTTTATATGTTTCAATTAAGTCACCTCTCAACCTTCTTCTCTCTAATGAAAACAGCCTCAAGTCCCTCAGCCTTTCTTCGTAAGACCTTCCCTCCATACCAGGCAACATCCTAGTAAATCTCCTCTGCACCCTTTCCAAAGCTTCCACATCCTTCTTATAATGCGGTGACCAGAACTGTACACAATACTCCAAGTGTGGCCGCACCAGAGTCTTGTACAGCTTCACCATAACCTCTTGGTTCTGGAACTCGATCCCTCTATTAATAAAAGCTAAAACACTGTATGCCTTCTTAACAGCCCTGTCAACCTGGGTGGCAACTTTCAAGGATCTGTGTACATGGACACCTGAACATATCGGTGACATGAGGAAAAATCTTTTTTTGTCACAACATGTTAAATTTTTCCAACAATTGTTTTATGCAGTAAGTAGTCAGGGTCTGGAATAACCTAATAGTAGAGGTAGATTCAATTGTGTCTTTTAAAAGAGAGTTGGGTTATTATTTGAATACGTAAAGATATGCAGGCCTATTAGGAAAAGGCAGGGAAAACATTAAGTGAACTGTTCTTGCAGAGACCAAGGACAGATGTAACAGGCCAAATATTAGTCTCTCGAAATTGCAGCCAGATTACATGCCTGCTGGAATGCTGTGTGCCTTCTCTATCAGATGGTCTGTCAGGAATAGTAACCATCTATGCCTTTGGTACTTTTCTCTAAGATGGTGCCTTCTCTAAGACTTATAGGAGTCTATGAGAACCAGAGATTGTCTCTTGAGAGTTGAGAACTGTTAACTCTGGCAGATGGGAGTTGGTTTTCCTGTATTTGCCCTCTTTTTCACATCCCCGATGACATATCAATTATTTACAATCAGATTGGTCCTAGGTTGTCAAAAACATCAGATTCAAATTTGATAGGTTTTTAGTATGTAAGTGCCTAATTCAAGCTGATTGGCTAAATTCAGAAGCCTGTTGTCTTTAAAAATGCTGCTTAGTCTGCTAATGGTACAGCCTTTCGATACAAATATTTTAATTTGGCCACTCTCTATGCTTGCAAACTTTCAAGCTGCTCACAGATAGAAAAGGTATAATCGTTTAAAGGGACTACACAATGCATTACCCTTAACATTTTACAAATGCTCATCTTTTACAAACACCAATTCTAACATCCTGCCTCCCCATCCACAGATACTCTACCCAACTTCACAACACTCTCTATAGAAAAATACAAAGATGCAGAGTTTACAATTGAACAGCCTTAAATATGCAGCAAAAAAAACAAAAAGTGCTGGAGAAATTCGGCAATTCTGGCAGCATCTATATCGAGAGAAAAAGAGCTACTGTTTTGATTCTTCAGCAGTCGAAAGAAAGACACAAAACATCACTTTAAAATGTATTTCATCATCAGGTAAATTTAATATACACACAAAACAACACAACAAAATTATAGTCATTCACTCTCACCCATTTCTAATGTTGGGTTTTTGCACTTTCTCACATATCTTTACACTCTTCCAGCTCATTCACATTCTGATAATGTATCAGCTATTACTTTATCTTTCCCATAGTGTGAACGATTTCCACATTAAATGATTGAATTAATAAGCTCCTTCGGAACACTGTCACATTTTGAGTCTAAATTTCTCAGGAAAGCTAACAGATATCGGTCATGTCTATATCAGTATTTTTGTACGACTGTGACTGACAGAAACATCAAAATGTTGAATAATAATCCCAAAGTCTCCTTTTCTGCTGTGGAGCATATCTGATGTTTAAATTCCATTGAAAAGTACCCCACTGGCTTCTCTATCCCCAGTCAGACTGCATTAATTGCTATTTTAAAAGGTTTTGTGAAGTCGGGGAGTGGGATGGGAGGGTTATTTTTCAGATCTCACTGCCATTTCTGATTTTCACATAGACTCCTTGGTGTATACAGCACAGAATGAGGCCATTGGACCTGGTGTATTCACACCAGTCAAAAACAATCTCAAACTCTCAAACTCAATAACATGAGTTTGGCACAGTGGTCAGCTCTGCTGCTTCATAGCACCAGAGACCCAGGTTTGATTCCACCCTCAGGTGACCGTCCGTGTGTGGAGTTTACACATCTGCTATGTGTCTGCACGGGTGCTCTGGT
The DNA here is from genome assembly GCF_030684315.1 of Stegostoma tigrinum. Taxonomy (NCBI): domain Eukaryota; kingdom Metazoa; phylum Chordata; class Chondrichthyes; order Orectolobiformes; family Stegostomatidae; genus Stegostoma; species Stegostoma tigrinum. Next base: position 2,024,206 of record NC_081400.1, on the reverse strand, counting down.
TTCCTCCCACAGTCCAAAGATGTGTAGGTTAGGATGGATTAGCCAGGACAAATGCAGCGTTACAGGAATAGAGCAGGTCTGAGTGGGATGCTCTTCAGAGGCTTGGTGTGGACTTGATGGACCAAATGGCCTGCTTCCACACTGTGGGATTCTATGATGCTAATCCCCATTTTCCACCTTCTGGCCTCAATGGATACAGCAATGCAAGTGAATTTCCTACTCAAGCAGTTCAAAAGTTCTCCCTCAAACATGCTTTCAGGCAGTGAGTTCTAGGCACACACCGCCCTCTGGGGGGGGGTAGAAATAAAATCAACTCTGTTTAGTCTTCCCTGTTATCCTTAACTGAATGCCCCTGGTTAATGACCCCCTACTAATGGAAAAAGGTGCATTTCTATTCACCCTGTCCATGCCCTTGTCATCTCATACACCTCTATTAGGTTCGGTCTGCTGTTCCAAAGACCTCCACTCTCTCTATAGTAATTTCTTCTGTTCCCTCACAATCCCCAACTGCAGAGTCCTTTATCATTGTCAAAACCAACACAAAAGGCTTTGTCTTTTAGTCACTTATGGGATATTAGGACAGTGCCCATTCTTTCAGCTCTACACATAGATGGTCCCTAAAGGACCATAGTTTTTCTCTCCTTATTTCCCCTGCTCGCCATATAGTCTAGAGATTTGATATTCACAGACCTGTTAAGGGTACAGTTTTCGCACTGGTCGTTGGGCCCGGATTTCCAAACAGATTTCCCATCTAGTTTTAGGAAGATAAATCCAGTTGTCATTTTCATCACATAGGAACAGGAGTAGGCCATTCAGTGCGTCAAGCCTGATCCACTTTTCATTGAGATCACAGGGCCAAACCCTATAGGCCTGCCCTTGGCCCATATCCCGTTGCTTAACAAAATGTGTCCATCTTGGATTTACAAGTGACAACTGAAGGGATTTACTGATGTCCTCCTCCATTCCAAGTGATGATCCTACACATTCCTCATGGAATCATTGAGTCATACAGCACAGAAACAGACCCTTCAGTCCAACCAGTCCATGCTGACTGTAATCCCAATCTAAACTAGTCCCACCTGCTGCACATGGCCCATATCTCCCCAAACATTTGCCAATCATGTCTTTATCTAAATATCTTTTAAATGTTGTAACTGTACCCACATCCGCCACTTCCTCTGGAAGTTCATTCCATACACTAAACACTCTCCATGTGAAAAAATTGCCCCTTATGTCTTTTTTAAATCTTTCTCCTCTCACGTTAAAAATATGCCCCCTGGTCTTGAATTCCCACTTTGGGGAAAAGATACCTGCCATTCATCTGATCTAACCTCTCATGATTTTATAAACCTCTATAATGTCATCCCTGAACCTCCTGTGCACCAGTCAAAAATGTCCCAGTCTATCCAGCTTTTCTTTATAACCCCAACCCTCCGTTCCCAGCATCATCTTGATAAATCACTTCTGAGTGCTCTCCAGCTTAATAATATCCTTCCTATAACTGGGCAACCAGAACTGGACACAATACTCCAGAAGAGACTTCATCAACGTCCTGTACAACCTCAATATAACGTCCCTACTCCTGTACTCAAAGGTCCAAGCAATGAAGGCAAACATGCTAAATTCCTTCTTTACCATCCTATCTGTATCTAATTTTGAAGAATTATGTACCTGAACCCCTAGGTCCTTCCATTCTACAATACTACCCCAGGACCTACCTTTAATTGGATGCCCTTGTTTTGTTTTACCAAAATGCAATACCTTGCAAAATTTATCCTAAAACTGAATAGCTCTGCAAAAACTGGCACTGCCACTGACTCATGTTGAGTTGTCCCACTTGTCTCATCTCTGGCCATTTCTCAGATCTACCCCATACTCTTCCGAAATCTTGGCCAAGTAAGATACTGATTTACTGATGCTTGAATTTCAATCAAAAATAATCACACAGCTAAATGTATGTGGCACGCTATCTTCAAGTTGCAAAAAGCTCTTGGTATTTCCGTTATAACAGTCCAACTTCTATTTTGCACTGGAGTCCTTCCTCATTACTTCCTGTGTCTGCCCACTAACCTTCTGTGATCTATACTTTAGGACACCCAGATCCCCCTGCATCTCAGAGCTGTGCAATCTCTTGCCCTTTAAATAGTTTTTTTAAATTCTTCCTTCCAAATTTCACATCTTCACCATTTAGATAATATATCTGACACACCTTTGCCCACTCAACTTACCCTACGATTTTTTTTGCAGTCTTCTTATATCCTCTTCACAACTTACCGCCCTACCCAGCTATGCATCATCAGTATACTTGGTCAGCATATCTTCTACCCCGACTTCCCAGTCATTGATATCCTGTCGCAGACCAGTCTATCATCTTGCCAACTCACTACAGTGTCTCACGTTTAATAAAACACTCAGTGGGGCAGACTGACTCGAGGCAACACATGGAGAAGTTTGATCATGTTATCAGAGGGTTAGGTTGATGTGGTGGTTTCAGGAGCTTCTCAAAGAAGGAATTTGAGATTTAAAGAGAGGGTTCCTGAAGCACTGGACACAGGAATCTGGCACTTGCCACCCATGACCTGAGAACCAGAGGACAAGCGAATTACAAGTTACAAGTACAAGCTACTCTTATTAGGTACAGCTTTCAGATAAGCAGCAATTGATAAGTGAATGCCATAAGCCTGCTGGAAAGCATGCCGAACCATCCCCAAAGAATGCTGCAGCTATTAATCGCACCAGGAAATGGAAAACAAAAAAAAAGTCCGTTTCCATTAATCAGCATGCAAACTAAGCATTAGTTAACTGCTAGCTTTCAGGAGAAACATTGTGCAGGAGCAATATTCCATTTCTTACACACTTTGTGAGTTACTGCAGTCCCCATGTTATATCATGGCATGAGAGGAGGTACAGCAAGGACACCAGACCTCAGAGTGAGGAGCTATCTGCGAAGATGGAATAGGATCAGGGTGGCTGATTCCCCGCCCCTCTCTAATATAGGGGTCAGTGGGCACTGACCAGGAACAGGATCCCTGGCTGAATCACCCCCCTCTCTAATATAGGTGTCAGTGGGCAGTGACCAGGATTGCTGGCTGATTCCCCCCCGCCTCTCTCTCTAACCCAAGAATGACGTTATTTGAGGGTTGAACACCATCCAAGAGCCTCCATCTGGTTCAGTAAGGTTCTTGAGGGTAAGAAATTTCTGTCCTCACCCAGTCTGAGCCTGCACAAGACTCAGACCCACAGCCATGGAGTGGACCCTTCATGAACCTCAGCAATTGCTAAGGAGGTAGCTGACTCCATTCTCTCTGAGGCAATCAGGTTCAAGTCTCCCAGCAATACATTCCATTTCCAAGTAATCTACTCCCTTGCTCCCTATTGTAACACTTCAGGTCCTAAAGAATGTTTTATTGAGGGTTAGAAATGACGAACTGTGCACTGGTCTCATCCGCAAAATTACTCTAAAGGATAATGGAGGCACTTGAGAGTGTGTAAAGAAAACTTGAGAGGGTGGTTTCTACATTGCAGAGGCTAAAATGATCGTGAAAGCTCCAGAAGGCTGGGGCACTTTTCTCTAGGAAAGGGAATGTTGAGTTTTTATCTAAGAGATATCAATAAAACGATGTAGACTTTGATAGGTTAGATGTAGAGAAGAGGCCAGAGAGGGAGGGGAAGTTAGGACATGAGGTCTGAAATAACTCAACAGAGGCTGGTATCGCATCATCAGGTCCCCCTTTATTTACACGCAGAGAGTCCTTAACACTGATCTAACTCCCTCAGAGCCAGCACTCAGAGCAAACAGGATGCCTGATATTCATGTTTGTATCTGTCGTTTTATGTCTGACCAGATTAACAGCCCCAATCATGGCACTCATATTCTATGAGGTTCAAGATAACAAGGTGGAGAGCTGGATGAATACAGCAGGCCAAGCAGCATCATGGGTGAGGATAGGTGAGAGTAAGAGCAGGTTAGGGAGGCGGGGACGCGCTGGGCTGGTTTTGGAATGCAGTGGGGGAAGAGGAGATTTTGAAGCTTGTGAAGTCCACATTGATACCATTGGGCTGCAGGCTTCCCAAGCGGAATATGAGTTGCTGTTCCTGCAATCTTCGGGTAGCATCATTGTGGCACTGCAGGAGCCCCATGATGGACATGTTGTCTGAGGAATGTGAGGGGTAGTTAAAATGGTTCGTGACTGGGAGGTGCAGTTGTTTATTGCAAACCAAGCGGAGGTGTTCTGCAAAGCGGTCCCCAAGCTTCCGCTTGGTTTCCCCAATGTAGAGGAAGCCACACCGGGTACAATGGATACAGTATACTACATTGGCAGATGTGCAGGTGAACCTCTGCTTAATATGGAAAGTCATCTTGGGGCCTGGGATAGGGGTGAGGGAGGTGGTGTGGGGGCAAGTGTAGCATTTCCTGCGGTTGCAGGGGAAGGTGCCGGGTGTGGTGGGGTTGGAGGGGAGTGTGGAGTGGACAAGGGAGTCGCAGAGAGAGTGGTCTCTCCGGAAGGCAGACAAGGGTGGAAATGGAAAAATGGCTTGGGTGGTGGGGTCAGATTGTAGATTGCAGAAATGTCGGAGGATGATGCGTTGTATCCAGAGGTTGGTGGGGTGGTGTGTGAGAACGAGGGGGATTCTCTTTGGGCGGTTATTGCGGGGGCGGGGTGCGAGGGATGTGTTGCGGGAAATGCGGGAGACACGGTTCAGGACATTCTCGACCACTGCAGGGGGGAAGTTGCGGTCCTTGAAGAACTTGGACATCTGGGATATGCGGGAGTGGAATGCCTCATTGTGGGAGCAGATGTGGCAGAGGCGGAGGAATTGGGAACAGGGAATGGAATTTTTGCAGGAGGGTGGGTGGGACGAGGTGTATTCTAGGTAGCTGTGGGAATCGGTGGGCTTGAAGTGGACATCAGTTTCTAGCTGGTTGCCTGAGATGGAGACAGAGAGGCCCAGGAGGTTGAGGGATGTGCTGGAGATGGCCCAGGTGAACTGAAGGTTGGGGTGAAAGGTGTTGGTGAAGTGGATGAACTGTTCGAGCTCCTCTGGGGAGCAAGAGGCGGTGACGATACAGTCATCAATGTAACCGAGGAAGAGGTGGGGTTTGGGGCCTGTGTGGGTGCAGAAGAGGGACTGTTCCACGTAACCTACAAAGAGGCAGGCATAGCTGGGGCCCATGTGGGTTCCCATGGTCACCCCGTTTGTCTGCAGGAAGTGGGAGGAATCGAAAGAGAAGTTGTTGAGGGTGAGGACGAGTTCGGCTAGGCGGATGAGGGTGTCGGTGGAGGGGGACTGGTCGGGCCTGCGGGACAGGAAGAAGCGGAGGGCCTTGAGACCATCTGCATGAGGAATGCAGGTGTATAGGGACCGGATGTCCATGGTGAAAATGAGATGTTGGGGGCGGCCATGGGTACCCACATGGGCCCAGGCTATGCCTGCCTCTTTTTAGGTTACGTAGAACAGTCCCTCTTCCACACCTGTTCTGGCCCCAAACCCCACCTCTTCCTCCCTTACATTGATGACTGTATCGGCGCTGCCTCTTGCTCTCCAGAGGAGCTCGAACAGTTCATCCACTTCACCAACACCTTCCACCCCAACCTTCAGTTCACCTGGGCCATCTCCAGTGCATCCCTCACCTCCCTGGACCTCCCAGTCGCCATCTCAGGTAACCAGCTAGAATCTGATGTCCATTTCAAGCCCACCGACTCCCACAGCTACCTAGAATACACCTCATCCCACCCACCCCCCTGCAAAAGTTCCATTCCCTATCCCCAATTCCTTTACCGCCGCCGCATCTGCTCCCACGATAAGACATTCCACTCCCGTACATCCCAGATGTCCGCGTTCTTCAAGGACCGCAACTTCCGCCCCGCAGTGGTCGAGAACACCCTTGACCATGTCTCCCGCATTTCCTGCAACACATCCCTCACACCCCGCCCCCACAATAACCGCCCAAAGAGAATCCCCCTCGTCCTCACATACCACCCCACCAACCTCCGGATACAACGCATCATCCTCCGACACTTCCGCCATCTACAATCCGACCCCACCACCCAAGCCATTTTTCCATTTCTACCCTTGTCTGCCTTCCGGAGAGACCACTCTCTCCGCGACTCCCTTGTCCGCTCCACACTCCCCTCCAACCCCACCACACCCGGCACCTTCCCCTGCAACCGCAGGAAATGCTACACTTGCCCCCACACCTCCTCTCTCACCCCCATCCCAGGCCCCAAGATGAACATAGAACATAGAACAGTACAGCACAGAACAGGCCCTTCAGCCCACGATGTTGTGCTGACCATTGATCCTCATGTATGCACCCTCAAATTTCTGTGACCATATGCATGCCCAGCAGTCTCTTAAATGACCCCAATGACCTTGCTTCCACAACTGCTGCTGGCAACGCATTCCATGCTCTCACAACTCTCTGTGTAAAGAACCCGCCTCTGACATCCCCTCTATACTTTCCTCCAACCAGCTTAAAACTATGACCCCTCGTGTTAGCCATTTCTGCCCTGGGAAATAGTCTCTGGCTATCAACTCTATCTATGCCTCTCATTATCTTGTATACCTCAATCAAGTCCCCTCTCCTCCTCCTTTTCTCCAATGAGAAAAGTCCGAGCTCAGTCAACCTCTCTTCATAAGATAAGCCCTCCAGATCAGGCAGCATCCTGGTAAACCTCCTCTGAACCCTCTCTAAAGCATCCACATCTTTCCAATAAGCACATGTCCACCTGCACATCTGCCAATGTGGTATACTGTATCCATTGTACCCGGTGTGGCTCCTCTACACTGGGGAAACCAGGCGGAGGCTTGGGGACCGCTTTGCAGAACACGTCCGCTCGGTTCGCAATAAACAACTGCACCTCCCAGTCGCGAACCATTTCAACTCCCCCTCCCATTCTTGAGATGACATGTCCATCATGGGCCTCCTGCAGTGCCACAATGATGCCACCCGATGGTTGCAGGAACAGCAACTCATATTCCGCCTGGGAAGCCTGCAGCCCAATGGTATCAATGTGGACTTCACAAGCTTCAAAATCTCCCCTTCCCCCACTGCATCCCAAAACCAGCCCAGCTTGTCCCCTCCCCCCACTGCACCACACAACCAGCCCAGCTTGTCCCCTCCCCCGAATATATCCCAAAACCAGCCCAGCTTGTCCCCTCCCCCCACTGCATCACCAAACCATCCCAGCTCGTCCCCGCCTCCCTAACCTGTTCTTCCTCTCACCCATCCCCTCCTCCCAACTCAACCTCACCTCCATTTCCCAACTACCAACCTCATCCCACCTCCTTGACCTGTCCGTCTTCCCTGGACTGACCTATCCCTTCTCTACCTCCCCACCTCCACTCTCCTCTCCACCTATCTTCTCCTCTATCCATCTTCGGTCTGCCTCCCCCTCTTTCCCTATTTATTCCAGAACCCTCACCCCATCCCCCTTTTCTGATGAAGGGTCTAGGCCTGAAATGTCAGCTTTTGTGCTCCTGAGATGCTGCTGGGCCTGCTGTGTTCATCCAGCTCCACACTTTGCTATATTACGAGAGAGAATTGTCCCATACTTTATAAAGCTCATAAATAAGATGCAAATGATGGAGACTTTAATGAAGTCAAACCGACAACATATGATTGAGGGACTTCAATTCAAAATGCAGTGAGTGATCTTTATTCTGCAAATGGAAGAAGCCTGCGTTTTGTAAGTTAGTGCCATTATTTCAATACTGAAACATTCATTATTATGTAGTCTGTTTATTATTTTATACCTTATCCTTCTCAGAGTAATTGTCCATCACCACAGGGTGAATTACAAAGACTCGTTGGCATTTTCATCACCACTTGCTGACAATCATCGTAACAGTTTTCTATACACCAGACCGATTAAATTAGAAGTGGGGAGAATGTAAAGTCTCATCCCACAGGGAATGGTTTTCGTGGGATTATCCAGCAATCTCCAGGGGAACTGAAGCCATTTTGAGGATCTGAGGCATGTCTTCCAATATTTCAATTGATTGGTGATCAGAAATCATGCTGGTAGAAGTTTCAGCAGCTAACAGGGAAGGCAAATGGAATTAACAATCTGATTCAGAAGGAACACAAGAACATTTAGTGTCGGAAATGGAATTCCAACATTGGTGCAATCATCAGTGAATTTCAAAAATGGGACCGTGTAGAGGGAGCTTTACTCTGTATCTAACCCTGTGCTGTCCCTGTCGTGGGAACGTTTGATGGTGGGAGATAGTGCAGAGGAAGCTTTACTCTGTATCTAACCCCACGCTGTCCCTGTCCTAGCAGTGTTGGATGGTGAAGCTAAGTGCCAAGCTTGCCAGGAACAGAACAGGTGATGTGCTGGGAGAAGGGGGAGCTGTGTGCTGAAGCATACGGCTGATAAATGAGTACTTGGTCATGACCCTCACTTTGTACAGGAGCAGGAATTCTGTAACTGTGTTTATATGGTACCAGGGCAAGAGGCTGATCATTCAAACTGACGGCAGTCCCCTAACACAGCTAAAGCGTGGGCAGGCTGCATTAATACATTAGCAGAAGAGATTTTTAATAAAAAAATTATATTTCTTTTTGTCAGGTTTTAACAATGTGCAGACTATAATTTATGAGTCTCCCAACACAGTCAGAATCTAAGAAAGGGATGCAGATTTGAACTAGCCATCAGTATCCTTGTGCTGGCCAGTTTTATCAGGGCTTTTCCCCATCTCTACTGCTTCAATGAGCAGGTTTTGGATCGAGGATTAATCTGGCGCTCAAACCTGCTCTCGTCAAAATCCAAAATGATAGATAGGGGAGTTGTGAATAGCTGCGATCTCCCTCCCACTGCATGATGGCCAAGAGGGGACATCATTCCTGCAGTTGGCTATGTTCAAATCTGGGCCATGCGCTGCCCAACGCGCTGGTGGAGACATATTGAACAGGAGATTCTATACAGCGAGGGGTAGCTGGAGGGGAACACCGAAATGGAAAGGTTGCATGCAGCAGGATAGGGGGAGGTCGAACTGAGACCTCGGGTGGGGGCAACTGAGGCTTAATTGATTGGATGCTTTCCAAGATCTGTCACAGGGAAGAATGGCCACAAGGCTAACCTCCATGCCATCCCATTATGTGATTCACTTGGCACTTGGGAACATTCCCTGCTGCCCCGTCACTCATCAATATTCTTTATTCTCTTCCCGTCTCCATCATGTCGGATCTGGGACGCACATCAAGGTGATGCCACGTGAGGCTGGCATCTCAGATTAAACTGCTTGAATTTCCATTGCCAGTGGGGCCGTGTCAGTAAATCTGAATGCAGGCTGAATGGCATCATGTTAGCGCTACCCTTATCCCTGTTTCCTCACTGGGGCCCTGCTGGGATGGGGTGGAGGCCTGTTTCCTCAGGTCCAGGAGTTGTCCAAACAGTCCAATTGAGAAGGCACACTGCCAGGGATAACTTCTTGTCCAATGGGGGGATGGTGGTGGAGGTGGCAGGGGTTGGGGGGGGGGGTGGGGGGTGGGGGGGAGGTGGGTCGGCAGGTGGTTACATTCTATTTCTACATTGGTCACTTCCAGGCCGGCTGGCGGCGAGACTTTGTTTTGGTTCTCGCTTTTACCTCAATGTTTGCTGAAGTCAAATGGTGGTCACTTCAGTGACTGGCATCATTTCGCCAACACAGAAAAGGCCCTTTGGCCCATCACCTTGTGCTGCCAAATGCCAGCTCTCTACTTCACAGTCCCACTTTCCCACACGAGGCCCGCACCCTCACTCACACCCCCACCTACACCAGTCCCACTTTCCCACACTAGGCCCGCGCCCTCACTCACACCCCCACCTACACCAGTCCCACTTTCCCACACTAGGCCCGCACCCTCACTCACGCCCCCACCTACACCAGTCCCACTTTCCTACACTAGGCCCGCGCCCTCACTCACACCCCCACCTGCCGGAGGGTCAGTGCTGAGGGAGCGGGTGCTTTTGGAGGGTCAGAGCTGAGGGGAGGGGCACTGTCGGAGGGTCAGCACTGAGGGAGTGGGCACTGCCGGACGATCAGTGCTGAGGGGAGTGGGTGCTGTCAGAGGATCAGTGCTGAGGGAGTGGGCACTGCCGGAGGGTCAGTGCTGAGGGAGAGGGTGCTGTCGGAGGGTCAGCACTGAGCGAGTGGGCACTGCCGGACGATCAGTGCTGAGGGGAGTGGGTGCTGTCGGAGGATCAGTGCTGAGGGAGTGGGCACTGCCGGAGGGTCAGTGCTGAGGGAGTGGGCACTACCGGACGGTCACTGCTGAGGGGAGTGGCCGATGTCGGAGGGTCAGTGCTGAGGGAGCGGGCACTGCCGGAGGGTCAATGCTGAGGGGAGCGGGTGCTATCAGAGGATCATTGCTGAGGGAGTGGGCACTGCTGGAGGGTCAGTGCTGAGGGAGCGGGTGCTGTCGGAGGGTCAGTGCTGAGGGAGCAGGCACTGTCGGAGGGTCAGTGCTGAGGGTGCGGGTGCTGTCGGAGATGCTGTCTTCCAGATGAGATGTTAAGTTGAGCCCTGTGTCTCCCACTCATGGCAACATTGCACACAAAGAATGGACTTGGACCCAGCATCTTGGGCCTCATTCAGCTCCTGACATAAGGGATCAGTTTCACCTGGCAGCTTTGGTAACTGTGAGCCACGAGCAATTCTAGTGTTTATCTGTTTGTCTGTAAGGTATCTCTTGCCCACTGAGACAGATACTTGGATGGCATCTGAATATTCCAGAATATTCCAATAGCAACAGGTACGGACCTTGTCAGAGATTTTCAATAGGTCACATTAAAAGGCGGGTGAACAGTACTGACTCAGTTAGTGAGGAAGACAGTGGGTAGCGCTTTCTCCAGCTGAGATTCTGCTGTTAGACCTGAGGATCCAGGGCTCAGGCATGTCCCACCCAAAATGGTCACTGACTTCATGCTGCTGGGAAGTTAGTGTCTGAGGAGGTCCCCGGGCACTTTATGAGCTCAGTGATGATGCAAGGAAACTGGTTGTTTTTTGGTGAAGTTAGAAATTAGTTTTCTACTCTGGCATGAAATTTCAATGTCGCTGTCAATGGCAGCATTTCCTGTCCATCACTAATCGCCCTTGAACAGGGATGACACAGTGGCTCAGTCATTAGGACTGCTACTTCACAGCATCACGGGATCCAGGTTCGATTCCACCCTCGGACGGCTGGTGTGTGGAGTTTATACATTCCTCCCACAGTCCAAAGGCATGTAGGTGAGGGCTAAATTTTCAAATTGTCCAGTAGTGCCCAGGGATGTGTGGGTTAGGGTGAATTGGCTGTGCTGTCGTGCCCAGGGATGTGTGGGTTAGGGTGAATTGGCTGTGCTGTAGTGTGCAGGGATGTGTGGGTTAGGGTGAATTGGCTGTGCTGTAGTGTGCAGGGATGTGTGGGTTAGGGTGAATTGGCTGTGCTGTAGTGCCCAGGGATGTGTGGGTTAGGGTGAATTGGCTGTGCTGTAGTGTGCAGGGATGTGTGGGTTAGGTTGAATTGGCTGTGCTGTAGTGTGCAGGGATGTGTGGGTTAGGGTGAATTGGCTGCGCTGTAGTGTGCAGGGATGTGTGGGTTAGGGTGAATTGGCTGGGCTGTAGTGTGCAGGGATGTGTGGGTTAGGGTGGATTAGCCATGCTAAATTGTCATGTAATCTCCAGGGATGTACAGGAGTGCTGGGTTAGCCATGGGGATGCTCTTCAGACTGTTTGTGTGGACTTGGTGGGCTGAATGGCCTGCTTCCGCACAGTAGGGATTCTAAGTGTGGCTTAGCTTTTGCTTGGCCAGTTCCCAGGGAAATTTAGGGTCAACCGTTTTACTGTGGGTCTGGAGATACACATAGACCATGCCAGGGAAGGTCCCCCACTTTCATTCACTTAAGGACATTAGTGAAGCTGATTTCTTTTTTAATGCCAATATTTGTTTTTCAGAGCTTTTTTAATTCCAGACTTTCTCAAATTCAAATTTCACCAGATGGCACAGTGTGTTTCAAAGCCATGTTCCCACAACATTCATAGAACATAGAACATAGAACAGTACAGCGCAGTTCAGGCCCTTCGGCCTACAATGTTGTGCTGAACTTTTACCTGAAACCTAAGGTCTATCTAACCTCCACCCCTACCTTATTCTATCATCCATGTGCCTATCTAATAGCTGCTTAAATGCCCCTCATGAGGCTGACTCTACTACCCCCTCCGGCAATGCATTCCATGCCCCTACCACACTCTGGTGTCTCCCCGATATCTACCTCCACTCACTTTAAAACTGTGTCCCCTTGTAATAGTTACCTCCACCCAAGGAAAAAGTCTCTGGGTGCCCACTCTATCTATACCTCTGATCATTTTGTACACCTCTATCAAGTCACCTCTCATCCGTCATTCTAAAGAGAAAAGCCCTAGCTCTCTCAACCTTTCCTCGTTAGATCTTCCCTCCATTCCAGGCAACATCCTGGTAAATCTCCTCTGCACCTTTTCCAATGTCTCCACATCTTTCCTGTAATGGGACGACCAGAACTGGACACAATACTCCAGATGTGGCCGACTGCTCCCTGGATTGCTGGTGTAGTAACATTAACCTGTGGCACCACCTCACCCTAGTCTGGGGTGAAGGAATACCCAAGAACAGTGTGGTTCTGCGCTCTCTGATGAAGGGTCTAGGCCCGAAACGTCAGCTTTTGTGCTCCTGAGATGCTGCTTGGCTGCTGTGTTCATCCAGCCTCACATTTTATTATCTTAGAATTCTCCAGCATCTGCAGTTCCCATTATCTCTGGTTCTGCGCTGAGCAAGCTGAGAGCTGGCGAACACCATGGTGGAGTGTAGCCTGTGCATCCAGTGGAGCACTATCTCAGGAGAAGAGATTGAGCAACACAAGAAGCATCGAGAAGCCTGATTTGAGAAAATTTGGGGTTAGATCTTCAAAGACCTGAACTCACTTTGGAGGGAGCTAGTGTTTGAAAGAGATTTTGCAATGTAGTATTCACTGATGCCTAGTTATGTCGCTGAGTAATTTGTGAAGATCTGTCTTGGTTGCATTTGCAATTTAATGCAGTTTGCCCACTAATGCACATGTGGCCAATGTTAGTTCTGGAGGTTAGCATATCAGGTAGATATTGTTGATGGCTGGCTTTTCATTTCTTTCATTTGTTTAAAGTCTTATCTCTTTGTAGGACACTTGGGTTTCTACTTGTGCCTACTTTAAACAGAAGGCACTGGTCTGGAAGTTGCTTGTAGCCACCTGTGGGGTCTGCTCATCACAGTCAATTCGTTAGCTAAGACGTGCTTAAAATGTCCCGAAGAGATTTACCAGGATGTTGCCAGGGATGGAAGGGTTGAGTTATAAAGAAAGGCTGGAGAGGCTGGGGCTTCTTTCACTGGAGCGTAGGAGGTTGAGAGGTGACCTGATAGAAACTTATAAAATAATGAGGGGTACAGACAGGGTTAATTGTAGGTGTTTCTTCCCTGGGATGGGGGATTTCAAGACGGTGAGGGGACACATTTTTAAGGTGAGAGCTTAGAGATTTAAAAAAGACATGAGGGGCAACATTTTTACTCAGAGGGTGGTTCGTGTGTGGAATGGCCATCCTGAGGAAGGGGGGGTGGTGTGGGCACAGTTACAACATTTAAAAGGCATTTGAATAAATACATGAGTAGGAAAGGTTTGGAGGGATATAGGCCAGGAGCAGGCAAGTGGGACTAGTTTAGTTTGGGATGATGTTTGATTGAGACTGGAAGTCACAACCCTGGCACTGTGCATGATCACAGTAGCACTCCCTGAGCAGCTACTACATACTGCTACTGAACTGAGACCAACCTGGGCCCCGTTCCTGTTCATTACACAGCCATCAGCTTTACGCAGAGGGCACAATTCCATCAGATCATAGGCACAGAAGTTGGTATTCAGTCTCCCTCCCGTGCTCTCCCTGCCCTGGGAGTGTTTGATGGGGTGGGGGGGGGACAGTGTAGAGGAAGTTTTACTCTGTATCTAACCCTGTGCTGTCCCTGTCCCTGGGAGTGTTTGATGGAGGAACAGTGTAGAGGGAGCTTTACTCTGTATCTAACCCCATGCTGTCCCTGCCCTGGGAGTGTTTGATGGGGGGGGGACAGTGTAGAGGGAGCTTTACTCTGTATCCAACCCCATGCTGTCCTGCCCTGGGAGTGTTTGATGGGGGGGGGGACAGTGTAGAGGGAGCTTTACTCTGTATCTAACCCCGTGCTGTCCCTGTCCCAGGGAGTAATTGATGGGGGGGGAACAGTGTAGAGGCAGCTTTACTCTGTATCTAACCCCATGCTGTCCCTGCCCTGGGAGTGTTTGATGTTGGGGGACAGTGTAGAGGGAGCTTTATGCAGACCATGTGCTGTCCCTGTCCCAATCTAATGCTGTCCCTAGGTGTTGGAAATGAAACCTGTGTCAGCCCATGCCCGAACTGCTGTGTAATAGTTGCACAATTCTCCTAGAGCTAGCTTGTACCTGTAATTCTACTGGAAGTAATTTTTGTTATCAGTGAGTGGAACTTTACAGACTTCCAGCAGCACATTGCTCCCAGGGGCTTTAGTGCACACGGAACCGGACATTGGGAGTTCATGGATCTGAAAATGCCACGTTAGCTTTAGAAAAATAAACCTCAGTGACCAATCCTCATTTATCAGAAGCTGTACACAATGTGTCAAATGGGAGGACTTGATAAGAGATAGGTATAATGGGAGGTGGGTCCACCTCATTGCCTTGGATTCGATTTCACCTCTGAAACGTTGAGCTGCCGATCCGCAGGGCTAGTCCAGGAATCTCCTGGAATTTAAAATTGATGACATTGCCTGGACCTGGCCACAAGTGATGGTGGGCGATGGATCAATAGGGGTGGTGTAAATAATGAATTGGCTTTCGCCACTGAACAATTCATGTATTTAGTTATAAAGATATCGGTGATGTAGGTGGGATAGCATGGGGCATTATCATGGCATGCTTGACTGGGCAGGAGGATGCTACAGAAATTTCTCCCTCTTAAAGGTACACTTTCATTTCCCCTACTTTCTGTGCAGCCAGCTAGTTTGCAGGATTCCAGCAGTCCCTGTCTTTCCCAACCTACAAACAAGGTCAAGGGAGAGCTGATATGGTGAGCAATTGACCCTCCTCTGTTGGAGAGCAGGATTCAAGTTGGTGTGTCATGAACTGGAAGCATCCGGAAACCAGGATCTAGCAACATTACAGGAAAGATGTGGAAGCATTGGGAAGGGTGCGGAGGAGATTTACCAGGATGTTGCCTGGAATGGAGGGAAGATCTAACGAGGAAAGGTTGAGAGAGCTCAGGCTTTTCTCTTTAGAACGACGAAGGATGAGAGGTGACTTGATGGAGGTGTACAAAATGATCAGAGGTATAGATAGAGTGGGCAGCCAGAGATTTTTTCCGAGGGTGGAGGTAGCTATTATGAGGGGACACAGTTTTAAAGTGAGTGGAGGTAGATATCAGGGAGCTATCAGAGGTAGGTTCTTTACTCAGTGAGTGGTAGGGGCGTGGAACGCATTGTCAGAGAGGGTAGTGGATTCATTAGGGGCATTTAAGCGGCTATTAGATAGGCATATGGATGATGGTATAAGGCAGGGATGGAGGTTAGATAGGCCTTAAGTTTAGGGTAAAGGTTTGGCACAACATCGTGGGCCAAAAGGCGTGTACCGTGCTGTACTGTTCTATGTTCTAACATGTGGTTAACTGGGCAGTGGTCCCTGACTTGGCTGCAGGACTGCTTCCATCAGATGGAATAGGAACCAAAAGGCAATGGAGGAAAAGCCTAGGGGAGAGTTCCTTCATACCTCAGTGAGATAGCAGGATCTGTACCTTCACCACTTGGACTGAAATCGACACACTCCTCACCAGCTGCCTGCCTAGCAATCAGGTCTTTTTAATTTTCTGTATTATTAATGGTGGATGGAATGAGAAAAGGAACTGTTTTCAAACCAAGGATTGCTGAAAGACTACTGCGTGTGTTCTTTGAAAGCTAGCAACCTGGCCCTCATTGGAAGCATTGTTTACACAGTTGCTGGTTCAAACAGGAAGAGGAGAAGGGACAGACACAGTACAGGCAATGGTGTGTACAAATGGAGACACAATGAGATTAAATAGTGGGTTAGTGCTCTTACTCTCGCTGTACACTGTAAAGCAGACAATCTCCCTGACTCTGTCTGTCTGTATGCTGCTATACACTGTGAAGTAAGTGATTTTCTTGCTTCTGTCTCTCTGTGCCCTGCTGTTGGTCAGTGGACGAGTGACCAGTTACCTCTGCCTGACAACAGCTATTTGATTGGTTCTCAGGTAGCTGAACTGCTTGGGGCTATGAACAGGATAGTGAGAAACCTTTAGCTCTCCCACCAGCTCAGCAGCTCTCTGTTCTCTGCAGTAAAACTGACTTCAAGTCTGAAGAAAACCAGTTGACTCTTCCTTCTGCAGTTGCTGTAAGCTGTGAGTTTTAAGTAATAACTTAGAGACCTTTTGTAAGTGTGAACCAGCCACTCTGCACCTGCTGAAAACCAGTGAAAGCATCCGGAGAAGGAAGACTGAGAAGCCACATTCTACTCTGCACAAGAATCATCTCAGTAGACCCTGTGATCAGTGGCCACTGAACTAATATCTTGGTTTTCTCTTTGTCCATAACACCCATTTTTTTTCCTGTGTCTGTGCATGCATAAGGGAGTTGGGATTTAGAAGAGGATTAGAATTTTAATTCTAGTAGAGTTAAGGTTGTAGTTTGTCATTGTTTCCTGTAGTTAGAGGGTATTTACTTGTAACAAATATGCATTGTCATTAAATACTGAAACCTGGCCTGTCCTTTCTATCAACCTGGGTGTGAAAGTCAGGTAAATTGGGGAATTAGGCAGATTGTTTAAAATCGTTAACTTCTGGGCTGACCCCAGCAATAGTGGAGCTTGCTTTCCATTGCACTCCCTCACTGGGTGAGATGTGACGCTTGTTTATCCACTGGTACAGATGGAGATGGTACAGCAGGCAAAATGCAATAGAAGTGTAGCGGTGAGAGGGAGCGGGGTCTTAGAGAGACGTCACAGATAGAGGAGGCTGAGAGACAGGGGTTTAGAGGGACCTCCCCAGGTACAGGGAGCTGAGAGAGCAGTGGGGTGGGGGTGGTGCGGTTTGAGGGTTAGAGAGATCTCCCAAGGACAGGAAGGTAAGGCAGATGGGATTACAGAAATCTTCCAAATATGGGAAGCTAAGAGAGAAGGAATTAGGGAGGTCTCCCCAGGTACAGGAGTGTGAGAGAATGGTGAGTTAGAGAGACCTCCCAGGTACACGACACTCAGAGATTTGGGGGGGTGTTGGTTAGGGAGACTTCTCCAGGTACAGAGGTGTGTAAGAGGGAGGGAGATTAGAGGGATCTCCCAGGTACTGGAGTGTGTGAGAAAGGGGTGGTTAGAGAGACCTCCTCAGATACAGGAAGCTGAAAAAGAGAGGGCTACAGGAGTGTGTGAGAGAGAGGAGGTTAGAGAGACCTCCCCAGGTACAGGAGTGTGTGACAGAGAGGGGGTTAGAGAGACCTCCCCAGGTACAGGACACTGAGAGAGTGAGCAAGGGGGTTAGAGAGACCTCCCCAGGTACAGGAGTGTGTGAGAGAGAGGGGGTTAGAGAGAATTCCCCAGGTACAGGAGGGTGTGAGAGAGGGGGTTAGAGAGAATCCCTGGATACAAGAGTGTGTGAGAGAGAGGGGGTTAGAGAGAATTCCCCAGGTACAGGAGTGTGAGAGAGAGGGGGTTAGAGAGAATTCCCTGGATACAGGAGTGTGTGAGAGAGAGGGGGTCAGAGAGAATTCCCCAGGTACAAGAGTGTGAGAGAGAGGGGGTTAGAGAGAATTCCCCGGATACAGGAGTGTGAGAAAGAGGGGGTTAGAGAGAATTCCCGGATACAGGAGTGTGAGAGAGAGGGGGTTAGAGAGAATTTCCCGGATACAGGAGTGTGTGAGAGAGGGGGGGTTAGAGAGAATTCCCTGGATACAGGAGTGTGTGAGAGAGAGGGGGTCAGAGAGAATTCCCCAGGTACAGGAGTGTGTGAGAGAGGGGGTTAGAGAGAATTCCCCAGGTACAAGAGTGTGAGAGAGAGGGGGTTAGAGAGAATTCCCCAGGTACAAGAGTGTGAGAGAGAGGGGGTTAGAGAGAATTCCCCAGGTACAGGAGTGTGAGAGAGAGGGGGTTAGAGAGAATTCCCCAGATACAGGAGTGTGAGAGAGAGGGGGTTAGAGAGAATTCCCGGATACAGGAGTGTGTGAGAGAGGGGGGGTTAGAGAGACCTCCTCAGAAACAGGAATGTGAGGGGAAGGGGTAAGCTGTTAGAGGTCAGTCACCACGTTTTGGAGCCAGTCTCTCTAACCTTTTTAATGGAATGAAAAATTCTCTGGGAAATGGGAAGGTTTGAGTCTGGGGTCAGTGCAATTCAGCAACACCATCTGAGCTGTGCTGGAGCAGGTTCAAGCCAGGGCAATCACATGGAAATGTTTTTGGAGAGATTGAAGTGAGCTGATTGCCTGGCTCACTTCCCACAGCCTGCTGCTGATGTGAAAAGATGATTGCCCACGTCCAGAAGGAACACTGGAGATGGCGCAGATGTTCACCCCAATCCTGACCACAACTCGAGAAGGGCTGATCTCCCAGGATGGAAAGCTGGGTGAGTCTGCAAACCCATTCAGGCAAACAGCTGACTGGGGCAGTCCAGGTGCTCACTGACAATGCCTCCCATTTATACAGCATCCCCAAGTCCAAAGGTCATACTCAATAGCACAGCCCTTTGATTCTTTGTGTTAAACAAGGAGCTGACGTGACCTGAGAGGCCAAAACATAGTGTCCTGCGTTGTGATGTGATTCTGCAATTGGACATGTGTCAAATTATCCTGAGTGTGTCTATAATTTCACTGATACAACCGTCAGTTAACCTTGCAGGGAGCTACAGATATTAACAGACAGGGCTCTGTCCTGTTCAGGCAGAAACACCACACCTCACTGGGCTATCACAAAGAAATCAAGTACAGAGAAGTCTCAAAAATTAAAGACTTCCAAGTGCGCAAAATTCCCTGCTTTCCCTGTCTTTTAGACCCAGGTTTACGAAAGGAGTCTTCTATATGTAACAGGAATCACAAATAAATAGCATTCAACTACAGGTAAACAATTATCAGTCTTCAGCTTATAACTGCTCTGGTTAAAACTCCAACAGCATTATATATGTCCCTCACACAGACACAGAAAAAATGCTGAGTTTCCTGGACACAGGGAAAGACGGGGAAGAGAAGCAGGCCAGTGATCCCTGTTCACAGGCATTGCCATGACAATTTTTTACATTCTTGTGCTGGTCAGTAAACTGCTTCTCAGTTGTCCTTCTCCAGATGCCTGCACTGGTTTGCAAGAGGCACAGTGTGGCTGGTTCATTTCAAAAAGGCTTTCTGATTTATAAGTCAAAGCTTGCAGCAACTTCTGAAGGGAAAGTTAAAATGGTTTACTTCAGGGCTCAGACTCTGATGAAGGGTCTAGGCCCGAAATGTCAGCTTTTGCGCTCCTGAGATGCTGCTTGGCCTGCTGTGTTCATCCAGCTCCACACCTTGTTATCTTACTTCAGGGTTAAATTGGCTTACTGCAGAGAACAGAGAGAGAGAGTGAGAGGGAGAGAGAGAGAGCTCCTATACTCCTGCAGGTCTGTAGGCTTCTCAATCCTGTTCACCCACTGATAGTACCCACTCCCTAAGTCTTGACCCTCTGACAGTGCCCGCTCCCTCAGCGCTGACCCTCCAACAGTGCACCCTCCCTCAGCGCTGACCCTCCAACAGTACCCCCTCCCTCAGCACTGACCCTCCGACAGTGCCCGCTCCCTCAGCACTGACCCTCTGACAGTGCCCGCTCCCTCAGTACTGACCCTCTGACAGTGCCCGCTCCCTCAGTACTGACCCTCCGACAGTACCCCCTCCCTCAGCACTGACCCTCCGACAGTGCCCGCTCCCTCAGCACTGACCCTCTGACAGTGCCCGCTCCCTCAGTACTGACCCTCCGACAGTACCCCCTCCCTCAGCACTGACCCTCCGACAGTGCCCGCTCCCTCAGTACTGACCCTCTGACAGTGCCCGCTCCCTCAGTACTGACCCTCCGACAGTACCCCCTCCCTCAGCACTGACCCTCCGACAGTGCCCGCTCCCTCAGCGCTGACCCTCCGACAGTACCCCCTCCCTCAGTACTGACCCTCCGACAGTGCCTGCTCCCTCAGCGCTGACCCTCCAACAGTGCACCTTCCCTCAGCACTGACCCTCCGACAGTGCCCGCTCCCTCAGCGCTGACCCTCCGACAGCGCCCGCTCCCTCAGCGCTGACCCTCCGACAGTGCCCCCTCCCTCAGCGCTGACCCTCCGACAGTGCCCCCTCCCTCAGCGCTGACCCTCCGACAGTACCCCCTCCCTCAGTACTGATCCTCCGACAGTGCCTGCTCCCTCAGTGCTGACCCTCCAACAGGGCGGCACTCTCTGAGCGCTCACCCTCCAACAGTGCCAGCCCCCTCAGCGCTGACCCTCTGACAGTGCCCCCTTCCTCAGTGTTGACCCTTTGACAATGCCCACTCCCTCAGTGCGAACTGACCACTTAGACAGTGTTGCTATGGGGAGGCCGTGTTGACTGTGAGATATCAGTTTTAGCCCCCACGCCTCAGTAGAGGGGGAATGTTGTGAACTGAATGAGCAGCTATACAATCCCACTTGCTTCTAACATTGGCGTCACTGCTGGTTACAGTCACAAACAGAGGACGCACTGACAACAACATGATGGGAACTCCTCGCCAGGGGAAACAAATTGGGAGTGTCTTTGGCCAAGACGCTTTATTTATTTTCAGGGCAACAGTGAAAAGTTTAATTGTTTCCACCAATTCAGTGTAAAGAGCAAAACAAGAAAGAACTGTTTATTTTCTCCGCTATCAGCAGCTGTTACTCAATGGTTGGACTCTGTGAGTGTTTCACTTGCCAAGAATGGTTGGGTTTCTCCCAGGTTTGGCAAGTTAGCACGCTCACAAGGAGGTGGGCCAGGCTCAGAGACAGAATGGCAGGCCCACTCCCCAGCTAAAGGCTGATTAAACTGGATAACAGTTCAGGAGGAATCTGCTACCTCACAGCAGGCCAGTGTGCTCACAGTCTGGTACTTGCATTTCCAAAAAGCTGTTTACACCAAGCTCTTTTTATTAAAAGAGGTGTCCGGACTGGAATTGGACTCAGGGCTGAAAACAAAATGGCTGCTCTAGGTCACCTGGCCGCACCACAGCCATGCTCAGACAAGCAGAAAATTTTCTGTCCAACAGCTGTAAGAGTTCATCAATGATTCCTGGCCAGAATGTAGATCTGAATTTCCTCAGGGAGTGAGGGGGGGAGAAAGGGGGACACTCACCTAGGGATTTGGGGAGGGGGGAGAACGGGCAGTTCATTCTCACAGGGATTGGGGGGTGGAGAATGGAGGACTCACTCCCACAGGGAGTGGGGGGAGAATTGGGGACTCAA
Organism: Stegostoma tigrinum; assembly: GCF_030684315.1. NCBI lineage: Eukaryota > Metazoa > Chordata > Chondrichthyes > Orectolobiformes > Stegostomatidae > Stegostoma > Stegostoma tigrinum. Next base: position 2,002,705 of record NC_081400.1, on the reverse strand, counting down.
ACATGGGAGTTGGGGGGGAGAATGGGAGACTCACACACAAGGAGTTGAGGGGAGAATTGGGGACTCACAGACAGGGAATGGGGGGAGATGGGGTGACTCATACACAGGGAGTTGGGGGGAGAATGGGGGACACACACAGGGAGTGGGGGGGAGAATGGGGGAGTCACATGCAGGGAGTTGGGGGGAGAATGGGGGACTCACACACAGGGAGTTGGGGGGAGAAGGGGGGACACACACACAGGGAGTTGGGGGGAGAATGGGGGACTCACACACAGGGACTTGGGGGGAGAATGTGGGACTCACAGACAGGGAGTTGGGGGGAGAATGGGGGACTCACACACAGGGAGTGGGGGGGAGAATGGGGGACTCACACACAGAGATTGGGGGGAGAATGGGGGACACACACACAGGGAGTTGGGGGGGAGAATGGGGGACACACACACAGGGAGTGGGGGGGGAGAATGGGGGACACACACACAGGGAGTGGGGGTGAGAATGGGACACACACACACAGGGAGTGGGGGGGGAGAATGGGGGACACACACACAGGGAGTGGGGGGAGAATGGGGGACACACACACAGGGAGTGGGGGGGGAGAATGGGGGACACACACAGGGAGTTGGGGGGAGAATGGGGGACTCACACACAGGGAGTGGGGGGGAGAATGGGGGACACACACACAGGGATTGGGGGGAGAATGGGGGACTCACACACAGGGATTGGGGGGAAAATGGGGGACACACACACAGGGAGTTGGGGGGGAGAATGGGGGACACACACACAGGGAGTTGGGGGGAGAATGGGGGACACACACACAGGGAGTTGGGGGGAGAATGGGGGACTTGTTTCCGTAGGGAGTGAGGGGAGAACGGGGGAGTCAGTCCTACGGAGAGTGGAGGAAGTGTACAGCAGAGATACATTGAGGGGTGGAGCTGTATAAAAAGATGAGGGAGAGGGGAATGGGAGAATGGAGGGATGGGGTGGTGGAGGGTGAGATGAGTGCAGGGGGAAGTTGAACTGAATGCTGTGGTGTACTTTTAACACTACAACATGGTACCAGTTAATTTGGCAACAAGGAGTAATTTCAGAAAAAATCACATTAAACTCCAAACCAATTCTCTCTTTTCCCTTCTGCAAAGCAGCTCGATACTAATGAGTGGAATGAATGATTCGAGGTAACAAGGTGAAATCTATGCAGCTTGTGAACAGCTCCTTCTCTCTCTCTCAGAGTTGCAGGTGCAAAATGGAATGGAACCAGGAACTGGGTGGGGGAGGATTGTTTTTACTGCAAAACTGAGAGGAGGGGTGTCCAGAACAGCATCTCCAATAGTTTAGGGGGTATTAGAAATGGCTTTGTGAGAGGATTTAATTTCAGTCCCCTCTTCCTCTCCCCAGCTAAAGGTTCATCCAGCTGTCTCTCCCGCTCTGTGTGATGTGGAGGCGTTGGTGTTGGACTGGGATGGGCAAAGTCAGAAATCACACTGCACCAGGTCATAGCCCAACAGGTTTTTTGAAATCACGAGCTTTTGGAGCCTCGCTCCCTTCACCTGTCTCTGTTTGTTCCCTCACTTTGTCCTTTGTGGTGCCTATCATTCCCTTGGCAGTCATGCTGCCCAGGACGCTGAGATTGGGCCCCTCCCTAAACCTCTCCTCTCAGGGACTGACTAGCACTGACCTCTTTGTCAGCAGCCCTGAACTCTCTGCACACATGTGGCTTCCTGAAAGATTTAAGCTGACAATGGTCCCACAGGGAAATGTGAATGTCTCCATGAGCCTATTATTCTAACTCTCAAAGGCTATGTGGAGTTCACTTAGATCATGCCTCAAGGTATAAGGGGCCAGAGCTCCTGATACCCCCATGAAAGCAGGGTACTGCAGCTGCTGGCAATCTGAAATAAAAACAGAAGGGCCCAGGCAAAGGTCCAGCAGTTGGAGAGCTCACATTTTGTGTTATCAAGTGGTTCAGCAACAAGGATGGGCCTTCACAGTTTCAAAACATCCTGAAACGATAACTCTGTTTCTCTCTCTCTCTCTCTCCACACCTGATGAGTCCCGCCAGCACTCTGTCGGCTTTTTTCCCTGATCACATCCAACTGCTCAGAGGCATGTTCTGCCTGGTAACACCATTGCAATGCAGCCTTACAATGTTTATGGCACTACCGAAGTGCAAGTTTGTGTTGTTTCAGGTAGGGACTGCTCACTCAGTGTCAATCAGAGCTGGCTCTGTTGGATCCTACCCAGGTGAAAGACATGCTGGGCCCCATGTAGACTATCCATTTTGAGACCATTTACCAATACCACACCAAGCCAGGCAGACAGCTATACCCCGGCAGTGGAGTTTATCCAGGGGCATGACTTTCTGATGGAGCTTAGCAGGAAGGCCACAGAGACTGGGTTTGGGCATATGGATCAACACTGGTGTCTGGCTGCTCCCTCAACACCATCCCCTTCATACACTCCTACAACAGGGGCAATGTCGAGGGAGCTTTACTCTGTATCTAACCCTGTGCTGACCTTGTCCTGGAAGTGTTTGATGGGGGGGACAGTGTAGAGGGAGCTTTACTCTGTATCTAACCCTGTGCTGTCCTTGTCCTGGGAGTGTTTGATGGGGGGGAGTGTAGAGGGAGCTTTACTCTGTATCTAACCCTGTGCTGTCCTTGTCCTGGGAGCGTTTGATGGGGGGGACAGTGTAGAGGGAGCTTTACTCTGTATCTAACCCCGTACTGTCCTTGTCCTGGGAGTGTTTGATGGGGGGGACAGTGTAGAGGGAGCTTTACTCTGTATCTAACCCCGTGCTGCCCCTGTCCCTGGGAGTGTTTGAAGGGGGGGACAGTGTAGAGAGAGCTTTACTCTGTATCTAACCCCGTGCTGTCCCTGTCCTGGGAGTGTTTGATGGGGGGGACAGTGTAGGGGGGCTTTACTCTGTATCTAACCTTGTGCTGTCCTTGTCCTGGGAGTATTTGATGGGGGAAAGTGTAGAGGAAGCTTTACTCTGTATCTAACCCCGTGCTGCCCCTGTCCCTGGGAGTGTTTGATGGGGGGGACAGTGTAGAGGGAGCTTTACTGTATATCTAACCCTGTGCTGCCCCTGCCCTGGGACTGTGTGATGTTAAAACACAATTATAATCCGTTGCATTGATGTGCGTGAAGGAGTTTGAATCAGTCTCACTGCCCAATCAGGGTAAAGTGTGAAAATCAAATCATCATCACTGCTGACTGATGGTTTTTTAATTTGCTAAAGTAAACCGCATCTCTAAAGTGGGCCATCAGTTCCCAGAAACAGGAAGAAATGCACCACTGAATGAGACACTGTTATCTCTTTCATTATCCACAAAAACCGAGTTCCGGATCCATCATCCCCAGAAATGAGGTAACCAACATTAAAAACACTCAAGACTCCATTAACTAGCTAAAGGGCCATTACCATCCACATACACTCCTTCACTTCATAAACATTATGTTGCTTCTTATCCATTTAACTTAAATCCCTTCGTGAAGTACAGGATCCCATTCCTCTCCTGAAAGTGCTGACCCTCCCTGGGGTACGGGATCCCCCTCCTGAAGGTGCTGACCCTCCCTGGGGTATGGGGTCCCCCTCCCGAAGGTGCTGACCCTCCCTGGGGTATGGGGTCCCCCTCCCGAAGGTGCTGACCCTCCCTGGGGTATGGGGTCCCCCTCCCGAAGGTGCTGACACTCACCGGGGTATGGGGTTCCCCCTCCCGAAGGTGCTGACACTCACTGGGGTATGGGGTCCCCCTCCTGAAGGTGCTGACACTCACCGGGGTACGGGGCTCCCCCTCCCGAAGGCGCTGACACTCACTGGGGTACGGGGTCCCCCTCCTGAAGGTACTGACCCTCACTGGGGTATGGGGGTCCCACTCCTGAAGGCACTGACCCTCACTGGGGTACGGGGTTCCCCCTCCCGAAGGCGCTAACACTCACTGTGGTACAGGGTCCCCCTCCCGAATGTGCTGACACTCACTGGGGTACGGATCTCCCTCCCGAAGCTGCTGGCCCTCACCGGGGTATGTGGTCCCTCTCCCGAAGGTGCTGACCCTCACCGGGGTACGGGGTCCCCCTCCTGAAGGTGCTGAACCTCACTGGGGTATGGAGGTCCCCCTCCCGAAGGTGCTGACACTCACCGGGGTATGGGGATCCCCCTCCCGAAGGTGTTGACACTCCCCGGGGTACGGGGTCCCTCTACCGAAGGTGCTGACCCCCACTGAGGTAAGGAGTCTCCCTCCCAAATGTGCTGACACTCACCCGGGTACGGGGTCCCCCTCCTGAAGGTGCTGACCCGCACTGGGGTACGGGGTCCCACTCCTGAATGTGCTGACACTCACTGGGGTACGGGGTTCCGCCTCCCGAAGGCGCTGACACTCACTGGGGCACGGGGTCCCCTTCCCGAACGTGCTGACCCTCACTGGGATACGGATCACCCTCCCGAAGCTGCTGGCCCTCACCGGGGTATGTGGTCCCTCTCCCGAAGGTGCTGAACCTCACTGGGGTATGGAGGTCCCCCTCCCGAAGGCGCTGACCCTCACTGGGGTACGGGGTCCCTCTCCCGAAGGTGCTGACCCTCACTGAGGTAAGGAGTCCACCTCCCAAATGTGCTGACACTCACCCGGGTACGGGGTCCCCCTCCCGAAGGTGCTGACCCTCACGAGGGTACGGGGTCCATCTCCCGAAGGTGCTGACCCTCACTGGGGTACGGGGTCCCTCTCCCGAAGGTGCTGACCCTCACTGGGGTACGGGGTCCCTCTCCCGAAGGTGCTGACCCTCACTGAGGTAAGGAGTCCCCCTCCCAAATGTGCTGACACTCACCCGGGTACGGGGACCACTTCCCGAAGGTGCTGACCCTCCCAGGGGTACGGGGCCCCCCTCCCGAAGGTGCTGACCCTCACTGGGTTACGGGGTTCCCCCTCCCGAACGCGCTGACACTCACTGGGATACGGGGTCCCCCTCCTGAAGATGCTGACCCTCACTGGGGTATGGGGGTCCCACTCCTGAAGGTGCTGACACTCACCGGGGTACGTGGCTCCCCCTCCCGAAGGCGCTGACACTCACTGGGGCACGGGGTCCCCCGCCTGAAGGTGCTGACCCTCACTGGGGTATGGGGGTCCCACTCCTGAAGGTGCTGACACTCACTGGGGTACGGGGCTCCCCTTCCCGAAGGCGCTGACACTCACTGGGTAACGGGGTCCCCCTCCCAAAGGTGCTGACCCTCACTGGGGTATGGGGGTCCCCCTCCCGAAGGTGCTGATACTCACCGGGGTATGGGGTTCCCCCTCCCGAAGGTGCTGACACTCACCGGGGTACGGGGTCCCCCTCCTGAAGGTGCTGACCCTCACTGGGGTATAGGGGTGCCCCTCTTGAAGGTGCTGACACTCACCGGGGTATGTGGTCCCGCTCCCGAAGGTGCTGGCCCTCACTGGGGTACGGGGTCCCTCTCCCGAAGGTGCTGACCCTCAGTGGGGTATGGGGTCCCTCTCCCGAAGGTGCTGACCCTCACTGGGGTACGGGGTCCCCCTCCCGAAGGTGCTGACCCTCCCTGAGGTACATGGTCCCCCTCCCGAAGGTGCTGACCCTCACTGGGGTACGGGGTCCCTCTCCCGAAGGTGCTGACCCTCACTGGTATATGGGGTCCCTCTCCCGAAGGTGCTGACCCTCACTGAGGTAAGGAGTCCCCCTCCCGAAGGTGCTGACAGTCACCGGGATACGGGGTCCCCCTCCCAAACGTGCTGACCCTTACTGGGGTACGGATCACGCTCCCGAAGGTGCTGGCCCTCACTGGGGTACGGGGTCCCCCTCCTGAAGGTGCTGACACTCACTGGGGTATGGGGGTACAACTCCTGAAGGTGCTGACACTCACCGGGGTACGGGGTCCCCCTCCCGAAGGTGCTGACCCTCACTGGGGTATGGGGGTGCCCCTCTCGAAGGTGCTGACACTCACCGGGGTATGTGGTCCCCCTCCCGAAGGTGCTGGCCGTCACTGGGGTACGGGGTCCCTCTCCTGAAGGTGCTGACCCTCACTGGGGTACGGGGTCCCTCTCCCGAAGGTGCTGACCCTCACAGAGGTAAGGAGTCCCCCTCCCAAATGTGCTGACACTCACCCGGGTACGGGGTCCCCCTCCCGAAGGTGCTGACCCTCCCAGGGGTACGGGGTCCCCCTCCCGAAGGTGCTGACCCTTACTGGGGTATGGGGTCCCTCCCCGAAGGTGCTGACCCTCACTGGGGTACGGGGTCCCTCTCCCAAATGTGCTGACACTCACCCGGGTACGGGGTCCCCCTCCCGAAGGTGCTGACCCTCCCAGGGGGACGGGGTCCCCCTCCCGACGGTGCTGACCCTCACTGGGGTACGGGGTTCCCCCTCCCGAGCGCGCAGACACTCACTGGGATACGGGGTCCCCCTCCCGAAGGTGCTGACACTCACTGGGATATGGGGTTCCCCCTCCCGAAGGTGGTGACACTCACCGGGATACAGGGTCCCCCTACCAAACGTGCTGACCCTTACTGGGGTACGGATCCTGCTCCCGAAGGTGCTGGCCCTCACTGGGGTACGGGGTCCCCCTCCTGAAGATGCTGACTCTCACTGGGGTATGGGGGTCCCACTACTGAAGGTGCTGACACTCACCGGGGTACGGGGCTCCCCCTCCCGAAGGTGCTGACCCTCACTGGGGTATGGGGGTGCCCCTCTCGAAGGTGCTGACACTCACCAGGGTATGTGGTCCCCCTCCCGAAGGTGCTGGCCCTCACTGGGGTACGGAGTCCCCCTCCCGAAGGTGCTGACCCTCCCTGAGGTACATGGTCCCCCTCCCGAAGGTGCTGACCCTCACTGGGGTACGGGGTTCCCCCTCCCGAAGGTGCTGACACTCACCCGGGTACAGGGTCCCCCTCCCGAAGGTGCTGGCCTTCACTGGGGTACGGGGTCCCCCTCCTGAAGATGCTGACCCTCACTGGGGTATGGGGGTCCCACTCCCGAATGTGCTGACACTCACCGGGGTACGGGGCTCCCCCTCCCGAAGGCGCTGACACTCACTGGGGTACGGGGTCCCCCTCCCAAAGGTGCTGACCCTCACTGGGGTATGGGGGTCCCCCTCCCGAAGGTGCTGATACTCACCGGGGTATGGGGTTCCCACTCCCAAAGGTGCTGACACTCACCGGGGTACGGGGTCCCCCTCCCGAAAGTGCTGACCCTCACTGGGGTATGGGGGTGCCCCTCTCGAAGGTGCTGACACTCACCGGGGTATGTGGTCCCCCTCCCGAAGGTGCTGGCCCTCACTGGGGTACGGGGTCCCTCTCCCGAAGGTGCTGACCCTCACTGGGGTATGGGGTCCCTCTCCCGAAGGTGCTGACCCTCACTGGGGTACGGGGTCCCCCTCCCGAATGTGCTGACACTCACCGGGGTACGGGGTCCCCCTCCCGAAGGTGCTGACCCTCCCTGAGGTACATGGTCCCCCTCCCGAAGGTGCTGACCCTCACTGGGGTACGGGGATCCCCCTCCCGAAGGTGCTGACACTCACCGGGATACGGGGTCCCCCTCGCAAACGTGCTGACCCTTACTGGGGTACGGATCACGCTCCCGAAGGTGCTGGCCCTCACTGGGGTACGGGGTCCCCCTCCTGAAGGTTCTGACACTCACTGGGGTATGGGGGTACAACTCCTGAAGGTGCTGACACTCACCGGGGTACGGGGCTCCCCCTCACGAAGGCGCTGACACTCACTGGGTAACGGGGTCCCCCTCCCCAAGGTGCTGATACTCACCAGGGTATGGGGTTCCCCCTCCCGAAGGTGCTGACACTCACCGGGGTACGGGGTCCCCCTCCCGAAGGTGCTGACCCTCACTGGGGTATGGGGGTGCCCCTCTCGAAGGTGCTGACACTCACCGGGGTATGTGGTCCCCCTCCCGAAGGTGCTGGCCCTCACTGGGGTACGGGGTCCCCGTCCTGAAGATGCTGACCCTCAGTGGGGTATGGGGGTCCCACTCCTGAAGGTGCTGACTCTCACCGGGGTACGTGGCTCCCCCTCCCGAAGGCGCTGACACTCACTGGGGCACGGGGTCCCCCTCCTGAAGGTGCTGACACTCACTGGGGTATGGGGGTACCACTCCTGAAGGTGCTGACACTCACCGGGGTACGGGGCTCCCCTTCCCGAAGGCGCTGACACTCACTGGGTAACGGGGTCCCCCTCCCAAAGGTGCTGACCCTCACTGGGGTATGGGGGTCCCCCTCCCGAAGGTGCTGATACTCACCAGGGTACGGGGTCCCCCTCCCGAAGGTGCTGACCCTCACTGGGGTATGGGGGTGCCCCTCTCGAAGGTGCTGACACTCACCGGGGTATGTGGTCCCCCTCCCGAAGGTGCTGGCCCTCACTGGGGTACGGGGTCCCTCTCCTGAAGGTGCTGACCCTCACTGGGGTACGGGGTCCCTCTCCCGAAGGTGCTGACTCTCACTGAGGTAAGGAGTCCCCCTCCCAAATGTGCTGACACTCACCCGGGTACGGGGTCCCCCTCCCGAAGGCGCTGACCCTCCCAGGGGTACGGGGTCCCCCTCCCGAAGGTGCTGACCCTCACTGGGGTACGGGGTCCCTCTCCCGAAGGTGCTGACCCTCACTGGGGTACGGGGTCCCTCTCCCGAAGGTGCTGACCCTCACTGAGGTAAGGAGTCCCCCTCCCAAATGTGCTGACACTCACCCGGGTACGGGGTCCCCCTCCCGAAGGTGCTGACCCTCCCAGGGGTACGGGGTTCCCCCTCCCGAAGGTGCTGACACTCACTGGGATACGGGGTCCCCCTCCCGAACGTGCTGACCCTCACTGGGGTACGGATCCCCCTCCAGAAGCTGCTGGCCCTCACCGGGGTATGTGGTCCCTCTCCCGAAGGTGCTGAACCTCACTGGGGTATGGAGGTCCCCCTCCCGAAGGCGCTGACACTCACCAGGTTACGGGGTCCCCCTCCCGAAGGTGCTGACCCTCACCGGGGTACGGGGTCCCTCTCCCGAAGGTGCTGACCCTCACTGAGGTAAGGAGTCCCCCTCCCAAATGTGCTGACACTCACCCGGGTACGGGGTCCCCCCTCCCGAAGGTGCTGACCCTCCCAGGGGTACGGGGCCCCCCTCCCGAAGGTGCTGACCCTCACTGGGGTATGGGGTTCCCCCTCCCGATCGCGCTGACACTCACTGGGGTACGGGGTCCCCGTCCTGAAGATGCTGACCCTCAGTGGGGTATGGGGGTCCCACTCCTGAAGGTGCTGACACTCACCGGGGTACGTGGCTCCCCCTCCCGAAGGCGCTGACACTCACTGGGGGACGGGGTCCCCCGCCTGAAGGTGCTGACCCTCACTGGGGTATGGGGGTCCCCCTCCCGAAGGTGCTGATACTCACCGGGGTATGGGGTTCCCCCTCCCGAAGGTGCTGTCACTCACCAGGGTACGGGGTCCCCCTCCTGAAGGTGCTGACCCTCACTGGGGTATAGGGGTGCCCCTCTTGAAGGTGCTGACACTCACCGGGGTATGTGGTCCCCCTCCCGAAGGTGCTGGCCCTCACTGGGGTACGGGGTCCCTCTCCTGAAGGTGCTGACCCTCAGTGGGGTAGGGGGTCCCTCTCCCGAAGGTGCTGACCCTCACTGGGGTACGGGGTCCCCCTCCCAAAGGTGCTGACCCTCCCTTAGGTACAAGGTCCCCCTCCCGAAGGTGCTGACCCTCACTGGGGTACGGGGTCCCTCTCCCGAAGGTGCTGACCCTCACTGGTATATGGGGTCCCTCTCCCGAAGGTGCTGACCCTCACTGGGGTACGGGGTCCCTCTCCTGAAGGTGCTGACCCTCACTGGGGTACGGGGTCCCTCTCCCAAAGGTGCTGACCCTCACTGAGGTAAGGTGTCCCCCTCCCAAATGTGCTGACACTCACCCGGGTACGGGGTCCCCCTCCCGAAGGTGCTGACCCTCCCAGGGGTACGGGGTCCCCCTCCCGAAGGTGCTGAACCTCACTGGGGTACGGGGTCCCTCTCCCGAAGGTGCTGACCCTCACTGGGGTATGGGGGTCCCCCTCCCGAAGGTGCTGATACTCACCGGGGTATGGGGTTCCCCCTCCCAAAGGTGCTGACACTCACCGGGGTACGGGGTCCCCCTCCCGAAGGTGCTGACCCTCACTGGGGTATGGGGGTGCCCCTCTCGAAGGTGCTGACACTCACCGGGGTATGTGGTCCCCCTCCCGAAGGTGCTGGCCCTCACTGGGGTACGGGGTCCCTCTCCCGAAGGTGCTGACCCTCACTGGGGTATGGGGTCCCTCTCCCGAAGGTGCTGACCCTCACTGGGGTACAGGGTCCCCCTCCCGAATGTGCTGACACTCACCGGGGTACGGGGTCCCCCTCCCGAAGGTGCTGACCCTCCCTGAGGTACATGGTCCCCCTCCCGAAGGTGCTGACCCTCACTGGGGTACAGGGATCCCCCTCCCGAAGGTGCTGACACTCACCGGGATACGGGGTCCCCCTCGCAAACGTGCTGACCCTTACTGAGGTACGGATCACGCTCCCGAAGGTGCTGGCACTCACTGGGGTACGGGGTCCCCCTCCTGAAGGTTCTGACACTCACTGGGGTATGGGGGTACCACTCCTGAAGGTGCTGACACTGACCGGGGTACGGGGCTCCCCCTCCCGAAGGCGCTGACACTCACTGGGTAACGGGGTCCCCCTCCCGAAGGTGCTGATACTCACCGGGGTATGGGGTTCCCCCTCCGAAGGTGCTGACACTCACCGGGGTATGGGGTCCCCCTCCCGAAGGTGCTGACCCTCACTGGGGTACGGGGTCCCCCTCCCGAATGTGCTGACACTCACCGGGGTACGGAGTCCCCCTCCCGAAGGTGCTGACCCTCCCTGAGGTACATGGTCCCCCTCCCGAAGGTGCTGACCCTCACTGGGGTACGGGGTTCCCCCTCCCGAAGGTGCTGACACTCACCCGGGTACAGGGTCCCCCTCCCGAAGGTGCTGACCCTCCCAGGGGTACGGGGTCCCCCTCCTGAAGGTGCTGACCCTCACTGGGGTACGGGGTTCCCCCTCCCGAACGCGCAGACACTCACTGGGGTACGGGGTCCCCCTCCCGAAGGTGCTGACACTCACTGGGTTATGGGGTTCCCCCTCCCGAAGGTGGTGACACACACCGGGATACAGGGCCCCCCTCCCAAACGTGCTGACCCTTACTGGGGTACGGATCCCGCTCCCGAAGGTGCTGGCCTTCACTGGGGTACGGGGTCCCCCTCCTGAAGATGCTGACCCTCACTGGGGTATGGGGGTCCCACTCCCGAAGGTGCTGACACTCACCGGGGTACGGGGCTCCCCCTCCCGAAGGCGCTGACACTCACTGGGGTACGGGGTCCCCCTCCCGAAGGTGCTGACCCTCACTGGGGTATGGGGGTCCCCCTCCCGAAGGTGCTGATACTCACCGGGGTATGGGGTTCCCCCTCCCAAAGGTGCTGACACTCACCGGGGTACGGGGTCCCCCTCCCGAAGGTGCTGACCCTCACTGGGGTATGGGGGTGCCCCTCTCGAAGGTGCTGACACTCACCGGGGTACGGGGTCCCTCTCCCGACGGTGCTGACCCTCCCTGAGGTACATGGACCCCCCCCGAAGGTGCTGACCCTCACTGGGGTACGGGGATCCCCCTCCCGAAGGTGCTGACACTCTCTAGGGTATGGGGGTCCCCCTCCTGAAGGTGCTGACCCTCACTGGGGTATGGGGGTGCCCCTCTCGAAGGTGCTGACACTCACCGGGGTATGTGGTCCCCCTCCCGAAGGTGCTGACCCTCACTGGGGTACGGGGTCCCTCTCCCGAAGGTGCTGACCCTCACTGGGGTATGGGGTCCCTCTCCCGAAGGTGCTGACCCTCACTGGGGTACAGGGTCCCCCTCCCGAATGTGCTGACACTCACCTGGGTACAGGGTCCCCCTCCCGAAGGTGCTGACCCTCCCTGAGGTACATGGTCCCCCTCCCGAAGGTGCTGACCCTCACTGGGGTACGTGGATCCCCCTCCCGAAGGTGCTGACACTCACCGGGATACGGGGTCCCCCTCCCAAACGTGCTGACCCTTACTGAGGTACGGATCACGCTCCCGAAGGTGCTGGCCCTCACTGGGGTACGGGGTCCCCCTCCTGAAGGTTCTGACACTCACTGGGGTATGGGGGTACCACTCCTGAAGGTGCTGACACTCACCGGGGTACGGGGCTCCCCCTCCCGAAGGCGCTGACACTCACTGCTTAACGGGGTCCCCCTCCCGAAGGTGCTGATACTCACCGGGGTATGGGGTTCCCACTCCGAAGGTGCTGACACTCACCGGGGTATGGGGTCCCACTCCTGAAGGCACTGACCCTCACTGGGGTACGGGGTTCCCCCTCCCGAAGGCGCTAACACTCACTGTGGTACAGGGTCCCCCTCCCGAATGTGCTGACACTCACTGGGGTACGGATCTCCCTCCCGAAGCTGCTGGCCCTCACCGGGGTATGTGGTCCCTCTCCCGAAGGTGCTGACCCTCACCGGGGTACGGGGTCCCCCTCCTGAAGGTGCTGAACCTCACTGGGGTATGGAGGTCCCCCTCCCGAAGGTGCTGACACTCACCGGGGTATGGGGATCCCCCTCCCGAAGGTGTTGACACTCCCCGGGGTACGGGGTCCCTCTACCGAAGGTGCTGACCCCCACTGAGGTAAGGAGTCCCCCTCCCAAATGTGCTGACACTCACCCGGGTACGGGGTCCCCCTCCTGAAGGTGCTGACCCGCACTGGGGTACGGGGTCCCACTCCTGAATGTGCTGACACTCACTGGGGTACGGGGTTCCCCCTCCCGAAGGCGCTGACACTCACTGGGGCACGGGGTCCCCTTCCCGAACGTGCTGACCCTCACTGGGATACGGATCACCCTCCCGAAGCTGCTGGCCCTCACCGGGGTATGTGGTCCCTCTCCCGAAGGTGCTGAACCTCACTGGGGTATGGAGGTCCCCCTCCCGAAGGCGCTGACCCTCACTGGGGTACGGGGTCCCTCTCCCGAAGGTGCTGACCCTCACTGAGGTAAGGAGTCCCCCACCCAAATGTGCTGACACTCACCCGGGTACGGGGTCCCCCTCCCGAAGGTGCTGACCATCACGAGGGTACGGGGTCCATCTCCCGAAGGTGCTGACCCTCACTGGGGTACGGGGTCCCTCTCCTGAAGGTGCTGACCCTCACTGGGGTACGGGGTCCCTCTCCCGAAGGTGCTGACCCTCACTGAGGTAAGGAGTCCCCCTCCCAAATGTGCTGACACTCACCCGGGTACGGGGTCCCCCTCCCGAAGGTGCTGACCCTCCCAGGGGTACGGGGCCCCCCTCCCGAAGGTGCTGACCCTCAATGGGTTACGGGGTTCCCCCTCCCGAACGCGCTGACACTCACTGGGATACGGGGTCCCGCTCCTGAAGATGCTGACCCTCACTGGGGTATGGGGGTCCCACTCCTGAAGGTGCTGACACTCACCGGGGTACGTGGCTCCCCCTCCCGAAGGCGCTGACACTCACTGGGGCACGGGGTCCCCCGCCTGAAGGTGCTGACCCTCACTGGGGTATGGGGGTCCCACTCCTGAAGGTGCTGACACTCACTGGGGTACGGGGCGCCCCTTCCCGAAGGCGCTGACACTCACTGGGTAACGGGGTCCCCCTCCCAAAGGTGCTGACCCTCACTGGGGTATGGGGGTCCCCCTCCCGAAGGTGCTGATACTCACCGGGGTATGGGGTTCCCCCTCCCGAAAGTGCTGACACTCACCGGGGTACGGGGTCCCCCTCCTGAAGGTGCTGACCCTCACTGGGGTATAGGGGTGCCCCTCTTGAAGGTGCTGACACTCACCGGGGTATGTGGTCCCGCTCCCGAAGGTGCTGGCCCTCACTGGGGTACGGGGTCCCTCTCCCGAAGGTGCTGACCCTCAGTGGGGTATGGGGTCCCTCTCCCGAAGGTGCTGACCCTCACTGGGGTACGGGGTCCCCCTCCCGAAGGTGCTGACCCTCCCTGAGGTACATGGTCCCCCTCCCGAAGGTGCTGACCCTCACTGGGGTACGGGGTCCCTCTCCCGAAGGTGCTGACCCTCACTGGTATATGGGGTCCCTCTCCCGAAGGTGCTGACCCTCACTGAGGTAAGGGGTCCCCCTCCCGAAGGTGCTGACACTCACAGGGATACGGGGTCCCCCTCCCAAACGTGCTGACCCTTACTGGGGTACGGATCACGCTCCCGAAGGTGCTGGCCCTCACTGGGGTACGGGGTCCCCCTCCTGAAGGTGCTGACACTCACTGGGGTATGGGGGTACCACTCCTGAAGGTGCTGACACTAACCGGGGTACGGGGCTCCCCCTCCCGAAGGCTCTGACACTCACTGGGTAACGGGGTCCCCCTCCCGAAGGTGCTGATACTCACCGGGGTATGGGGTTCCCCCTCCCGAAGGTGCTGACACTCACCGGGGTACGGGGTCCCCCTCCCGAAGGTGCTGACCCTCACTGGGGTATGGGGGTGTCCCTCTCGAAGGTGCTGACACTCACCGGGGTATGTGGTCCCCCTCCCGAAGGTGCTGGCCGTCACTGGGGTACGGGGTCCCTCTCCTGAAGGTGCTGACCCTCACTGGGGTACGGGGTCCCTCTCCCGAAGGTGCTGACCCTCACTGAGGTAAGGAGTCCCCCTCCCAAATGTGCTGACACTCACCCGGGTACGGGGTCCCCCTCCCGAAGGTGCTGACCCTCCCAGGGGTACGGGGTCCCCCTCCCGAAGGTGCTGACCCTCACTGGGGTACGGGGTCCCTCTCCCGAAGGTGCTGACCCTCACTGGGGTACGGGGTCCCTCTCCCAAATGTGCTGACACTCACCCGGGTACGGGGTCCCCCTCCCGAAGGTGCTGACCCTCCCAGGGGGACGGGGTCCCCCTCCCGACGGTGCTGACCCTCACTGGGGTACGGGGTTCCCCCTCCCGAACGCGCAGACACTCACTGGGATACGGGGTCCCCCTCCCGAAGGTGCTGACACTCACTGGGATATGGGGTTCCCCCTCCCGAAGGTGGTGACACTCACCGGGATACAGGGTCCCCCTACCAAACGTGCTGACCCTTACTGGGGTACGGATCCCGCTCCCGAAGGTGCTGGCCCTCACTGGGGTACGGGGTCCCCCTCCTGAAGATGCTGACTCTCACTGAGGTATGGGGGTCCCACGACTGAAGGTGCTGACACTCACCGGGGTACGGGGCTCCCCCTCCCGAAGGTGCTGACCCTCACTGGGGTATGGGGGTGCCCCTCTCGAAGGTGCTGACACTCACCAGGGTATGTGGTCCCCCTCCCGAAGGTGCTGGCCCTCACTGGGGTACGGGGTCCCCTTCCCGAATGTGCTGACACTCACCGGGGTACGGAGTCCCCCTCCCGAAGGTGCTGACCTTCCCTGAGGTACATGGTCCCCCTCCCGAAGGTGCTGACCCTCACTGGGGTACGGGGTTCCCCCTCCCGAAGGTGCTGACACTCACCCGGGTACAGGGTCCCCCTCCCGAAGGTGCTGACCCTCCCAGGGGTATGGGGTCCCCCTCCCGAAGGTGCTGACCCTCACTGGGGTACGGGGTTCCCCCTCCCGAACGCGCAGACACTCACTGGGGTACGGGGTCCCCCTCCCGAAGGTGCTGACACTCACTGGGGTATGGGGTTCCCCCTCCCGAAGGTGGTGACACTCACCGGGATACAGGGTCCCCCTCCCAAACGTGCTGACCCTTACTGGGGTACGGATCCTGCTCCCGAAGGTGCTGGCCTTCACTGGGGTACGGGGTCCCCCTCCTGAAGATGCTGACCCTCACTGGGGTATGGGGGTCCCACTCCCGAATGTGCTGACACTCACCGGGGTACGGGGCTCCCCCTCCCGAAGGGGCTGACACTCACTGGGGTACGGGGTCCCCCTCCCAAAGGTGCTGACCCTCACTGGGGTATGGGGGTCCCCCTCCCGAAGGTGCTGATACTCACCGGGGTATGGGGATCCCCCTCCCAAAGGTGCTGACACTCACCGGGGTACGGGGTCCCCCTCCCGAAAGTGCTGACCCTCACTGGGGTATGGGGGTGCCCCTCTCGAAGGTGCTGACACTCACCGGGGTATGTGGTCCCCCTCCCGAAGGTGCTGGCCCTCACTGGGGTACGGGGTCCCTCTCCCGAAGGTGCTGACCCTCACTGGGGTATGGGGTCCCTCTCCCGAAGGTGCTGACCCTCACTGGGGTACGGGGTCCCCCTCCCGAATGTGCTGACACTCACCGGGGTACGGGGTCCCCCTCCCGAAGGTGCTGACCCTCCCTGAGGTACATGGTCCCCCTCCCGAAGGTGCTGACCCTCACTGGGGTACGGGGATCCCCCTCCCGAAGGTGCTGACACTCACCGGGATACGGGGTCCCCCTCCCAAACGTGCTGACCCTTACTGGGGTACGGATCACGCTCCCGAAGGTGCTGGCCCTCACTGGGGTACGGGGTCCCCCTCCTGAAGGTTCTGACACTCACTGGGGTATGGGGGTACCACTCCTGAAGGTGCTGACACTCACCGGGGTACGGGGCTCCCCCTCACGAAGGCGCTGACACTCACTGGGTAACGGGGTCCCCCTCCCCAAGGTGCTGATACTCACCGGGGTATGGGGTTCCCCCTCCCGAAGGTGCTGACACTCACCGGGGTACGGGGTCCCCCTCCCGAAGGTGCTGACCCTCACTGGGGTATGGGGGTGCCCCTCTCGAAGGTGCTGACACTCACCGGGGTATGTGGTCCCCCTCCCGAAGGTGCTGGCCCTCCCAGGGGTACGGGGTCCCCGTCCTGAAGATGCTGACCCTCAGTGGGGTATGGGGGTCCCACTCCTGAAGGTGCTGACACTCACCGGGGTATGTGGTCCCCCTCCCGAAGGTGCTGACACTCACTGGGGCACGGGGTCCCCCTCCTGAAGGTGCTGACACTCACTGGAGTATGGGGGTACCACTCCTGAAGGTGCTGACACTCACCGGGGTACGGGGCTCCCCTTCCCGAAGGCGCTGACACTCACTGGGTAACGGGGTCCCCCTCCCAAAGGTGCTGACCCTCACTGGGGTATGGGGGTCCCCCTCCCGAAGGTGCTGATACTCACCGGGGTACGGGGTCCCCCTCCCGAAGGTGCTGACCCTCACTGGGGTATGGGGGTGCCCCTCTCGAAGGTGCTGACACTCACCGGGGTATGTGGTCCCCCTCCCGAAGGTGCTGGCCCTCACTGGGGTACGGGGTCCCTCTCCTGAAGGTGCTGACCCTCACTGGGGTACGGGGTCCCTCTCCCGAAGGTGCTGACTCTCACTGAGGTAAGGAGTCCCCCTCCCAAATGTGCTGACACTCACCCGGGTACGGGGTCCCCCTCCCGAAGGCGCTGACCCTCCCAGGGGTACGGGGTCCCCCTCCCGAAGGTGCTGACCCTCACTGGGGTACGGGGTCCCTCTCCCGAAGGTGCTGACCCTCACTGGGGTACGGGGTCCCTCTCCCGAAGGTGCTGACCCTCACTGAGGTAAGGAGTCCCCCTCCCAAATGTGCTGACACTCACCCGGGTACGGGGTCCCCCTCCCGAAGGTGCTGACCCTCCCAGGGGTACGGGGTTCCCCCTCCCGAAGGTGCTGACACTCACTGGGATACGGGGTCCCCCTCCCGAACGTGCTGACCCTCACTGGGGTACGGATCCCCCTCCAGAAGCTGCTGGCCCTCACCGGGGTATGTGGTCCCTCTCCCGAAGGTGCTGAACCTCACTGGGGTATGGAGGTCCCCCTCCCGAAGGCGCTGACACTCACCAGGTTACGGGGTCCCCCTCCCGAAGTTGCTGACCCTCACCGGGGTACGGGGTCCCTCTCCCGAAGGTGCTGACCCTCACTGAGGTAAGGAGTCCCCCTCCCAAATGTGCTGACACTCACCCGGGTACGGGGTCCCCCCTCCCGAAGGTGCTGACCCTCCCAGGGGTACGGGGCCCCCCTCCCGAAGGTGCTGACCCTCACTGGGGTATGGGGTTCCCCCTCCCGAACGCGCTGACACTCACTGGGGTACGGGGTCCCCGTCCTGAAGATGCTGACCCTCAGTGGGGTATGGGGGTCCCACTCCTGAAGGTGCTGACACTCACCGGGGTACGTGGCTCCCCCTCCCGAAGGCGCTGACACTCACTGGGGCACGGGGTCCCCCGCCTGAAGGTGCTGACCCTCACTGGGGTATGGGGGTCCCACTCCTGAAGGTGCTGACACTCACCGGGGTACGGGGCTCCCCTTCCCGAAGGCGCTGACACTCACTGGGTAACGGGGTCCCCCTCCCAAAGGTGCTGACCCTCACTGGGGTATGGGGGTCCCCCTCCCGAAGGTGCTGATACTCACCGGGGTATGGGGTTCCCCCTCCCGAAGGTGCTGTCACTCACCAGGGTACGGGGTCCCCCTCCTGAAGGTGCTGACCCTCACTGGGGTATAGGGGTGCCCCTCTTGAAGGTGCTGACACTCACCGGGGTATGTGGTCCCCCTCCCGAAGGTGCTGGCCCTCACTGGGGTACGGGGTCCCTCTCCTGAAGGTGCTGACCCTCAGTGGGGTAGGGGGTCCCTCTCCCGAAGGTGCTGACCCTCACTGGGGTACGGGGTCCCCCTCCCGAAGGTGCTGACCCTCCCTTAGGTACAAGGTCCCCCTCCCGAAGGTGCTGACCCTCACTGGGGTACGGGGTCCCTCTCCCGAAGGTGCTGACCCTCACTGGTATATGGGGTCCCTCTCCCGAAGGTGCTGACCCTCACTGGGGTACGGGGTCCCTCTCCTGAAGGTGCTGACCCTCACTGGGGTACGGGGTCCCTCTCCCAAAGGTGCTGACCCTCACTGAGGTAAGGTGTCCCCCTCCCAAATGTGCTGACACTCACCCGGGTACGGGGTCCCCCTCCCGAAGGTGCTGACCCTCCCAGGGGTACGGGGTCCCCCTCCCGAAGGTGCTGACCCTCACTGGGGTACGGGGTCCCTCTCCCGAAGGTGCTGACCCTCACTGGGGTATGGGGGTCCCCCTCCCGAAGGTGCTGATACTCACCGGGGTATGGGGTTCCCCCTCCCAAAGGTGCTGACACTCACTGGGGTACGGGGTCCCCCTCCCGAAGGTGCTGACCCTCACTGGGGTATGGGGGTGCCCCTCTCGAAGGTGCTGACACTCACCGGGGTATGTGGTCCCCCTCCCGAAGGTGCTGGCCCTCACTGGGGTACGGGGTCCCTCTCCCGAAGGTGCTGACCCTCACTGGGGTATGGGGTCCCTCTCCCGAAGGTGCTGACCCTCACTGGGGTACAGGGTCCCCCTCCCGAATGTGCTGACACTCACCGGGGTACGGGGTCCCCCTCCCGAAGGTGCTGACCCTCCCTGAGGTACATGGTCCCCCTCCCAAAGGTGCTGACCCTCACTGGGGTACGGGGATCCCCCTCCCGAAGGTGCTGACACTCACCGGGATACGGGGTCCCCCTCCCAAACGTGCTGACCCTTACTGAGGTACGGATCACGCTCCCGAAGGTGCTGGCCCTCACTGGGGTACGGGGTCCCCCTCCTGAAGGTTCTGACACTCACTGGGGTATGGGGGTACCACTCCTGAAGGTGCTGACACTGACCGGGGTACGGGGCTCCCCCTCCCGAAGGCGCTGACACTCACTGGGTAACGGGGTCCCCCTCCCGAAGGCGCTGATACTCACCGGGGTATGGGGTTCCCCCTCCGAAGGTGCTGACACTCACCGGGGTATGGGGTCCCCCTCCCGAAGGTGCTGACCCTCACTGGGGTACGGGGTCCCCCTCCCGAATGTGCTGACACTCACCGGGGTACGGAGTCCCCCTCCCGAAGGTGCTGACCCTCCCTGAGGTACATGGTCCCCCTCCCGAAGGTGCTGACCCTCACTGGGGTACGGGGTTCCCCCTCCCGAAGGTGCTGACACTCACCCGGGTACAGGGTCCCCCTCCCGAAGGTGCTGACCCTCCCAGGGGTACGGGGTCCCCCTCCCGAAGGTGCTGACCCTCACTGGGGTACGGGGTTCCCCCTCCCGAACGCGCAGACACTCACTGGGGTACGGGGTCCCCCTCCCGAAGGTGCTGACACTCACTGGGTTATGGGGTTCCCCCTCCCGAAGGTGGTGACACACACCGGGATACAGGGCCCCCCTCCCAAACGTGCTGACCCTTACTGGGGTACGGATCCCGCTCCCGAAGGTGCTGGCCTTCACTGGGGTACGGGGTCCCCCTCCTGAAGATGCTGACCCTCACTGGGGTATGGGGGTCCCACTCCCGAAGGTGCTGACACTCACCGGGGTACGGGGCTCCCCCTCCCGAAGGCGCTGACACTCACTGGGGTACGGGGTCCCCCTCCCGAAGGTGCTGACCCTCACTGGGGTATGGGGGTCCCCCTCCTGAAGGTGCTGATACTCACCGGGGTATGGGGTTCCCCCTCCCAAAGGTGCTGACACTCACCGGGGTACGGGGTCCCCCTCCCGAAGGTGCTGACCCTCACTGGGGTATGGGGGTGCCCCTCTCGAAGGTGCTGACACTCACCGGGGTACGGGGTCCCTCTCCCGACGGTGCTGACCCTCCCTGAGGTACATGGTCCCCCTCCCGAAAGTGCTGACCCTCACCAGGTTACGGGGTCCCTCTCCCGAAGGTGCTGACCCTCACTGGGGTACGGGATCCCCCTCCCGAAGGCGCTGACACTCACTGGGGTACAGGGTCCCCCTCCCAAAGGTGCTGACCCTCACTGGGGTATGGGGTTCCCCCTCCCGAAGGTACTGACACTCACCGGGGTATGGGGTTCCCCCTCCTGAAGGTGCTGACACTCACCGGGGTACGGGGTCCCCCTCCCGAATGTGCTGACCTTCACTGGGGTATGGGGGTCCCCCTCCCGCAGGTGCTGACACTCACCAGGGTACGGGGTTCCCCCTCCCGAAGGCGCTGACACTCACCAGGTTACGGGCCCCCCCTCCCGAAGGTGCTGACACTCACCGGGGTACGGGGTCCCTCTCCCGAAGGTGCTGACCCTCACTGGGGTACGGGGTCCCTCTCCCGGAGGTGCTAACCCTCACTGGGGTACGGGGTCCCTCTCCCGAAGGTGCTGACCCTCACTGGGGTACGGGTTCCCCCTCCCGAAGGTGCTGACCCTCACTGGGGTACAGGGTCTCTCTCCCGGAGGTGCTAACCCTCACTGGGGTACGGGGTTCCTCTCCCGAAGGTGCTGACCCTCACTGGGGTACAGGGTTCCTCTCCCGAAGGTGCTGATCCTCACTGGGGTACGGGGTCCCTCTCCCGAAGGTGCTGACCCTCACTGGGGTACGGGGTCCCTCTCCCGAAGGTGCTGACCCTCACTGGAGTACTGAACTGAAATAGAACGTGTCCTGCTGATTTTGGAACAGCTCCCAGTTGCTCAGGCACTGTGATAGCTTTCCAAAATTAAAGGTTAGTAAAAATTTTCCTTTCAACTTCAGTCTGTGCCTGGCATCCCACCAGACTCAGCGTTTTTTCTAAAATACCAAACGTCTAAGATTGAATTACAAGAAAGGGAATTAAATTGGATGCTACCGATGAGTGCTATGACAAACTATCAATCGTCAGATCTGTGTTTGAAGGGATCATTAACACAGGGCATTAATGGCTACAGAAGGAGTTGGAGACTGAAGCCCATTAATAAAACATTGTCGCCCATTACTTCACACTGAATAATCTTCCTCATGGGAATCTTGCAGTGGTATGGATACTATCGTGATTTTCATCTTGGATTTCTATCTGAGGATTATAGGAACGAGATCTGGTTCCAAGCATTTAACAATCAGAGTGTTGGTTTTGTTGACAGGCTCGCAGGAAGGTGAGCAGATTTGGCTCTATATCCAATAGTCCTACGTCTTCTTTTCCCCATGGGTATCAATCCCTAATGATGCCCACTCTACCAGCTCTCTACCAAATGATCTTCTGTGTTTCCCTGGGATGCCAGTTGGACTGGACTGCAGAAGCTTCACACAGTCACACATTGACCTCCAACAGGAGCCGGTGGGGGGGCAGAATGCTGGAGGGTGATCCTGTACCTCCCCCCCGCTGAGGAGAAACCCCTTCTGCCCCTGTCCCCCTCCTCGATAACTGGTGAAGTCTTTCCGCACAGCAGGAGGCCATTCACCCCACTTTGCAGCTGCTGGTACACTTGGAGAGCAGCCTGAGAGCTGCCCCTCTTGCACAATGCCAACATCTCCAGCCCTCCCAAAGCCTAGCAGAGTGGGAGACCTGGTGTAAATCTCCTCTGTTTACCACAGAGTGCTAAGGACATAGGGGTAAGCACAGAGGGTAAGGACAGAGGGGAGAACATAGAGGGCAAAATATGGGGGGGGGAGCGTGGAGAGGGGTGAGTACACAAGGTAAGTACTGAGGGGTGAATCTTCATGGGGTAAGTACAGAGGGCGGGTAGTGTCAGAGGGTCAGTGCTGAGGGAGGGGGCACTTTCGGAGGGTCAGTGCTGAGGGAGTGGGCACTGTCAGAGGGTCAGTGCCAAGGGAGGGGGCACTGTCGGAGGATCAGCACTGAGGGAGGGGGCACTGTCGGAGGGTCAGGGCTGAGGGAGCGGGCACTGTTAGAGGATCAGTGCCGAGGCAGTGCCACACTGTCGGAGGGTCAGCGCTGAGGGAGTGGGAACTGTCGGAGGGTCAGCGCTGAGGGAGCGGGCACTGTCGGAGGGTCAGTGCTGAGGGAGTGGACACTGTCAGAGGGTCAGTGCCGAGGGAGCGCCATACTGTCGGGGGTCAGTGCTGAGGGAGTGGGCACTGTTGGAGGGTCAGCACTGAGGGAGCGGGCACTGTTGGAGGGGACTGAGGGACATGGGGTGTGGGTGGGGACCGAGGGACACAGAGTGTGGGTGGGGACTGA
This sequence comes from Stegostoma tigrinum, assembly GCF_030684315.1. Taxonomy (NCBI): domain Eukaryota; kingdom Metazoa; phylum Chordata; class Chondrichthyes; order Orectolobiformes; family Stegostomatidae; genus Stegostoma; species Stegostoma tigrinum. The sequence continues at coordinate 1,979,827 of NC_081400.1, read as the reverse complement.
GGGACACGGGGTGTGGGTGGGGACCGAGGGACACAGAGTGTGGGTGGGGACTGAGGGACACGGGGAGTGGGTGGGGACTGAGAGGCACAGAGTGTGGGAGGGGACTGAGGGACACGGGATGTGGGTGGGGACTGAGGGACATGGGGTGTGGGTGGGGACTGAGGGACACGGGGTGTGGGTGGGACTGAGGGGCGCAGGGTGTGGGTGGGGATCGAGGGGCGTGGGGTGTGGGTGGGGACTGAGGGACGCGGGATGTGGGTGGGGACTGAGGGACGCGGGGTGTGGGTGGGGACTGAGGGACGTGGGGTGTGGGTGGGGACTGAGGGACACGGGGTGTGGGTGGGGACTGAGGTACGTGGAGTGTGGGTGGGGTCTGAGGGACGTGGGGTGTGGGTGGGGACTGAGGGACGTGGGGTGTGGGTGGGGTCTGAGGGACGTGTGGTGTGGGTGGGGACTGAGGGGCGTGGGGTGTGGGTGGGATCTGTGGGACGTGGGGTGTGGGTGAGGACTGAGGGACGTGGGGTGTGGGTGGGGTCTGAGGGACGTGGGGTGTGGGTGGGGACTGAGGGACACGGGGTGTGGGTGGGGTCTGAGGGACGTGGGGTGTGGGTGGGGACTGAGGGACACGGAGTGTGGGTGGGGACTGAGGGACGTGGGGTGTGGGAGGGGTCTGAGGGACGTGGGGTTTGGGTGGGGACTGAGGGACACGGGGTGTGAGTGGGGTCTGAGGGATGTGGGGTGTGGGTGGGGACTGAGGGACACAGAGTGTGGGTGGGGACTGAGGGACGTGGGGTGTGGGTGGGGACTGAGGGCCACGGGGTGTGGGTGGGGTCTGAGGGACGTGAGGTGTGGGTGGGGACTGATGGATGTGGGGTGTGGGTGGCGACTGAGGGACACGATGTGTGGGAGGGTTCTGAGGGATGTGAGGTGTGGGTGGGGACTGAGGGACGTGAGGTGTGGGTGGGGTCTGAGGGATGTGGGCTGTGGGTGGGGACTGAGGGATGTGGGGTGTGGGTGGGGTCTGAGGGACGTGGGCTGTGGGTGGGGACTGAGGGACACGGGGTGTGGGTGGGGTCTGAGGGACATGGGGTGTGGGTGGGGACTGAGGGACACGGAGTGTGGGTGGGGGCTGAGGGACGTGGGGTGTGGGAGGTTTCTGAGGGATGTGGGGTGTGGGTGGGGACTGAGGGACGAGGGGTGTGGGTGGGGACTGAGGGACGTGGCGTGTGGGTGGGGACTGAGGGACACGGGGTGTGGGTGGGGTCTGAGGGACGTGAGGTGTGGGTGGGGACTGATGGATGTGGGGTGTGGGTGGCGACTGAGGGACACGATGTGTGGGAGGGTTCTGAGGGATGTGAGGTGTGGGTGGGGACTGAGGGACGTGAGGTGTGGGTGGGGTCTGAGGGATGTGGGCTGTGGGTGGGGACTGAGGGATGTGGGGTGTGGGTGGGGTCTGAGGGACGTGGGCTGTGGGTGGGGACTGAGGGACACGGGGTGTGGGTGGGGTCTGAGGGACATGGGGTGTGGGTGGGGACTGAGGGACACGGAGTGTGGGTGGGGGCTGAGGGACGTGGGGTGTGGGAGGTTTCTGAGGGATGTGGGGTGTGGGTGGGGACTGAGGGACGAGGGGTGTGGGTGGGGACTGAGGGACGTGGCGTGTGGGTGGGGACTGAGGGACACGGGGTGTGGGTGGGGTCTGAGGGATGTGGGGTGTGGGTGGGGACTGAGGGACACGGGGTGTGGGTGGGGTCTGAGGGACACGGGGTGTGGGTGGGGACTGAGGGACGTTGGGTGTGGGTGGGGACTGAGGGATGTGGGGTGTGTGTGGAGTCTGAGGGACGTGGGGTGTGGGTGGGGACTGAGGGACGTGGGATGTGGGTGGGGACTGAGGGACGCGGGGTGTGGGTGGGGACTGAGGGTCGTGGGGTGTGGGTGGGGACTGTGAGACACGGGGTGTTGGTGGGGACTGAGGGACACGGGGTGTGGGTGGGGACTGATGGACGTGGGGTGTGGGTGGGGACTGAGGGACACGGGGTGTGGGTGGGGACTGTGGGGTGTGGGTGCGGACTGAGGGACACGGGGTGTGGGTGGGGACTGAGGGACACGGGGTGTGGGTGGGGACTGAGGTACGTGGGGTGTGGGTGGGGTCTGTGGGACGTGGGGTGTGGGTGGGGAATGAGGGACGTGGGGTGTGGGTGAGGTGTGAGGGACGTGGGGTGTGGGTGGGGACTGAGGGACGTATGGTGTGGGTGGGGTCTGAGGGACGTGGGGTGTGGGAGGGGACTGAGGGATGTGGGTGTGGGTGGGGACTGGGGGACACGGGGTGTGGGTGGGGACTGAGGGACGTGGGGTGTGGGTGGGGACTGAGGGACACAGAGTGTGGGTGGGGACTGAGGGTCGTGGGGTGTGGGTGGGGACTGAGGGACGTGGGGTGTGGGTGGGGTCTGAGGAATGTGGGGTGTGGATGGGGACTGAGGGACACGGGGTGTGGATGGGAACTGAGGGACGTGGGGTGTGGGTGGGGACTGAGGAATGTGGGGTGTGTGTGGGGACTGAGGGCCACGGGGTGTGGATGGGGTCTGAGGGACGTGAGATGTGGGTGGGGACTGATGGATGTGGGGTGTGGGTGGGGTCTCAGCGACGTGGGGTGTGGGTGGGGACTGAGGGATGTGGGGTGTGGGTGGGGTCAGAGGGACGTGAGTTGTGGGTGGGGTCTGAGGGATGTGGGGTCTGGGTGGGGAATGAGGGACGAGGGGTGTGGGTGGGTACTGAGGGACGTGGGGTGTGGGTGGGGTCTGAGGGACGTGGGGTGTGGGTGGGGACTGAGGGACACTGGGTGTGGGTGGGGTCTGAGGGACGTGGGGTGTGGGTGGGGACTGAGGGACACGGAGAGTGTGTGGGGACTGATGGACATGGGGTGTAGGAGGGTTCTGAGGGATGTGGGGTGTGGGTGGGGACTGAGGGACGTGGGGTGTGGGTGGGGTCTGAGGGACGTGGGGTGTGGGTGGGGACTGAGTTCGTGGGGTGTGGGTGGGGTCTGTGGGACGTGGGTTGTGGGTGGGGACTGAGGGACGTGAGGTGTGGGTGGGGACTGAGGGACGTGGGGTGTGGGTGGGGACTGAGGGACACGGGGTGTGGGTGGGGACTGACGGCCACGGGGTGTGGGTGGGGACTGAGGGATGTGGGGTGTGGGTGGGGACTGGGGGACACGGGGTGTGGGTGGGGACTGAGGGACGTGGGGTGTGGGTGGGGACTGAGGGACACAGAGTGTGGGTGGGGACTGAGGGTCGTGGGGTGTGGGTGGGGACTGAGGGACGTGGGGTGTGGGTGGGGTCTGAGGAATGTGGGGTGTGGATGGGGACTGAGGGACACGGGGTGTGGATGGGAACTGAGGGACGTGGGGTGTGGGTGGGGACTGAGGAATGTGGGGTGTGTGTGGGGACTGAGGGCCACGGGGTGTGGATGGGGTCTGAGGGACGTGAGATGTGGGTGGGGACTGATGGATGTGGGGTGTGGGTGGGGTCTCAGCGACGTGGGGTGTGGGTGGGGACTGAGGGATGTGGGGTGTGGGTGGGGTCAGAGGGACGTGAGTTGTGGGTGGGGTCTGAGGGATGTGGGGTGTGGGTGGGGAATGAGGGACGAGGGGTGTGGGTGGGTACTGAGGGACGTGGGGTGTGGGTGGGGTCTGAGGGACGTGGGGTGTGGGTGGGGACTGAGGGACACTGGGTGTGGGTGGGGTCTGAGGGACGTGGGGTGTGGGTGGGGACTGAGGGACACGGAGTGTGTGTGGGGACTGATGGACATGGGGTGTAGGAGGGTTCTGAGGGATGTGGGGTGTGGGTGGGGACTGAGGGATGTGGGGTGTGGGTGGGGACTGAGGGACGTGGGGTGTGGGTGGGGTCTGAGGGACGTGGGGTGTGGGTGGGGACTGAGTTCGTGGGGTGTGGGTGGGGTCTGTGGGACGTGGGTTGTGGGTGGGGACTGAGGGACGTGAGGTGTGGGTGGGGACTGAGGGACGTGGGGTGTGGGTGGGGACTGAGGGACACGGGGTGTGGGTGGGGACTGACGGCCACGGGGTGTGGGTGGGGACTGAGGGATGTGGGGTGTGGGTGGGGACTGAGGGATGTGGGGTGTGGGTGGGATCCGAGGGACGTGGGGTGTGGGTGGGGACTGAGGGCCACGATGTGGGTGGGGACTGAGGTACGTGGGATGTGGGTGGGGTCTGTGGGAAGTGGAGTGTGCGTGGGGACTGAGGGACGTGGCGTGTGGGTGGGGTCTGAGGGACGTGTTGTGTGGGTGGGGTCTGAGGGACGTGGGGTGTGGGTGGGGACTGAGGGATGTGGGTGTGGGTGGGGACTGGGGGACACGGGGTGTGGGTGGGGACTGATGGACGTGGGGTGTGGGTGGGCACTGAGGGACACAGAGTGTGGGTGGGGACTGAGGGACGTGGTCTGTGGTTGGGGACTGAGGGACGTGTGGTGTGGGTGGGGTCTGAGGGATGTGGGGTGTGGATGGGTACTGAGGGACACGGGGTGTGGGTGGGGACTGAGGGACGTGGGTTGTGTGTGGGGTCTGAGGGATGTGGGGTGTGGGTGGGGACTGAGGGACGAGGGGTGTGGGTGGGGGCTGAGGGATGTGGGGTGTGGGTGGGGACTGAGGGATACGGGGTGTGGGTGGGGTCTGAGGGATGTGGGGTGTGGGTGGGGACTGAGGGACACGGGGTGTGGGTGGGGTCTGAGGGACACGGGGTGTGGGTGGGGACTGAGGGACGTTGGGTGTGGGTGGGGACTGAGGGATGTGGGGTGTGTGTGGAGTCTGAGGGACGTGGGGTGTGGGTGGGGACTGAGGGACGTGGGATGTGGGTGGGGACTGAGGGACGCGGGGTGTGGGTGGGGACTGAGGGTCGTGGGGTGTGGGTGGGGACTGTGAGACACGGGGTGTTGGTGGGGACTGAGGGACACGGGGTGTGGGTGGGGACTGATGGACGTGGGGTGTGGGTGGGGACTGAGGGACACGGGGTGTGGGTGGGGACTGTGGGATGTGGGGTGTGGGTGGGGACTGAGGGACACGGGGTGTGGGTGGGGACTGAGGGATGTGGGGTGTGGGGTGTGGGTGGGGACTGAGGGACACGGGGTGTGGGTGGGGACTGAGGTACGTGGGGTGTGGGTGGGGTCTGTGGGACGTGGGGTGTGGGTGGGGACTGAGGGACGTGGGGTGTGGGTGGGGTGTGAGGGACGTGGGGCGTGGGTGGGGACTGAGGGACACGGGGTGTGGGTGGGGTCTGAGGGACGTGGGGTGTGGGTGGAGACTGGGGGACACGGGGTGTGGGTGGGGACTGAGGGACGTGGGGTGTGGGTGGGGACTGAGGGATGTGGGGTGTGGGTGGGGACTGAGGGACACGGGGTGTGGGTGGGGACTGAGGTACGTGGGGTGTGGGTGGGGTCTGTGGGACGTGGGGTGTGGGTGGGGACTGAGGGACGTGGGGTGTGGGTGGGGTGTGAGGGACGTGGGGCGTGGGTGGGGACTGAGGGACACGGGGTGTGGGTGGGGTCTGAGGGACGTGGGATGTGGGTGGAGACTGGGGGACACGGGGTGTGGGTGGGGACTGAGGGACGTGGGGTGTGGGTGGGGACTGAGGGACACAGAGTGTTGGTGGGGACTGAGGGTCGTGGGGTGTGGGTGGGGACTGAGGGACGTGGGGTGTGGTTGAGGTCTGAGGGATGTGGGGTGTGGATGGGGACTGAGGGACACGGGGTGTGGATGGGAACTGAGGGACGTGGGGTGTGGGTGGGGTCTGAGGGATGTGGGGTGTGTGTGGGGTTAGAGGGACGTGAGGTGTGGGTGTGGTCTGAGGGATGTGGGGTGTGGGTGGGGACTGAGGGATGTGGGGTGTGGGTGGGGACGGAGGGACATGGAGTGTGTGTGGGGACTGAGGGACGAGGGGTGTGGGTGGGGACTGAGGGACACGGGGTGGGGTCTGAGGGACGTGGGGTGTGGGTGGGGACTGATGGACGTGGGGTGTGGGTGGGGACTGAGGGACACGGGGTGGGGACTGAGGGACATGGAGTGTGTGTGGGGACTGATGGACGTGGGGTGTAGGAGGGTTCTGAGGGATGTGTGGTGTGGGTGGGGACTGAGGGACGTGGGGCGTGGGTGGGGACTGAGTGACACGGGGTGTGGGTGGGGTCTGAGGGACGTGGGATGTGGGTGGAGACTGGGGGACACGGGGTGTGGGTGGGGACTGAGGGACGTGGGGTGTGGGTGGGGACTGAGGGACACAGAGTGTTGGTGGGGACTGAGGGTCGTGGGGTGTGGGTGGGGACTGAGGGACGTGGGGTGTGGTTGAGGTCTGAGGGATGTGGGGTGTGGATGGGGACTGAGGGACACGGGGTGTGGATGGGAACTGAGGGACGTGGGGTGTGGGTGGGGTCTGAGGGATGTGGGGTGTGTGTGGGGTTAGAGGGACGTGAGGTGTGGGTGTGGTCTGAGGGATGTGGGGTGTGGGTGGGGACTGAGGGATGTGGGGTGTGGGTGGGGACTGAGGGACATGGAGTGTGTGTGGGGACTGATGGACGTGGGGTGTAGGAGGGTTCTGAGGGATGTGTGGTGTGGGTGGGGACTGAGGGACGAGGGGTGTGGGTGGGGACTGAGGGACACGGGGTGGGGTCTGAGGGACGTGGGGTGTGGGTGGGGACTGAGGGATGTGGGTGTGGGTGGGGACTGGGGGACACGGGGTGTGGGTGGGGACTGAGGGTCGTGGGGTGTGGCTGGGGACTGTGAACCACGGGGTGTTGGTGGGGACTGAGGGACACGGGGTGTGGGTGGGGACTGAGGGTCGTGGGTTGTGGCTGGGGACTGTGAAACACGGGGTGTTGGTGGGGACTGAGGGACACGGGGTGTGGGTGGGGACTGATGGACGTGGGGTGTGGGTGGGGACTGAGGGACACGGGGTGTGGGTGGGGACTGAGTTCGTGGGGTGTGGGTGGGGTCTGTGGGACGTGGGGTGTGGGTGGGGACTGAGGGATGTGGGGTGTGGGTGGGGACTGAGGGACGTGGGGTGTGGGTGGGGACTGAGGGAAGTGGGGTGTGAATGGGGACTGACGGCCATGGGGTGTGAGTGGGGACTGTGGGGTGTGGGTGGGGACTGAGGGATGTGGGGTGTGGGTGGGATCCGAGGGACGTGGGGTGTGGGTGGGGACTGAGGGCCACTGGGTGTGGGTGGGGACTGAGGTACGTGGGGTGTGGGTGGGGTCTGTGGGACGTGGGGTGTGGGTGGGGACTGAGGGACGTGGTGTTTGGGTGGGGTCTGAGGGACGTGGTGTGTGGGTGGGGACTGAGGGACGTAGGGTGTGGGTGGGGTCTGAGGGACGTGGGGTGTGGGTGGGGACTGAGGGATGTGGGTGTGGGTGGGGACTGCGGGACACGGGGTGTGGGTGGGCACTGAGGGACACAGAGTGTGGGTGGGGACTGAGGGACGTGGGGTGTGGGTGGGGACTGAGGGACGTGTGGTGTGTGTGGGGACTGAGTTCGTGGGGTGTGGGTGGGGTCTGTGGGACGTGGGGTGTGGGTGGGGACTGAGGGCCACTGGGTGTGGGTGGGGACTGAGGTACGTGGGGTGTGGGTGGGGTCTGTGGGACGTGGAGTGTGGGTGGGGACTGAGGGACGTGGTCTGTGGTTGGGGACTGAGGGACGTGTGGTGTGGGTGGGGTCTGAGGGATGTGGGGTGTGGATGGGTACTGAGGGACACGGGGTGTGGGTGGGGACTGAGGGACGTGGGGTGTGTGTGGGGTCTGAGGGATGTGGGGTGTGGGTGGGGACTGAGGGACGAGGGGTGTGGGTGGGGACTGAGGGACGTGGTGTGTGGTTGGGGACTGAGGGACGTGTGGTGTGGGTGGGGTCTGAGGGATGTGGGGTGTGGATGGGTACTGAGGGACACGGGGTGTGGGTGCGGACTGAGGGACGTGGGGTGTGTGTGGGGTCTGAGGGATGTGGGGTGTGGGTGGGGACTGAGGGACGAGGGGTGTGGGTGGGGGCTGAGGGACGTGGGGTGTGGGTGGGGACTGAGGGACACGGGGTGTGGGTGGGGTCTGAGGGATGTGGGGTGTGGGTGGGGACTGAGGGACACGGGGTGTGGGTGGGGTCTGAGGGACACGGGGTGTGGGTGGGGACTGAGGGACGTTGGGTGTGGGTGGGGACTGAGGGATGTGGGGTGTGTGTGGAGTCTGAGGGACGTGGGGTGTGGGTGGGGACTGAGGGACGTGGGATGTGGGTGGGGACTGAGGGACGCGGGGTGTGGGTGGGGACTGAGGGTCGTGGGGTGTGGGTGGGGACTGTGAGACACGGGGTGTTGGTGGTGACTGAGGGACACGGGGTGTGGGTGGGGACTGATGGACGTGGGGTGTGGGTGGGGACTGAGGGACACGGGGTGTGGGTGGGGACTGTGGGATGTGGGGTGTGGGTGGGGACTGAGGGACACGGGGTGTGGGTGGGGACTGAGGGATGTGGGGTGTGGGTGGGGACTGAGGGACACGGGGTGTGGGTGGGGACTGAGGTACGTGGGGTGTGGGTGGGGTCTGTGGGACGTGGGGTGTGGGTGGGGACTGAGGGACGTGGGGTGTGGGTGGGGTGTGAGGGACGTGGGGCGTGGGTGGGGACTGAGGGACACGGGGTGTGGGTGGGTTCTGAGGGACGTGGGGTGTGGGTGGAGACTGGGGGACACGGGGTGTGGGTGGGGACTGAGGGACGTGGGGTGTGGGTGGGGACTGAGGGATGTGGGGTGTGGGTGGGGACTGAGGGACACAGAGTGTTGGTGGGGACTGAGGGTCGTGGGGTGTGGGTGGGGACTGAGGGACGTGGGGTGTGGTTGAGGTCTGAGGGATGTGGGGTGTGGATGGGGACTGAGGGACACGGGGTGTGGATGGGAACTGAGGGACGTGGGGTGTGGGTGGGGTCTGAGGGATGTGGGGTGTGTGTGGGGTTAGAGGGACGTGAGGTGTGGGTGTGGTCTGAGGGATGTGGGGTGTGGGTGGGGACTGAGGGATGTGGGGTGTGGGTGGGGACTGAGGGACATGGAGTGTGTGTGGGGACTGATGGACGTGGGGTGTAGGAGGGTTCTGAGGGATGTGTGGTGTGGGTGGGGACTGAGGGACGAGGGGTGTGGGTGGGGACTGAGGGACACGGGGTGGGGTCTGAGGGACGTGGGGTGTGGGTGGGGACTGAGGGATGTGGGTGTGGGTGGGGACTGGGGGACACGGGGTGTGGGGGTGGGACTGAGGGTCGTGGGGTGTGGCTGGGGACTGTGAACCACGGGGTGTTGGTGGGGACTGAGGGACACGGGGTGTGGGTGGGGACTGAGGGTCGTGGGTTGTGGCTGGGAACTGTGAAACACGGGGTGTTGGTGGGGACTGAGGGACACGGGGTGTGGGTGGGGACTGATGGACGTGGGGTGTGGGTGGGGACTGAGGGACACGGGGTGTGGGTGGGGACTGAGTTCGTGGGGTGTGGGTGGGGTCTGTGGGACGTGGGGTGTGGGTGGGGACTGAGGGATGTGGGGTGTGGGTGGGGACTGAGGGACGTGGGGTGTGGGTGGGGACTGAGGGAAGTGGGGTGTGAATGGGGACTGAGGGCCATGGGGTGTGAGTGGGGACTGAGGTACGTGGGGTGTGGGTGGGGTCTGTGGGACGTGGGGTGTGGGTGGGGACTGAGGGACGTGGTGTTTGGGTGGGGTCTGAGGGACGTGGTGTGTGGGTGGGGACTGAGGGACGTAGGGTGTGGGTGGGGTCTGAGGGACGTGGGGTGTGGGTGGGGACTGAGGGATGTGGGTGTGGGTGGGGACTGGGGGACACGGGGTGTGGGTGGGGACTGACGGACGTGGGGTGTGGGTGGGCACTGAGGGACACAGAGTGTGGGTGGGGACTGAGGGACGTGGGGTGTGGGTGGGGACTGAGGGACGTGTGGTGTGTGTGGGGACTGAGTTCGTGGGGTGTGGGTGGGGTCTGTGGGACGTGGGGTGTGGGTGGGGACTGAGGGCCACTGGGTGTGGGTGGGGACTGAGGTACGTGGGGTGTGGGTGGGGTCTGTGGGACGTGGAGTGTGGGTGGGGACTGAGGGACGTGGTCTGTGGTTGGGGACTGAGGGACGTGTGGTGTGGGTGGGGTCTGAGGGATGTGGGGTGTGGATGGGTACTGAGGGACACGGGGTGTGGGTGGGGACTGAGGGACGTGGGGTGTGTGTGGGGTCTGAGGGATGTGGGGTGTGGGTGGGGACTGAGGGACGAGGGGTGTGGGTGGGGACTGAGGGACGTGGTGTGTGGTTGGGGACTGAGGGACGTGTGGTGTGGGTGGGGTCTGAGGGATGTGGGGTGTGGATGGGTACTGAGGGACACGGGGTGTGGGTGCGGACTGAGGGACGTGGGGTGTGTGTGGGGTCTGAGGGATGTGGGGTGTGGGTGGGGACTGAGGGACGAGGGGTGTGGGTGGGGGCTGAGGGACGTGGGGTGTGGGTGGGGACTGAGGGATACGGGGTGTGGGTGGGGTCTGAGGGATGTGGGGTGTGGGTGGGGACTGAGGGACACGGGGTGTGGGTGGGGTCTGAGGGACACGGGGTGTGGGTGGGGACTGAGGGACGTTGGGTGTGGGTGGGGACTGAGTGATGTGGGGTGTGTGTGGAGTCTGAGGGACGTGGGGTGTGGGTGGGGACTGAGGGACGTGGGATGTGGGTGGGGACTGAGGGACGCGGGGTGTGGGTGGGGACTGAGGGTCGTGGGGTGTGGGTGGGGACTGTGAGACACGGGGTGTTGGTGGGGACTGAGGGACACGGGGTGTGGGTGGGGACTGATGGACGTGGGGTGTGGGTGGGGACTGAGGGACACGGGGTGTGGGTGGGGACTGAGGGACACGGGGTGTGGGTGGGGACTGAGGTACGTGGGGTGTGGGTGGGGTCTGTGGGACGTGGGGTGTGGGTGGGGACTGAGGGACGTGGGGTGTGGGTGGGGTGTGAGGGACGTGGGGCGTGGGTGGGGACTGAGGGACACGGGGTGTGGGTGGGTTCTGAGGGATGTGGGGTGTGGGTGGAGACTGGGGGACACGGGGTGTGGGTGGGGACTGAGGGACGTGGGGTGTGGGTGGGGACTGAGGGATGTGGGGTGTGGGTGGGGACTGAGGGACACAGTGTGTTGGTGGGGACTGAGGGTCGTGGGGTGTGGATGGGGACTGAGGGACGTGGGGTGTGGTTGAGGTCTGAGGGATGTGGGGTGTGGATGGGGACTGAGGGACACGGGGTGTGGATGGGAACTGAGGGACGTGGGGTGTGGGTGGGGTCTGAGGGATGTGGGGTGTGTGTGGGGTTAGAGGGACGTGAGGTGTGGGTGTGGTCTGAGGGATGTGGGGTGTGGGTGGGGACTGAGGGATGTGGGGTGTGGGTGGGGACTGAGGGACATGGAGTGTGTGTGGGGACTGATGGACGTGGGGTGTAGGAGGGTTCTGAGGGATGTGTGGTGTGGGTGGGGACTGAGGGACGAGGGGTGTGGGTGGGGACTGAGGGACACGGGGTGGGGTCTGAGGGACGTGGGGTGTGGGTGGGGACTGAGGGATGTGGGTGTGGGTGCGGACTGGGGGACACGGGGTGTGGGTGGGGACTGAGGGTCGTGGGGTGTGGCTGGGGACTGTGAACCACGGGGTGTGGGTGGGGACTGAGGGTCGTGGGTTGTGGCTGGGGACTGTGAAACACGGGGTGTTGGTGGGGACTGAGGGACACGGGGTGTGGGTGGGGAGTGATGGACGTGGGGTGTGGGTGGGGACTGAGGGACACGGGGTGTGGGTGGGGACTGAGTTCGTGGGGTGTGGGTGGGGTCTGTGGGACGTGGGGTGTGGGTGGGGACTGAGGGATGTGGGGTGTGGGTGGGGACTGAGGGACGTGGGGTGTGGGTGGGGACTGAGGGATGTGGGGTGTGGGTGGGATCCGAGGGACGTGGGGTGTGGGTGGGGACTGAGGGCCACTGGGTGTGGGTGGGGACTGAGGTACGTGGGGTGTGGGTGGGGTCTGTGGGATGTGGAGTGTGGGTGGGGACTGAGGGCCACGGGGTGTGGGTGGGGTCTGTGGGACGTGGGGTGTGGGTGGGGACTGAGGGCCACTGGGTGTGGGTGGGGACTGAGGTACGTAGGGTGTGGGTGGGGTCTGAGGGACGTGGGGTGTGGGTGGGGTCTGAGGGACGTAGGGTGTGGGTGGGGTCTGAGGGACGTGGGGTGTGGGTGGGGACTGAGGGCCACGGGGTGTGGGTGGGGACTGAGGGCCACGGGGTGTGGGTGGGGTCTGTGGGACGTGGGGTGTGGGTGGGGACTGAGGGCCACTGGGTGTGGGTGGGGACTGAGGGACGTAGGGTGTGGGTGGGGTCTGAGGGACGTGGGGTGTGGGTGGTGACTGAGGGCCACGGGGTGTGGGTGGGGTCTGAGGGCCACGGGGTGTGGGTGGGGTCTGAGGGCCACGGGGTGTGGGTGGTGACTGAGGGCCACGGGGTGTGGGTGGGGACTGAGCGACACAGGGTGTGGGTGGTGACTGAGGGCCACGGGGTGTGGGTGGTGACTGAGGGACACAGGGTGTGGGTGGGGACTGAGCGACACAGGGTGTGGGTGGGGTCTGAGGGCCACGGGGTGTGGGTGGTGACTGAGGGCCACGGGGTGTGGGTGGGGACTGAGGGCCACGGGGTGTGGGTGGTGACTGAGGGACACAGGGTGTGGGTGGGGACTGAGCGACACAGGGTGTGGGTGGGGTCTGAGGGACACAGGGTGTGGGTGGTGACTGAGGGCCACGGGGTGTGGGTGGTGACTGAGGGACGTGGGGTGTGGGTGGAGACTGGGGGACACGGGGTGTGGGTGGGGACTGAGGGCCACGGGGTGTGGGTGGTGACTGAGGGACGTGGGGTGTGGGTGGAGACTGGGGGACACGGGGTGTGGGTGGTGACTGAGGGACACGGGGTGTGGGTGGTGACTGAGGGACACGGGGTGTGGGTGGGGACTGAGGGCCACGGGGTGTGGGTGGTGACTGAGGGACACGGGGTGTGGGTGGGGACTGAGGGCCACGGGGTGTGGGTGGTGACTGAGGGACACGGGGTGTGGGTGGTGACTGAGGGACACGGGGTGTGGGTGGGGACTGAGGGCCACGGGGTGTGGGTGGTGACTGAGGGACACGGGGTGAGAAAGGGACAGAGCAGGGACGTCAGTAAACACTGTTAAAGGAGATTATCCTGCCATCCTCCCACAACACCCGCCCCCCCCCACCCCCCCAGCCTTCACACAGGCTCCTCCCTGGTCAGTACAGTGACCCCCCGCTCGAAGCTCTGTGGCCTGGAATAACTGGTGCTGGGTTGGTACATCTGAATTTGACTAGCATCACATGCAAACTTGCATCATTTCTCCAAGAAAGTGACTTCTCTGAGGCTACCGCCATTCTGCTTGATCACAGATTATCGATTCAGCTTCGAAAGCTCCCTGAATCAATCAGCAGTGAATTATCTTCCTCTACCTGGTCCTGAAGTTAATCTCCTTAAGGCAGACTGTACACCAGGATGCTGGCCATGGGCACAGGAGCATGTTACAGATTAACCTCCCCTGATTGTCACCCGGCAATCTCACCTCACGCTGCACTGCAGGGTTATGAGCTCAGAATTGTACGCAATATATTACTCAGAGCTTTGTCCTTGATTACTGTTATTAATTATTATTTCCGTCATAATGGCCGCTCCAGTTCATTCCAGACCTTGGTTCAATTCACACAGATCTCCAGTGAGTCATGGAGCTGTTGGTTATAATGTTCAAAGTTGTACGCCCACCCCCCAACTTGCTCCTGTAGTGCAGCGTGGGCGGGGGGGGGTCCCTTTCACTCTGCAGACTATGGATGGTTGGCCTGTGATGACGAGCAATGCCAACAACACGCAGTCAATTCCCATCACCCAGCTGAGGTTACCACAAAGGACCCTCAGTCTCAATCTCTCGCCTCACCTCAGGTAGGGGGACCCTCAGGTTAAAGCACCACGAGTTGTCTCTCAATCTCCAATGAGAGCAGCCCCAAGGTTTAGTAAGACTCTGTCAACTTTACTGCAGTAAGGAGTCCCCCTCCTCTTTTGAAGGTGCTGACTCTGACTGGGGTATGGAGTTCCCTTCCTCTCCCAAAGCTGCTGACCCTCACTGGGGTACAGGGTCCCCCTCCTCTCCTGAAGGTGCTGACCCTCACTGGGGTACAGGGTCCCCCTCCCGATGGTGCTGACCCTCACTGGGGTATAGGGTCCCTTTCCCAAATGTGCTGACTCTCACTGGGGTGGCCCGCCCGAAGGTGCTGACTCTCTTACCCCTCCCAAAGGTGCTGACTCTTGCTGGGGTATAGGGTTCCTTTCCCGAAGGTGCTGACTCTCACCGGGGTATAGGGTCCCCTTCCCGAAGGTGCTGACCCTCACAAGGGTACCTGAAGGTGCTGGTGGAAGGCCAGAGCTGAGCATGATTAATTTTGATAAACACAGGGGCAGCCCCAGCCTGGTGAAGTTGGCTGTCCGTGTAAAGCTGAAACTGTGCCTGTGAATATAGTTCCCAAAATCTGGGGGCTGTGCAACTCCAACAGGGACAGACTGAACCCACAGGGCATGAACAGTCGCTGGGGACGTCCCCAGCTTTTGGGGAAAGTCTGTGGATTTCGGTCTGTGAAAGAGAAGAATTATAAAGTTTTGTTGACCCCCAGAGGCACTAACCCCTGGAGAAAGTTACTGAAAAACCTATAGGATCTGTTCTAACTGTACTTACCATTCAATGTGCTCTGAGGGGTGTTCAAGTAGAGGTTGGTTGGTCCTCAGGGTAATGCGAGTGTTAGAATACAAGTTGTACATGTATCGCAGGCAGTAGGCCTGAGCTGAGTGTCCAGTAACACTGGGTCCTTTGTGATATAGTGGCATTGTGTCTATCCCCTAAAGCTGTCAGCCCAGGTTCAAGATTGAGTTACTGCAGAGCTCTCAAAGCTCACCCTACCTGTCTGATTGTATCAAAATGCATTGTTTTGTTTGTTTGATCTTATAGGGACCTTCCCTCTATAAATACTGCTCTTGGATCTCAAACTGAAACTCAGATCTGACAACCTGGTCCAGGGACAGAATTTGAAGAATGATTCTAAGGAAGCGCTGGGGGTGATGACGAGCTGTCCCCAGGATCCTGGAAAGGGCAATATTTCCCTCCAAACAGAGCTTACTCAAATAGATGATCTGACCACATCTTACAGAGCCCAGGTTCAAGATTGAGTTACTGCAGAGCTCTCAAAGCTCACCCTACCTGTCTGATTGTATCAAAATGCATTGTTTTGTTTGTTTGATCTTATAGGGACCTTCCCTCTATAAATACTGCTCTTGGATCTCAAACTGAAACTCAGATCTGACAACCTGGTCCAGGGACAGAATTTGAAGAATGATTCTAAGGAAGCGCTGGGGGTGATGACGAGCTGTCCCCAGGATCCTGGAAAGGGCAATATTTCCCTCCAAACAGAGCTTACTCAAATAGATGATCTGACCACATCTTACAGAGTTCACAGGATCCTGCTGTGTTTATATCTGCAGAGTGCTCACACCTGCCTGGGTTTTGGATTTTTTTTGGCGAGGGTGGGGGGGGCGCAGGGTCCTGAATTTACAAAGGGGGCTACAGAATAAGCACACACACACAATACCTTCACCCAGCTGTGCCCAGTAATGTCACTTTGCCTGCCGGGCTGACACATGGAGGGAATGCATTAGCGAATGGACCTTTGCTGGCACCAGGAATGTGGATTAGCCCTGAGAGAACCAGGCCCTTCCTGGTGACTGGAATCTGCTGCCCATATCAATGGTAGCCTGGCTTATTAAGTGCTTTATTGTCTCAATCGTTCCCATTGTAGTCCACTTAATGGCTGATGTCTGCGCTTTGTAAAACATGCCTGATGTATGGGCCAGTGCCTGGCAAATTGCTCGTGGGAAAGATGAGGATACTAAGCTGCCTCTCTGAATTGCTGTAGGGTACAGGGACATCCACAATGCCATGAGGGAGGGAATTCCAGACTTTTGATGGAACAGGGACATATTTCTGAGTCAGGGTGGAGAGTGTATCTGCTGCCCTCGTCCTTCTCAATGGAGTCGTGGTATTCGGTGGCAGCGATGCCAAAGGGTGATGGTTGGATTCAGTCTTGTTGGGATGGTCATTCCCTGGCATTTGTGTGGCACAACTTAGCCAACATTTGTCAGCCCAAGCCTGGATATTGTCCAGATCCTGTTGCATTTGAATAACGGACTGCTTCAGGAGTCACGAATGGTGCTGAACATTGTGCAATCATTGGCGAACATACCTACTTCTGACCTTATGATGGAGAGGAAGTCTGTGATGAAGCAGCTGAAGATGGTTGGGATCCTAGGACACTACCCTGAGGAACTCCTGCAGGGAGATCCTGGAGCTGGGATGCCAGGTATGACTCCAACCAGCAGAGAGTGTTTCCTTGGATTCCTATTTTGCTCGGGCTCCTTTGATGCCACACTTGGTCAGTTGTGGGCTTGATGTCAGGGCCGGACACTCTCATGTCCCCTCCTGGATCAAGGCTGAGGAGGTGAGGAACTGAGGGGCTCTGGCAGAACCCAAACATAGTTTGAGGGACGGCAGGTCAGTGCTGATGGATGGCAGTGTTTACACAGTGTCCTGGGTGTTGTTGACACTGTACCCGCATAAGCAGTATCCCATCACACATCTCCTCCAGCCTTTTCCAAACAGCTCCTGTCTTTCAGAACTTTGTTATAGCTACAGCCAGCCCAATCCATCCATTGACTCCATCTAACTCCCCCCTTGCCTCGGGAAGGTAGCCAACATCATCAAAGACCCCTCCCACCTCGGTTAGAATCTCTTCCATCGGGCACAAGATACAGAAGCTCAAACACACGGACCAACAGATTGAAGAACAGCTTATTCCCTGCTGTTACTACACCACTGAATGGACTTCTCTCATTTCAAAGCTATCGTTGCTCTTGCTTTGTGTATCTCCTGTGCAGCCACAACCTTGTATGCCTCACTCGAAGCAACCTATGATCTGTATGTTCTTGTTTGCTATGATCTGCCTGTACTGATCACAAAACAAAGCTTTTCACTGTACTTAGGTACACGTGACTGCAGCAAATTACATCATTAAAAACACCCTCCCGCCCCATGGGGCAGAAGGTGAGTAAAGAGGGACGAATATAGAGGGGTGGCTATAGAAGGCAGACATAGTTTCCCTGATGGAAGCACTGATAACTGCTCAAGTCATGGGGCAGTACGGTCAGGGGAATCTTTCCTATCTCTCCTCCACCTAGACCCACCCCAGCTGGCAGTGTCTTTGCCAGGGATGTGGGCATCACCAGCTGGGCTGGCACTTGTTGCTCCCCTGGCCATCTCAGAGAACAGTGGAGTTTCCAAAGCTAGCGCGATGGGTCTGGAGTCACACGTAACCCCAGAGAGCGTGAGGCCTGGAGATTTCCGTCCCCCCTCCTCCCTAAAGGTGGGCAGGGTGGGTGTGTTTTTCTTTTAAACAGTTGGCAGCAGTCTCCGGGCCAGCAACTCACCAGCTTCCTTTCCTCCAGACTGTTACTGGGCGGAAATGTCACCAGCTGCCACGGACCCAGGCCCCCATGACATTGATCTGGGTGAAATCGAGGTGACTGGCCCCCGCGATGTTACCCCAACAGCGCAGCTTGGGGGGAGGGGGGGGGGGGAAGCGGGTGTGGGATCGCAAACAGGGGAGCAGGACTCGTGGCCTCTTCCTGTGCTGTATGGCTCTCTGTCAGATTGGAAACCCCCATCCACCAAACAGCCCGAGCGACGTGGCGCGGGGGGATAACATCCCTGCTGCCTGATACTATCCACTTTCAGAATGGCGTTGTTTACAGTCACATCCAGTTCCTGCGACTTGGAGCTGCCTCACTCGAAAATATATTCGACAAGGCGACGGACGGGGGGTGAGGGGGGGGGGGTGGGGAGAAATACCGAGCAGCTGTTAGTACCATTTGGGAAGTGCTCCGAAGAGAGTTCGAGATGAGCGAGTGTAGTCTTCCAGCTGCTCACCCCGCCCCCGAGCCTGACCCCGTGCTCCTCCAACAAGCCATGATTAAAACATTAATTTACACCGTGAAGATGAAGACAGGACTAAAATTATCACATCGCACAGTGCCAGCCAGCCAGCGAGCTGCTGCGGGAGGGGGGGAAGTGAAGCCTTGTCTGTCTCTCTCTTAATAACACTCAACAAAATAGCACAGCCTGAGTGCTGAAAACAATGTGATGCATGAAAGAGACTCCTGTTGTGTGAACAAGATACATATGCTCACACTCACACACTATCCCATGGACACAGACCATCTGAAAGCCTCCTACACCCCCTCCCTTTGTCTGTAACCACCTCCAGCCCCCTACACCCCCTCCCTATCTCTGTCACCCCCTACATCCCCTCCCTATCTTTGTCACCCCCTCCACCCTCTCCCTATCTCTGTCACCCCCTACATCCCCTCCCTATCTCTGTCACCCCCTCCATCCCCCTACACCCCCTCCCTGTCTCTGTCACCCCCTACATCCCCTCCCTATCTCTGTCACCCCCTCCTCCTACTCCATCCCACACACACATGATTGGCTGTCAGGAATGGGGGTGGATCAATCCCCAGGATTGTGGACCCCAGCTCTCTCTCTCTCTTGCCCCCCCCCCCCAAGCATTGTAAAGGATTAACTTCGCTCCTTGCCTCAACACTGCCTTTGGGATCGTCCTGTGCAGAAAACTATATTTATCTAAACACAGGCCTGGGCTCAGTGGGAGCTGGAAACACTGAGGTACCTGAGAGAGAGGGGTTTCAGTCGCTGGCTTTTCCAGTGGGAATCTGGAATACGTGGCCTGGAAAGGTGGAGGAGTCTGCAAACCTCCCAGCATTGAAAAGAAATACCTGAACAAGCAGCTGAAACATCTGACCATTGACTGATATGGGCCAAGTGCGGGAAACTGGGATTAGTGCGCCTCCAGTGGCTGTTATTGTTGGTGCAGACACGATGGGCTGAAGAGACTTATCTGTGCTGTGGGAGCCTGAGAAGTGACTGCCCCTGGCTGAGAGACGGTGATTAGAAATGCGTGGATTAACATGACCTTACTGACTAAGTGCAGCTCTTGAACGGGGAATAGCCCCTCAGACTGGAACGAGGGGTTGCCAGGGGGTGGGGGAACGGTCTGCGTTGGGAGTGAAACCCCTTCCAGTGAGATTGAGCTCCCTGACCATAGCCACGGTGTGGGAGAGAAGCAGGAGGAGGAAACCAACTTTTGAGGATAACGTGACTGAATGAAATGTGTGTAATGATGAGGACAGAAACAGACCACTATTTAAAACTGGTGTCTCTGACAGTCGCTCCCTCACATTACTCTCAAATCCTCTCCTCTCCAATGCCCTCGGCTTGCCAGCTCTGTGAGACATCCCTCCCTACAGTTCACACATTCACACTGTCTGTGTACAGAGCTTCCAATTCTCATCCAGGGACAGCTTCCACTGATTCCTCACTGAGGTGTCAAGGAGCTTTCACTGCAGAGAGAGAGAGGTGGGAAAGCCCTGCTCAGGGTGTGCGTGCGAGAGAGAGAGAGAGAGGGAGGGAGAGACACAATATGTACGTGTGTCTGGGGGAGAGCGTGCATCTAAGAGTGTGTGTGTGAGTGTGTATGTCTGCTTGAGAGTATGTGTGTGTGTGAGAGAGTGTGTATGTCTGTTTGTGAGAGAGATAGTGTCTGTGTGACAGTGTATGTCTGTATGTGTGAGAGAGTCCGTTTGTATTCTGTGCATGCGAACAGAGATGGTCACATGTCCATGGGGTTGTCTGGGTGTGTGTGGATAGAGCGATCCTGTCTAGCTGTTTGTGTGTGAATCCATCTGCGCTCATCAGTCTTTGCTTGTGTGCGAGAGTCTGGCTTGATTCAGTCTGTCCCGTGTCTTTGTCTAGCTGTATGTGTCATGTCTGTCCATGGGCCACTGTGCATTTGCTCCACTGTTTAATACCCCTTCCAATATACCACCTCCACTGCTAAGTACAATTAATACAGGGAGCACATTTCCTCACAAGGGGAACAGTGTCACATAGCCCCAGGTTCGAAGAGTGTGTGTCACAGAGTTCAATAGCAGAGCTAAAAGCCCTTCAGCCCCTCAGATCTGTGCCAGTCATTAACAACACATTATCTATTCTAATGCCATTTCCCAGCACTTGGCCCACAGCCTTGTATGGTACGGCTAGCCGTGTGTCCGAGGGTGCAGGGGTACGTGAGGGTGAGGGTGCGGGTGTGTGTGAGTGCCGTGTGTGTGTGTGAGAGGGTGCCAGAGGGTGCGGGTGTGTGTGAGAGGGTGCAGGTGAGGGTGAGGGCGACCCAGGGTGAGGGTGAGGGCAAGGGCCAGCGAGGGTGAGGGGGTGTGAGGGTGAGGGCGCATTGTACTTTTCTTTCTTGCCAAATACACACTGCTCACTGGGCCCATCCCTATCTAACCCCATGCTGTCCCTGTCCTGGGGTGGGCGGTTTGATGGAGGGACTGTGTAGGGGTAGCTTTACCCTGTATCTAACCCTGTGCTGTCCCTGTCCTGGGGTGGGTTTGATGGAGGGACAGTGTAGAGA